>NC_134056.1:10309243-10620008 GCF_965140245.1 Athene noctua | reverse complement strand
CAGTTTTGGGGGCGTCCTTACAGTACACTGGCACTTCTCGAAACATAAGCGAGAACTTCAAGCATTAGAGGAAAGAGCTGGAAATTGGGACTTCCTGATTCTGTTTCCCAAGCACAATTAAAAAACTTGCTTTGCAGTCCCTAACCAAGTGAATTTTTTCCCTGTTACCTTGGTTTTGTTCTCTTCTGAAGAAGTGGCAGTGCTTGCTTACTGTATTGGAAGCGCCAGGGACAAGAGTGGTGATGAATGAAGTATTTAAGAGATCTGCGGATGGATGAAGCATGTAGAAGGGGTAATGCACGCAGTGACCAAGGTGTGAATTTATTCTATGTGGTTTTTTTAGGGCACTTTCATGGAGTGTCAGCCGGAGAGCAGCATCTCCCACCGTTTCCACAAGAACTGTGCCTCCCAGGTCAATGACATGAGCTACTGCCCACACTGCGGGGAAGAGGCCTCCAAGGCAAAGGAGGTGACAATAGCAAAAGCAGACACAACCTCGACGGTGTCGCTGACCTATGAGCAGCAGAAGCCAGCAGCTGTGGAGGGAAGGGCTGACACCACGACGGGGAGGTGAGCTTTGGAGCACATGGTGATCTCAAACCTCATGCCAAACCATACTTTGTATTTAAATGCTTGTGCTCCTCCCGATGGAGCAAAGTGCTTTCTGGTCCTGCTCTGGCAAGCCAAACTCAGCTGCAGGAATCTTCAGGTGTGTTTTGTGTTGCTCACTGTGGTGGAGAAGAGTGCAGCAGCCACAGGGTGAGCTGGGACAGAGGCTATGAAGATAGGAGGGGTTCAGGAGTTAAAACCGTTTCTTCCTCTCATTGTTGGGAATAGAATAATAGTGGAATGAGTTGATGTTGCCAGCTCTGCTAAGTGACAGGGAAATTCATGCAGTACCTGGCTGTAGCTCCAGACTTGCACCGATGGACACAAGCATAAGGAGATGTTGAAAATGCAGAGGAAAATGCAAATTAAGCCATCCCTGTGCTGAACAGTGCTCTGACTTCACGCCTGATCCTATCTTATTATGGTGGCTTTTATGACTTGCCCGTGTTTCTGGGTTTCCTGTAGCACAGAGTCCATCAAAATATAATGATATGGCAATGCAACTCCTTTTTGGGGCAAGATCTTACTGAAAAGGCTGTAAAAGATGCCGGTTTACGTTTCGATTTCACTTAAGCTTATCTGTATTTAAAATCCATTTCCTTTCCTTCTTTGGCACTGTTGTGTATTTTTAATGGTTGTGCTTTGGCTGTCTCTCATTTTTTCTCTTCAGTGGCGCTGGGATGCGGTTGTCAGAGGAAGACAAGCCAGAAAGTTCAGCTACTGAGGGGTTTGACATGGCAGGGTCTTCAGTTTTTCCAAAGCCTACTACTAGCCTGGCCCAGGGACCAGTTAAAGAAACGCTGGAAAGTGCCCTGATTGCCCTGGACTCTGAAAAGTAAGATGACTGCTGGGTCTCTCCAGTTCCCAGCAAAGTTACTTAACCTAGACAAAACTGAGATTTAGCTTCTCTGGATTTTGGTCCCACTGAGACTTTTTTTTGTTCACTTCAGTCATTTGTCACCCTAACAGATTACTGATTCAGGAGAATATTTATAGCTCTAAATGTCTTACTGATTGCCTGGAGGATTTAGTTTTTCACTGGTCCTGCAACTGCAGCTGTAACTACTAGGAGTTCCTACTTACAGTAGTAAGACCCAGAATTTCTTGATGAGTGACACTGAATAGATATGGCCCTCATTAGAGCAAGGCTGTCTGTGGTTGGAGTGGGAAGTTTTAAGACCTCCTTGTGATGACTTGTTCTTGTGTTTTGCTGGCACTCTGGAGCTGTACCATAGGAACAGACTTCGTTGTGCAGATGGGGTAGCAGTGGGGTGGGGTGAAATGCCAAGGAGTGTTCTTCAGTGAGTATTAATTATGCCTCTTTCCCTCACTCCTGCAGACCCAAGAAGTTACGGTTCCATCCAAAGCAGTTGTACTTCTCTGCGAGGCAAGGAGAGCTACAAAAAGTCCTGCTTATGTTGGGTAGGTTGCTCCTTCCCAGGACATTGCATGTCTGGCAGTACTCCCAGCTCCTGCCAGGCAGTTGCCAGAGTCCAGTTCCCAGCATGGCAGCACGTCATATTCCCCACTGCCCCTTGTGAGTGGAGCTGGAGGAGAAAGCCACTTTTGCAAGTGATGTGTCATTGGAAATGGCTTCATCTGTCTGTGCAATGTGGACCTGCTCCCAACTTGTTTCTGCATTTGGGCACGGTTTTATCCAGAGAAGCTGTTTCTGTGTCCAGATGAGCTACACATGATTTTTCCAGTCCAACAGAACTCTTCCTCTCTGTGGAATGGGCTAGTTAGGTATTTGCATCCAGTGGAGAGGTAAAAAGATGGAAGTTGGCTGAAGCCGAGACTCATCAGCAAGAGAGCAGAAAGGAAGAGCCCTTCAATACACAGGATTTGTTTCGAGGGTACATAGTTGTCTGTCATCGGATGACTTTGAGCTACTGAGCTTGTTTTTACTAACAAATGTTCCTGAGGAATCTCCCCGTTTGAAGGACACAGTGTTTCCTTGGGATCATTTCCTTTCCACTCCAGTGCTTTGCAGTACATTTTTGGACGCTTTCTGTTCTTTTCATTTATCAGATTCTTTTTTTTTAGTCCAGCAAGTGTTAGCTTCATTGTTCATGTCTTCAATAGCACAAAAATGTTATTCATTGATATTTAACTACGGCCTCATCATATGCAACATGTTATCATGCCCAGACATCTTTGTCTGGCTGTCATCATCATCTGTCAGTCTTTGCACAGCTGTGAGAATCTCTGGCCAGATATGGAGCTTGTGTTAGTTGGAGAAGCTCCATCCACTTTGTAGCCCTGTGTTTGCAGGAATGCAACGAGGATCACTAATACTAATTGCAGTTAACAGTGATGAAACAAAAAGGCCAGGTAGTACTGACTCTTTGGTGTTTCCAACCTCTGAGCTTAAACAAAGCCTTTTTTTTTTTTCTTTTTATCCTTGTGTAGCATTTGTTGGTCTTGCTGTATACTGAGAGGTGATGAACTGTGAATCTGAGGGAGATGGCCTATGTAGAAATTGTAATGCCTTAAAGGTATTAAGTTCCGTGGTGTTTCTGAGGCTCTTGGTTTGAGGGCTGTTGTGTATTGAATGTCCATGGGACAACCCTGAGAGCTTTCTGGCTTGAATGTGTAGTGAGTTGTGAGAAGGGCTGAGGATGGACTGGGAACCTATCCTTTAAAAGCCTTTAGTTGAGACCTGGTTCTCCTGTTACGCTTTTCTCTAATCTGTAAATTGTGCTTGAAAGCATCTGTGCTCTGTTTTTCAGTGGATGGAATTGACCCTAATTTTAAAATGGAGCATCAGAGTAAGAGAACCCCTCTCCATGCTGCTGCCGAGTCTGGCCACGTGGACATCTGCCATATGCTGATTCAGGTCTGTCTCCACTTATATTCTTCTGTACAAGCAATTTTCTGTGGTTTTTGGTCTTCTGCCCCACATGGCTAAAGCACTTCTGTAAATCAGCACTGAAACATCCCTCATAAAAAATTCCTCATTCTCAGGGTTTGCTGAGGGAGGAGTGGTGGACAGGTCTTAGAGGACATGACTGAAGCTGTCTCTCAGCGGTTCTCCAAGCAGGCTTTACTGTCTGGGCAGTGAGCATGGGAAGCTTCGACGTAGGACACTGTGGAGCATATGGGAGCCCATATGCCCGGGCACACCCTGCAGAGCCGTGTGCTGCCAGATGTGCCAGCAGGGCTGACCGCTGGCACTTGGCCACTGACCTGCACGCTGCTGCCAAGTTGCTCTTTGTAACGAAGGCAGGTAGGCGCTGGAGCCTGGAAGCTAGCAGACTCTGTCTTCCTTTCTGTCAAAACCTGAGTAACTCCAGCAGGATTTTCCTCTGCAGTGTAAATGTCCCACACGTGAAAAGGAGAGAAGGAAAGATGCAAGTTTGGCTTATTGCCTGAGATTTGGGTTATAATGGAGGGAAGATGGATAAAGACATAGGGATGCTCTCATTGAACCTGCTCCAAAATGATACAAATAAAAAAGGCTTGAAAAAGTTACAGTTTTTCTTTTTTGTACTGACATACATCATCTGGAGTGACTGGAAGTATGTTTTGTTTACCCTGTGTGACTGGGAAAACTTAAGGGGCTTTTGAGAAATCAGCATTGCCATGTCTTTGAAAATGAGCCTGCTGGGACGTTGCAGTTCAGTGTCTGGAGTCAGAGGCTTTCAAAGTGCTGTTTGAAGATGCAGCTATGGGTCCACCCTGCTGCTCTCACTCACTCCGTGCACGTGAAGGCAATGGAATGACTTGTATGAGTAAAAGGAGCAAAATTTGTGAGTTACTACAAACAATCTGAATTGAGTATCAGTAGGGTTGGTTTGTTTCCAAAATCCTTCCTCTTGTTTCTTCCCTGATGTCTGGCTACTGCAGTAGCACAGTATTTGGCTGGGAATGTCCCCAGCTTGTTAAACTTGAAATGCCTCTTCTTTGGTCTGGTTTAAATAGCTTTAGCTATTTAAAAGCAATCAAAACAAATGCATTCAGTGGGAGGCACCTGGAAGCAATGGGGCCAACTTCTTGTGCCAGGTGAACCTGAGTCAGCATGTCGCTGCTGTAAACAGGTCTGTGCTTCACTCATATATGCATGTGTGGCCTGCCAAAAATTGTGCTGTCTCTGGGATCTTCTTTTTGTTTTTAAGTATTGGGTGGGCTACTGAGCCAAAGAGTTGAAGTAGGCAAGATACATGACACAGTAGTGATTTGGAAAAGAGTAAGATTTTGGTCCAAGGCTCTCCATGTTGACTGAACATATGCTCAGAGACCTTTGTAGAAATGTCACCGTTGACTTCAACAGGAATAGTTAGCCAATCTCCAGGATGTTTTTTTGCAGCTCCTACCTCTGTTGCAATCAGCAAGTTGTTCCCACTCCTTGTGACATTGGGAAGAGCTGGTTGGTTTTTTCATTGTGTCCATAAAATGTTAGACCAGGGAAAACAAAGCTGCTGGAAAAAGGAGGAGGATGATTTTTCCAAATGGATGCACAAACAATATCTAGAAAGTAGCAGTACAAAATCCAATAATAACAAGAGTTATTTAATACCAGCTGTTGGCTTATGCTCTAGTTACTGGCTGTAGAAGCTAGGAGAGGGGCAGGCAGCATGTGCTGCTTTATAAAAACAGGTGAAGTTGGACTGCCTTCTTTCCTGTTGTGGTTTTTTTTGGGTTTTTTTTTTTTTTTTACCCCTGCTTAATTCTGGCTAAATTTCAGGAAAAAAACTTGCTACTAAATCTCTACTCCCACATCCTCCCTCTGCTAACCAGCAGTGATTATAGCTGTCCTTGTATTTGCCTTGGTGTCTTAACAGGCTGGTGCTAACATAGACACCTGCTCTGAAGACCAGAGGACCCCACTGATGGAAGCAGCAGAAAACAACCATCTGGAAACTGTGAAATACCTAATCAAGGCTGGAGCACTAGTAGATCCTAAGGTAGCAGTGTATTCCTTATATTTTTCTCTTGAAGAAGCCTCTGTCCACCATTTATTTCTTGATATGTGTTAAGTCCTGGATGGAAGTGCACAGGCAGAGGGGAAGTGGACTTGCTTGTCTTGGGCACAGAGGCTTGGCAAGGCTGTGGTTGTTGGTAGTATTGTTTTCATGGTGCAGTGTCCTGGCTGTGAGCAGTCTGGGGCAAGTGCTGCCACTTGCTACATTAGTTTGTGGCACCAAACACAGAGGGTATTTGATTTCATACGGGGCCGTATGAAATCCATGACAATGTAAGGTTCTTCCTGGAATCCATTTCAGAAATTAACCACAATCTCTTTCACCACAATTTAAAGACCAAACAAGCCCAGGGAGGAAGATTTTCGGCTCATTGCAGGGAGGTGCGGTGGTCCCTTGACACACGTGGTTTGGGGCGGTGACTGAACAATGTCTGCTGGGAGAATTTTCTTCCATATTCTGGGAAGAAGTTTACAGGCTGACAAGTATTAGTTTCACAAATCCATTGCAGTGAATTTGGAGTTTGATTTCAGAGTTTCCTCCTCTAGACTCTTATAATGAGAATTTTGGGGTGACATTTTAAAATGGGTTGATAATTAGGTGCTTTCCAAGCCAGCAAAAATGACAGAGGAAGCTTTGCTTTCTGAAGGACTGATGTGTGGTTTCTTGCAGTCACGCTGCAGTGGCAAAATTGGACCCTATCTTTAAACTCTACCCTTTAATTTAAACAAATACAATAAAATGCAGCTGTCAGTTTGCCTTTAGTATGCTCTGGTTGCTTTGCAGTCTTGGAAAATATACAGATCATTTATTAGTCCCATAAATCAGATGCTATTTGGAGCACAGGAACCCTCCCCATGTCAACTTCTTATTGTTACAACCTGCTGCTGTTGGCGTGCTCCTCTGCTATTGCTGGGGAGTACGGCAGGGCCAGGATGCTCTTTTTGTGAAGGAGCTGGCAGGACCAGAAGAATTGCACAAGATATCAAGTGCTGCCCACCCTGAACCTTAAATGGATCCTTGGGAGCCTGGCTCTGAGCTGGAAAGGGGGAAAGGACAGGACAGGCACATGTAGATTTATGCTGGCCACTGTCACAAGTGTCTTGGAGCAATCCAAACATCTCTCACCTGATTTATCCCTGTGGAAGAGAAAAAAGGGGTTTTTTTGCTTCTAAAGGTAAAGGAAAGGAAAAAAATCCTGAGCTTGCAAAAGCAAATTAGATGCCTGAGATCACGTCTGAAGTCTAGACTAGTTTATTATGTTAATTAGTTTCTTGCACCAGATTAGTCATCTTTTTGAAAGCAGCAACATTGCAGTTTAAAATCAGCTCCAGTGATTTCAATGAGAAATCTGGACATTAACTGCTGCAGGCGGATGCCAAGCCTGCCCAGCCCAGCCCTGCAGGTCTGCGGGGCCGAGGGGGTACTGAGGACAGTGGTGGGGTGGGTGGGGGCTTCTCAGGCCCCAGAGTGAAGCTGTTGGTCCTGTTAATAGGATGTAAAAGCCCCACTCAAAACCTGCAGAAACTTTGTATTAAAATATGTCTGCTCTCCATAGGGCTGAGAAGCTGCACTTGGCTCATGCTTATCTAAGGGGAAAGCTGTGGCATTATTCAGATGTGACAGGCACTTACGGAGGTGTAGAAACCTCACCTTTACCCCAAGAAGCCCACACAGTGTAATCCCTGACCGTAGACGTCCCATCCTTGCTTGGAGGGTTGCTCCCTAGCCCTGTGCCACATTCTCCGCTCAGCTCCATCCAAAAGCCCTCACCTCCGATGTTGCTTCCAGGGGTTTAGCTGGAAGGAGTCATTTTGGTTTTCAGTCTTTCATTTCCTCCTCCTTATTTCCTGGTCTCTGGGCCTTGCTCTGTGCTAAACTCTTGGGATATAAATGCCTGATAAAAATCAAGCTCCAGCCGCTGAGATCCTTGGTGTTAGTGTGGGAGTGTCTCCGCCATGACTCACAGCCTGTCCATCTCCACCAGATCCTGTATTCTCATCTCCCAAAGGCATTTTTCCTTTCAACCTTCATGGGTTTTTTTTTATTTCCTATCTCAGCAGATGGCTGCAGGCATGCTGGAGACTTGGTCTCCCAGGAGGCTTCTAGCCCTTGTGCAGGACCCCCCTTTGCCCTGCTGCCAGGTGCTGGAATAAGGCCTTGTGCTAATAAAACACATCATAAGAACTGTATAAATGGAGCATTTGAGATTGAGACAAGGATGCTTTTCTGATGTAACATGCAAGCTCTGCCTCTGCAAGGGATTTCTGCTTCCTGTTGGCTCTCAGCACATGGAGAATGGTTGGAGAGGGTCTGTTGGGGAAGGGGAACATCAGTCTGTGAGGGTTTGGGGCTGGTACCTTCCCGAGGCTTTGCAGAGGCATCTCTTTATGTAGCCTTTGCATTCTCAGTCTCCTACTCTGCATGGGTTGCACCTCTGAGCTTTGTGTAAAGCTCCCTCTACTCAGTGCTGGTGTTGGTCGTTTCTGCTCTCTCCCCTCCTGGTAGTGGGCTGGGTGCTTTTGGAGTAGTCCTCTGTGAAATTCTCTGGTGTTCCTGAGCATCACTGGTGTCATGCAGATATGGGAAATGCTGGGAAGGGATGTCCCCTGAGTGCTTGTTCTGTGGTTGTGTCCAGGACGCAGAGGGCTCCACGTGTCTGCACTTGGCTGCCAAGAAGGGGCACTATGACATTGTTCAGTACCTCCTCTCCAACGGGAAGATGGATGTCAACTGCCAGGTGAGGCCTTTCTGCGAGGGGCAGGAGCTGCTTTGCGCAGGTCAGGGACCCAAGTTTCAGCAGCGTTCTGTCTGCACAGAGGTTACTCAGATAACAGTCCTGCTGCTGGGGGGCACCTGGAAAACATTACAGGGTGAGAGTGCCATGGGCATCCCGGTCTGCCAGAGAAGGCAATCCCCTCCACTGACCTCATGGAAACTTTCCTTCTCCGTGCCTCCATTTGCAACTTCTTCTTGACCCTGAATTTGCTGGTGGAGCCTGTTGCTCAAGGGTGTTACTGTGCCCCTCCTAGCCGGGGGGTGCTGGGATCATGGACATGCTGTGGGATGGGTCAAGCCTGACACTCGCCATCCCAGAGCTTATCCATTGCCACAGGGTGAGGCAGCACTGCTTTGGGGTTCCTCCTTCTGGGGGAGGGCCAGCTCCCCCAGGCTTCTCAGGGAGCTTTTGTAAGAACTTTTACATGAGCTGGGTGTTTGTTGTGCCTTTTGGACAGTCATGCCCAAACTCCAGCCTAATGAGGTGTGTTGGTTCCAGTCACTCTGGGCTCTGCAGGACCCTGAGGGACCTCTCCCTGCAGCAGCATAGATACAAGGAGAGTGATGAGACAGACCTGGGGAGGGAAGGGATCTGTGGCTCCCAGGCCAAGGTGCTCCCTGCTGTGGCTGCCAAGGGGTTTGTGAAGCCAGCAGGAGACCAACTTGCCCATTCTGCGTGTCTCACCCTTTCCTTTCCCTCCTCAGGACGACGGAGGCTGGACGCCGATGATCTGGGCCACCGAGTACAAGCATATTGAGCTTGTGAAGCTGCTGCTTGCGAAGGGATCAGACATCAACATCCGTGACAATGTAAGGTTCTTCCTGGAATCTATTTCAGAAATTAACCACAATTTCTTTAACCACAATTTAAAGACCAAACAAGCCCAGGGAGGCAGATTCTGGGCTCAGTGCAGGGAGGTGCGGTGGTCCCTTGACACAGGTGGTTTGGGGCAGTGACTGAACAGTGTCTGCTGGGAGAATTTTCCATTCTGGGAAGAAGTTTACAGGCTGACAAGAAGTCCCTTTTCCTCCAGCTTTTCCAGCATAGCCCATAAGGATGCTGTACGTAATATTGCAGGCAGCTCTGTGCCTTGCTGCTTCTAATCCACCTGGGTCTACTGTGCTGCCACCGGGCAGATCCCCCTTGAGTCCAGACTTACCTGGTCTGCACTGGTCACAGGCCAGTGTGCACTGGGCATGGTTTAGGGGCATCCTGTGTGCCTTTTGAGGAGCATAAGCTTGTGCTCATGTTTTCTGGATAGATTGGGCAGATGCTCTGCCAGCAAGTACTACAAGCCTGGGTTTTCTTAGTCATAACAGGCATGTAGCCACCAATGTGGACAGAGTGTGCCCAGGCTGGCAGCTCAGCGTGCTGGAGCTGGCTCTTGGCCTGCTCTTCACCTCTGTAAATCCTGCTCGAGTGGGATGTACTCTGTACTTGTGTCCCTGGGAGCTCCGTGGGCCCAGCAGCGCTATGTATCTGGCTGTGCCAGCCAGTTTCACAGGGATTTTCAAGTAAACAGAGAAGATACAAGCGAGATGCTGTCTCCTTTTCTCGCCAGTCATCTATGTTTCTGTTCAGGAGACTCATTATATCAATACTGCTCCTTTTTTTCTTAATAGTATGTTTTTATTTTTTCCTTTTTGTCTCTAAGGATACTGAAACCCCAGAAGTACCTGCAACTCAAGCTTGAGTGTGAACTGTGATGCAATGAGCTACTCCAGGCTTTGGCCCGTAGATGTGAGATAGTTTGATAAACGAAGGTTAACTGGCTTCACTGCTTTCTGCCCAGAGGTGTTGCAGTGAAGTACCTACCCTGCCGTCAGTTCACACTCTAGCATGCCTCATGGCAGGGTATTTTCTTGTCCAAGGCTCCTAGTGCTTTTTTAATGCAGGGGATATAAGCAGCTGGTTTGTATTTGTCTCCCTAAACTCTTTGGTTTGTGTCTTGGGTGCTAGCAGGGGTAGGTGTTGGCATCCTTGTCTTACGGGTCTTAGAAAGATCCAGGTGTTGCTGTGGAGTCACCATCCCCAGTCTGAAAGCCCCTTCTCGGTAGGAGCCTCATTTCTTTGGTAGCTTAAATAGTTCCCAGGCAGGCCCGGATCTGATACTGCTCCTAAAAGCAGAAGTCAAGGTGAGAGAGGGGGCTTTTTGGGTTGTTACACCGCTTCAGAGCCCTAGAGTCCGAGCAAAACTGACTTGTTTGATCTGTCACAGAAGCCTGTTGGCTGTTACAAGATCACACATTAAATGATGAAAATCAAATCAGCTCAGTCAACAATTTACTTGAAAGAAAAGTATCCTCTTAGCAGATGTATGTGTTGCATATCTGTTACTGTACCTTCGTTCAGTGTCTCCTGATTGCAGTCGTTAAGAAGCAATGTCACTTGTGCTGGGAAACATCATACTCAGCGAGAAATGCTTTTGATTGTAATTATGCTGCTGTTAGGCAGTAGCCGATGCAAGGCAAAGTAGCGAGTTTAGGTGTCTGTAACCTGTCTGAGCAGCAGCATGTGCTGTGCAATTGACAGGATTAATTTTTTTCTGTAGATTGGTATGTGATGTGATTAGGGTTTTTATTTCTAGATGTTACCATAATGGGAGACAGAATCCATATAGAAAAAGGTCTCCCCACTCCCTAGTGTATGTTAATAGCCTCCCCATTTAAGGAAGGATCTAAGTTAATTTGCAATGACTAAAAGATGTGCTTTATTTTTGCTTTACAAAGGAAAAAGAAAAGTTAGGTGATCATTGCTATCATTGCACTGTTGTAATCGATGTCTTTAGAGCTTGTCATGGGGAAGGGTTCGAAGTGTGCTGCAAATTGCACTGTAACAGAAAACAAGAGTATCATCGCTTAAAATATCTCCATCCCAATTCAGCTATTTCTAGTGCTGCTAGTGAGAGATGAGTACATACAGTATTTAAGAGATGCCTGAAGTCTGATTGATTGCTTTACCTGTGGCTCGTGGTTCACTTTCTAGCACCTTCATATACCCTATAGCTTGTGCTGTGCTCTTTTTCTCTTTAATTTTGTAGCACTGGGAGATGTGCTAGCTTCCCTGTCTGTCTGGGCTGGGGAAGATCAGCTTCTAGCCTTTTCCAGCATGTTTGTTCATGTCTGTCACCTCTCTGGTGGATTGATCCAGATTGTTTTGTGCCTTAGAGACAGACGATTTGCCTGTGTCTATAAGGAAGGCGATGGACCGCTTTGTGTGCAGCCTCCCCGTCTCTGGTGTGCGGAGGCGGCTGGAGTGAGAACTCCCTGTTTGTCTGCGTGGAGATTTCCCTGCCCATCCTGGCAGTCGCAGCCAGAAGGAACAATGTAGGGAAGGAGACTGCTAGCCACATGTTGCATGCTGCAGGTGTAGAGCTGAGGATGGTGAAGTCCCAAAGCGATCGGGTTTTAATGCACTAAACAGCCTCTACTCTGTTGTCTTTCCCTCCAGGAGGAAAATATTTGTTTGCACTGGGCTGCTTTTTCTGGCTGTGTTGACATAGCAGAGATACTGTTGGCTGCTAAGTGTGATTTACATGCAGTGAATATTCACGGGGACTCACCCCTGCATATTGCAGCCAGAGAGAACCGCTACGAGTGTGTCGTGTAAGTACGGCTCCAGCCCTGCCACTTCTCTCCTTTCCCCTGGCCACTCCTTCCTATCTGGGTGCTGGCTGGCAATCTCCGGAGATCCTTTGAAATACCTTTGGCATTTAAGCACAGACCAAAACTGGGATGGAGGTCTTGTTTCTCCATTGCCTTGCTCCTCGGGGCAGTGGGTCTGAAATATCAGAGCTGGTGTAAAAAAGATGAGAAAATGTGGAGTGGTCTTGGAGTCTCTGGCAGAGGACCTGAGGGGCTGTGCTCAGCCTGAGCTTCCCACCAGAAAGGCATCAGGCATCTTTGATTAAAACTTTTATTTTTTTCACAACTAGCATGGCATAATAATGGTAACAGGGCTTTTCCTTCATCACTGCTGTGAATAAGGTCATCATGTGTAGTCACCAGAAGCTGGTGAGTATAAGCAAGGGCCAAGTCCAATGCTAGTTTCCCGTAGGACTCTTCCGTTTCCAGCCTACTCTTCCCACCCCATATCTTTCCCCGCCAGAAAGAGTTTCAAGCCTGTGTGAAGTTAGGCTGGTACCAGCAAGGTACCTGTCATGCCTGAAGCAAGGTGGGGTTTGCCCGGAGCTCTCGTGAGTGCCTAGAGCTCCAGTCTGTGGCTTCTGCCAGCGCCTTCACGTAGAAGGATTCACTGAACCATACTTAATAAAGAAAACTCAGGTGATTATTCACTACTACAGACACTTCCTTGTCCCTTGAGGGCTGGCTGGAGGATATGATTCAGCTCATTTTCCCCTTGCGCAGTTTCTCTTGGGGGTTGCTTATCCTTTCTTGCTGTTTTGCAGTCTCTTTCTTTCCCGTGGCTCGGATGTCACTTTAAAGAACAAGGAGGGTGAGACTCCACTCCAGTGCTCCAGCCTTAACTCTCAGGTCTGGGTGGCCCTACAGATGAACAAGACTCTCAAAGAATCATCCACTGACAAGCCTGCCCAGATAGAGAAGGTCGTGAGCAGGTGAGAATACAGCTGGCTTTGCTTGTGGGTCATGAAATAGAGCCCTTTCACGGGGAATGCTGGGGGCCTGGTTTAAGAAAGGACCGTAAGTGCATGCTTAGCTTTTTAAACTGGTGTGAAGGTCAGTTTGAGCTTAGCAAAAACTAAGCACATGCTGATTCAGACCATGGTTTGTAAATTCATTCTCTGAATGGAAATATTCAAAGAACAATCTGTAAGGCAGGGTGGAAAAAAATGAACTCTGTTCTAGCCTGAATTGCTTTCAGGCTTTGAGTGCTTGTGATCAAAGACAGTAATTCTGCCCCAGGATGGCATTTGAATGGCCCCTTGTTCGGGGGGAGCTTTTCTTCTGTGACAATTGTCTTTCTCCCACTAACAGAGACATTGCCCGGGGTTATGAGCGGATCCCGATTCCCTGCGTCAATTCAGTGGACAGTGAGCCTTGTCCTAGCAACTACAAATATGTTTCGCAGAACTGTGTCACCTCCCCAATGGACATTGATAGAAACATCACTCATTTACAGGTGAGGGATTGTGTATATCCACATGTTTTTTCCTGTCCCGGTGTTTACATTCAGAGATGCTGCAGTGCACTGCACCTCAGAAGAAGTTTTGCATTCAAAATGAGGTTGTCTACCCCCAATATTGCCATCAGATTCCAGGTTGTAGTCCTGAACTGCAGTTCTTGCTCTAGGAGTTTGTTTTTCTTCATTTCCAAGACTTAAGCTAACCTCTGTGTTGAGCTGTGTGCTGTAGCATCAGTCATCTGGTGCTGGCTGATGTGGCTCCTGTTCACCCTTTTCCTCTGTTCTGTATCCGGAGAGTTAGTGAGTTGTTGGGAGACCTTCCTCGTGCTGTCTTCCTACTGACTGCAGCATCCTGGCCAAGGTCTGCACTGTGCTACTGGTAGTTCTCGCAGGGCCAGGTTGTGAAAGCAGAGGTGGGGGAAGCGTAGGGTGAGGGTGACCTGCCTCTGGTCACAACTCTCAGGAGGCTGAAGTGAAGGTCCCATGCCCAAGCCGTGTTGTGCAGCAGCTGGTGGTGGGACTGTGCTGGCTTGGGGAGCGCTGGGGAAGCAGCCAGCTGGAGCACCTGTGTGGGAAGAAGCAAGCAGCAGGGAAGGACTGAGACATCATGTTGCATCGTCTCCCAGCTCTGGTCCTTCCTTGAATTTTTCCTTGTCCTCAAGTGTGGAATACAGCTCATAGAGCATGGAGGAAGGTTAGTAACACAGGGGGACATCCTCTCATGAGAAACGAAGGTGGCTCTGTATGAGATCCTCTCCTGCAAGCCAGAGTCCTTCCGTTAACGTTCACTGCACACAGAAATAAATAATGCAGTAAAAATGCCACTGAACTGATGAGGCTGGTTATCTTTCTGGCTAACGAGCTGCAGCAGGAGGTGAAGACTTGTGCTTTCCTCTCTGAGCCAGTCACAGAAGTTGTTCTTTCAGTTGTGTGTGTGTGGTGTGGCATTAATCCCTTTTCTTATCTTCCAGTATTGTGTATGTATAGACGACTGCTCCTCCAGTAACTGCATGTGTGGCCAACTCAGTATGCGCTGCTGGTATGATAAGGTGAGGACACAGAACCTCCTGTTGGGTTAGAACAGTGTTTGCGAGCTGAACTTTGCACAATTCGGGATTTATAGTAGTACCTTAAAAACAGTTCCTTGCACAACTCCTCTACTTTTTGTTTTAAAATGCCTAAAGTTGTAGTCTCAGCTTTAAGCTCCAGGTGATAATAACAAAATGCATACTCAGGGAAGCTTTTCTAGTGTTATTTATTTGTGTTACTGTCATGCCAACTGAGCCATTAATTATACCCGTGTGACAGAGAGCACTTAATAATCCGTGCGTGAAATCAGCTTCCATTTCAGAGCAACACAGAAAATGCTATAATATGTAAACAAGGAAAGGGTAGTAGAGATTTTCTTTTTTTTTTCATGCTTTTATTTATTGTGATCCTTCTGGATGAAGGCAAAGTAAAGATGTTTTAACTGCAACACTGCCAGAAGCCTGGTTTGGTTTGGGTAAGGACGCTTCAGTCCTCCAGGGAGGTTTTGAGGTTAATATTTGGACAGGTTCTGCTAAGATCAGAAGTTCTGTGAATCTCTGCATGTTTCTCCCAGGGGGAATATTGGCATCTTTCTTTCCTTTGTAGCCATTTTATTTACGCATTAATAGGTGATTACATCTTTCAAGCCTTAAAAGCCAAATTTGTTAAATATGATGAACTGCGTCTGTCACTTCCTTAATCCTACACAGTTGGTAAATAATGGAATTGTAGCTTTTTGGGAAGTACTGTTTGGGAAGATAATGTGGTGTATTGAAAAATTTGGGTGTACTGGCCTTGTACTCTGGAAGTTTAGGCTTTATTCCAGAGACAGACTAAGCATCTGCTTCTCCCCTCCAGCACTACAAAATGATAATAGTGATGATGCACACCGTTTTTTTGCACAGCACTGTAAGATTTTTATTTTTTTTTTGTGGTGAGTAGGGTGATGCCAGGCAGCAAAAATCTAGACAGTCTCTTGCTGTTTGTCAGCTGTCAGTGATACCGGTGAGTTTGCCACTGTTGGGTAGAGCAAAACCACTGCAGAAGCTGAGGTCTGATGCTGGTTTTGGGGAGGTCAGGGCATGCCTCCACCTTGGGGTTCTCTGGCCTGTTTCTACACTCAGGGGAATTTCTGCTCTTGGCCTGCCTCTGGTTTGGAGGGGTCACAAGAACAGACAACTAACCCACTCTTGAATGCCTTTCCTCTTCAGGACGGCCGACTCCTGCCTGAATTCAACATGGCTGAGCCACCACTGATCTTTGAGTGTAATCACGCGTGCTCGTGCTGGCGAACCTGTAGGAACCGGGTGGTGCAGAACGGGCTCAGGTGAGAAGGAGGATCTAAATGCAGCTTATCTTGGCAAGACCAACACTAAACTCATGAGCTTTCTGGCTCTCTAGTTTTGCTCACCCGTAAACCCACAAAACCCCAGGAATTCCCGAGATGAGACAGAAGTTGGGGCAGGTGCCACTGCAGAGTGGTGGGATGCAAATGGGTTCCTGTGTGGTGCCGGTGGGAATGAAGCAGCAGGGCGTTGATGAGCCCAGTTAATATTTGCACTCTGCCCCCGTTGCCATCACATGGGAACTGTGGCGTTCTTTCATCAGCTCAACCATAAAATATATAAATGGTTTGTGGGTTTGCATGAACAGCCTATATGTAACTTCTGAGGTGGAGATCTGTGAAGAAAATAACAGCAACAGAAACTGCAAAGCCTTAATTTAGAAGATCTTGTAAGTTAGCAGTCTATATTAGAAATATAGGCCAGCGTGCCCAGACTTGGCTGCTTAAAATTTCCAACTTATTGGCATGAGTCCTCCTGAATCAGATACCTGAATACCTGTTGGCCTCAGCACTGCAGATTAGGATTAATATTAGGATTTTGGTGCCAGCCTAAAAATGTAAATGTCTTGTTTTGGACCTCTGCTATGAAGAAGTTTGCCACTGCACTAAGTTCAAAGGAATTCCACTGGAAAAAAAATACTTTTGAAAATTTTTTGTAGTACTGACAAAACTTCTTTTGCAAGCTTTGTAGTTTCAGTGACATTTTGCAATGTTAAAAATAAGTAAGGAAAAAGCTCGATGTGTTTCCACAGAACTTTACCTCTCTCTGGTTTTTGCTGCCAAGCTCCAGAGCTCCGGTGTCTATGTGGGTGTTTATTTAGGAGCTGTTGCTTTTGCATTTTTGCCTTGCTAAAGTGTTTCTCTGAAAGACTGGAAGGGTTGGAAACCCAGCCATGAGTTTGGGAGAGCAGCTTTGTTGGGAAGCTGGCGGTAGGGTCGGATGCTTGGTAGAGCTGTGCACGAGGTCCCTGGGGAGATGGTGGTGGAAACCTCCTGCATTTGGGCTGCAGTGTGACACATGGGTGCTCCCACTCCACTTTCAGTGCTTCCTTTATCAGATTTGCTCCAAATTAACTCCGCTCGGCAGCACATATGTTTCCATCTGTCAGGCTGACCCACCTCAGCTGGGAAGCTGAGATCGGAGGCTAAACCTGAGCTTGGCTCTCTGCTCTGCTGTGATGGACGAGGCAAAACATGGGGGAGCTTCCCCCAGCCTGAAATACAGTGTTATAACCAGAGTGATTGTTCTCGTGAAGTCATGTTTAGCCCTGGTGAAGGCTCCAGGGGCTGTGAGCAAACATGAGAATATGCACAGCCCCTGGTTTGAGCTGACAGTGCAAAGAGGGAATGGGTGGGTGAAGAGGAGAGAAGTACTGGAAAAAGCAACAGTGTGAAGTTAAGGTGAGCATCGGATTTCTCTTTATTCCAATAACAGCATTGCTGAGAGTGGGTTTTTGTTCCCTCAGGGACGGAGCAAACCTTCCCTAGCCCTGGAGAATGTTCATCCTGCACTTAACTCAAGTTCTGGCTGAGCAGGAGGCAGAATGACTTACAGGATTGTTTCTCTGCCTATAAACTCCATCAGTAAAATTCCACAGAGCAGCTATTACACCAAGAAGTTTCAAGTTGCAGCGTTTCTTCCTTGTCTTTCAGCCAGGGAGCTGGATATGATAGAGTTGCTAAATGCACTGGCCTCAGCAGAGGGCAAAGGGATTGGAGCACTTAGCTCAAGGTGTTAATTCACCGTAAACTCCCTGCCCCACCCCGCAGCACCCCTCCCTGCAGAGCTGCACCTTCCACCTTCCCTGCCTTCCCCTGAGCGCTGGGGGCGTGCATGGAAGGGAAAGGAAATGCTGCTGGTGGGATACTGGTGTCCCACGTGTAAATCCATGGCATAACCACACAGAGCATCCAGTCCCATACCCTCTTCCTCAGTCCCTAGGTGTGCACCTTGCAAGGTGCAGCTGGGCAGGGAGAAGAGGTTGATGGGTGCCTGTCCCTTGTCCCCAGGCAGTTTCCATCCCAGCATCTGCCCACGTGCTCAGAGCAGCCGTGGGAGTGGAGCGTACCCACAGCGGTGGCAGCGTGAGAACTGGGGGGGTTGAATATTGAAATCAACTCTGAGTTTGTGGTGGTGGAAGGTTGCTGGATGTTTTGCTTATCTCTCTATGAAAATTCGTTGTTTTTCTGTGGAGTGCTGCCACTAACATGGCTTCCTTTCCTCTTTTCCAGGACTCGATTGCAGCTTTATCGGACACAAAAGATGGGCTGGGGTGTGCGAACGATGCAAGACATTCCACTGGGAACCTTTGTGTGCGAGTAAGTTGTTCAGCTTTCATTAGCTCATGCAAACACATGGCTTCCCAAGGGCCGGGAGGGTTTGCTCCTCTCTAAGGAGAGATTTTCACAGAAATATAACTGACATCGAGCTGAGCTGCTTGTCCTCAGTCAGAGGTTTCCTGACTCCATGTCCTGCGGTTTGTCCTTTTCCTCATAGCGTGGAGCTTTCTCCACCCCTCTCCGTCTTGCTGGTTTATATTCTCAGCTCTCTTACCCCTCTGATACACAAGTGATGGGGGAAGAATGCATTTGGGTTGTGCTGCAGATATGCTCAACTCATGTGTTCACCATGGATATGGTCACTTAAGGCCAAGGCAATTTGAAACAACTTTTTTATATCAGATCTTTTCTGCTTCAGTACTGACTTCTCAAGAGGCTTTCCAGTGTCAGAGCTCTCAGTCTTTAGTCTGATTCAGCAAAACAGTGAAGCACTTGGTGTTAAGCACATGTTTCGGCGCTGATTCGATAAAGTACTTGAGAACAAAAATGTTCAGACTTATGGCAAGTGAAAAAACTGCCATTGAACCCCACAGTTTTTAGGCTTTAAAGTGGTATATGTACTTTATTAAAAATTTTGGAAAGTGTTTTCTTCATTGCAATACCACAGTGAGTGAAGACCTTCTAAATAAGGCTGGACTTGTGCCCTTCATGAAAATAGGTGATGGAGTTTTTTAGTTTTTTAGAACCAGTTATTGATGTTTTATAGAATTGGGGCAGGGGATTAAGTAAAATTATGGCAGAATTTAAAAAAAAAAAAAAAAAAAAAAGGAAGAGAAGAATCTGCAGTGAATTGGCCAAGTATTTCTTCCATGTTAGGAGCTGCCAAATGATAAAATGTTTTTTTCAGAGGTAAAGGTTGAAACTGCAATTTGTGGGGAGTATCTCAAGTCTGTCTGCAGGTGGGGCTTCCTGTTAAGTACGAAAGGTCTTGGTGTCCTTGTTCAGGATCCGGAGATGAGCCAGAGCCTGGGAGCAAACAGCTCCCAAACAAAAAAGGCACCAATTTAACTAAATCCTAATGGCATGCTAATACGCAAGAGGAATAAGCAGGGGGGACCAGGCAGCCCAAGGAAACGGAGGATAAGTAACACAGACAGACACATTGTGCAGCACATCAGAGCTGATAGGGTTTGGATACCACAACCACACTAACTCTTCCCTCCACCCTTGCCAGGAGCTGCTGACACTGTTTCAGTGGTAGGCACTATCTTCTTCATTATCTAAATGAGCTGCATACTAAAAATTAGAGCTAATTTATGTCTTGCCTGTACATGTTCCTCCTTGTCCCCATCACGCACACATGTTATTTACTCAGCTCACCAGCTCCAGTCCTTCTCTCCTCCCCTAGCCAGCTGCACTGCTGTCCTTCCTGTGAGTCTTTACGTGCAACCTATAGACTTGTTTTCTTCTTTTCCTCCTCTCTGGCAAAGAAGCCCCTGTGCTGGCAGTGCTCAGGGCCTGCTTGAACACAGCAGCTCCAAGGATTGGCTCTTGTGGAAGAGCATTTTGCATTAAATGTCTGGATTAGAGCCCTGAGCAAGTTGTCTCTTTGTACAGGGGTTATTACTCTGCTTTGGAAGGATGATAATTGTATTGGTGTAAGGGTGACTTCTGTTCCATAATTTTTCACATATACCTGTAGGGGGGGGGCAAATCTGGAGTAGTTCTCACAACGCTTTTATTTTGCAAAACTCTTCTGGTCCTGACTCTTTCTGTGTGTAAATGCCTTTCTTACACACATACTGCTTTTCGGCCTGCTCCATACTTCAGACACCTTTCAACTTCTCTCTGTAATCACTCCAAAAATGTTTTTCCTTTCTGTTTCTGCTTGCAGGCAGCCCCTCTGGCAGCCCGCAGCAGCTTCTGCAGGGAGCGTTTAGCAGTGCTCGGAGCAGTTTGGCAGCTGGGAATGAGGCTTGGCCAGCGCGGTGGCCAGCCGCCCTCCCACTGTCATCACCAAGATTCCCCAGACGCTTCAGCTGCCCCAGACCCTTCAGCTGCTCCAGAGCCTCCAACTAATGGCCTCCAGTACCTTCAGCGTGGTCCTGGAAGCATCAGCTTAGTGAGGAAGGAAGCAGCAGTGTCAGCCTCCCTGCCCTGCTGGGCTCCCATGGAGTTTTTAGGCTTTTCTGCTCGCAGATGCTCAGGAACATGCTCGTGTGCAGATTTCTCGCTGACCTCCAAATTTGTCACTGCTTAGAAGTGGCTGTTGCTCACCCCGTCCTGACATTGCTGTGGGTTGTTCTGAATCTGCTCTGTTCGTGGTTGGTTGGTAGGTAGTGTAGCTGCTCATTCTGGAAGTGGCACAGCTGGTTAAGGGCTTTTGCTGGAGAGGCTCTGAATTAGTGGGATGCAGAAACCAGAGGTTTGTGAGAATCTGGTCTTTTCCTTTCACTGCACGTCCATTATGTGGTTTTCAGATATTTTGTTTCTGTACAAAACAGTGATGTTCTAATAACATTCCATCTGCCTCGAACCAGGTATTTTAGCCACACCTTCAGCCAGAGAAGCCCCAGGTGTCCCGTCCCCCATACGCTGTGGAAAACACTTGAGCCTGTGCTAGAGACTTCTTGTTGCTCTTGATTTTTGCATGGAGTGTGCTCTGATCTTGCAATGATGAGTGGCAGTGTAAAGCTCTGAAGTGTAGTCACTTGCCATCAGCATGCTGAGAAGAAAGATGCTGGCTTGACTTTGGGAGTTCTTAAATGAAGAGGCTGATGCTCCTGCTCTTTTTTGGATAGGAACGTCTCTTGCACATCTTTCCATAACTTTGGACATTGGAAGTGTGGGAACCATTTGTATCTTTAAGCAGTGCTGGAAAAGAATTGAGTTACAGGAATAGTCTTTAAAGAAACAACAAACCAACAGTTTTTAATTAATTGTGTTTTCTTGTTTCACTGAGTTGTAAACCTGAAGTGGCTGTCCCTGAGCAGAGTGCCTCTCCATGCAGCATTATTCAGCTTTTTCTCAGCTTCTGCTGACTGCCGTGCCATGCTACAGCAATTTCTCTCCCTTTCTGGCCATCATCTTCCTATCGCTTTAGGTCACTGACGAGCGTGTGATTTCCAGTAATGCCGCAGCCTTATGGGAGCACTTAATAAATAACAAGATGCAGTGGGGGCAAACAGGAAGATCACACGCGGTGGCAGCCTCCTGCTCTGGCAGCTCAACTTGCCAGATCACTCAGATTTGGGAACTGCAGCCAAGCGATCCCTTGTCACGGAGCACGGGGGTTCTCTCCAGGTTAATGTTTCGTGGCTCTCCTCTTCCCCAGCCCTGGAGTTAAATGCTGCCTTGAGCCACGGGGGGAGATGGGTACGGCTGGTTAACCCTTCAGAAATGCCTTGAGAGCTGCGGAGGAATGATGTGATTGTGGCTGCTGATCGTGGAAGTCTCCATTGATGCTGTGAAGAATATTTACTCATATTGTGAATTCTTTGCTTATAGTTAGTGTTGTATTGCAGGGCAGGAAGACTTACATACCAGAATCCACTGTGCTGTTGTCATATCCTCCCTGTGACTCAGTTCCTTTCCTGTTGTGTCTCTCCCTTTGATTGCAAGCAGGGCAGGGCAGGAAATGTTGAACCTTGACAGTCCAAAGCTCTCTAAGATGGAGACAGGGAGACAAATATGGGGACACCAGTGCAGTGAGAACTCCTGCAACAAGGGGGTTTGCATCAAAACCAGCATCTGTCTGGGTGAGAAAGGTGGTACGTGTGTTTAGTCCTTCTCAGCAAGCCGGGCCAAGCAGTGCTTGGAGTGCTTGGAGGACCTGGTTGTAATCCGCCTTGCACCTGCTTTTGCAACAAGGTGGTTGTTACTGGGATCACAGCTCTGCTTTGAGGGGGATTGCGAAAGAAGCCTAGATCCTTCCAGGGATCCTGCCAGGTTAGGTTAGAGCTAAAACTTTTAAAACAAAACTTTTTAATGTAGGTAGCTTATCTAATCAGTCAAAATACCCTGGAAAATACAGGAAGGACAGAGACAAATATTTTTCTTTCAGATGTAAACAGCACAAGCACTGCAGTGGTGTATAGGAGAGCCAGGGCGTAAGTCTGACCATGAACACAAGGAGAATTGGATTAATGTGTTGATCTTGGCCAACAGAGAGATTTGCAAAAGGAAGCATAGTCCTCAGGAAAAAGTGAATTTTGTTGAAAGTAAGACTCCATTTTTAATATTGAAAGTGTAGCCCTGAAAAGACGGAGTTTGGAGCCAGATTTTAGCTGTTGTAAGTTGGCAAAGCTCAGTTTGTCTGGGTGGCTCTGAGATGACCTGCGCTGCTAAGGCTGTATCCCTTTCTTTCCTGTTTCCCAGAAAGAGATGTTTAAACCCAAGCTTGTGTGAGCATCTTATTTCTGCCTTTCCTGTTTGTCCACAGGTACGTTGGTGAGCTGATATCTGATTCCGAGGCAGACGTCCGTGAAGAAGACTCCTACCTCTTCGACCTTGACAACAAGGTACTGTATCTGGAGGTGTCTAATGAGATAAACCCAAGGTCTTGCCTCTGAAAAAAAACAAAGAAAATGTTTGTCTCCATCTTGATGTACAGCATGATCTGAAAGCCTGCAAAGAGCAGAACTACACCCTCACTGCATTTTAGTCAAAATACAGAGCAGTTGAGGTAAGGCTTAGGGCTTGTTAAAATGGTAGGAGAGCCCAGCAGTGCTGGGGCACTGCGGTATGTACTGCCCACACCAGTTTTGATGCAAGATGCTCTTCTGTCAAAACTGTTTGGGCATCCTGAGTTCAGTTTTTGATACTCAAGTGAGTACATGCATGCTTGCAGCTGTGTTGACTGGCAGCTCCCTAAGTTTTTCATAAAAAAAATGAGCTGGAATACTGAAGAAAAAAATAATGTACACTTATAAAGGGATCCATCAGATACTGTGGCAGGTACTTGAGGCTTGTTCTGCTGGTAGTTATCCTGCACTGCTCTGTGGAGGGTTTTCTCAGAGCAGAAATCTTGCTTTGAAAAGTGTGATCTAAAGCTTTTAAGCAAGATCATCCCTTCAGACTTCCCTTGGGAAAGGAGAAGAGGAGAAAGGTGAGCTGAGGACTCAGAGGAGTGGGGTGGCTTCCAAGGAAGGCTGTAAAACAGTCTTTTTTCTATCATCAGCTAGTTGTGACAAAGGAGCTTTGCTTTATTTTTTTTCCTTTTTTATTTTTAAAGTGACACACATTCAACAACTGAAAAAAGGTAAGTAACAAGTCTTGTAGTCAGTCTGAAAACAGTGGGGTCAGACAGTAATTAAGAAATTGAAAAGCAGCGGGGACTTCAGCTAGGTTTGTGCATTTATGAGCAAAAGCCTACCTGGGCCTTGCCTTGCCTTTAGGTTAGCCCCTGGCCAACTGCCTTGAGGCTCTTGTGAAGCCTTCTGTGAAGCAAAGAGGGAGACCTAAATACAGGCATAAGCATCATCTTTTTTCGGGGTGTCTTCGAAGTGGAGCATCTGTAGAAAACCAGGTGCCAGGTCATGGAGTGATCATTAGAAGCAGCCTGTCGGGTTGGGCGGAGGAGGGCAGGGCAGAGCCACCCGGGTCTTGTGGCCTCCCGAGAGATGGGAAGTCACTAAGGGTGTGAACCCCAACCCTGGGAGGGGCAGCCCTGGGGTCCTAGTGTGTCTCGGAGGAGCAGCCTGAATGGGCTTGTGCTGTAGTGAGAGTGGTTGGGTCGTCATTTCTGTGGTCCCTGTTCCTTGAGTTGTCCCTCCAGGCCGGGTGCGTGGTGAGTCGCTCCGTGTGCCAGGTTCTGCCGGCACATCCCATTCCGTGTTTGAAAGAGGGCAAACATCAGAGAGCCAAAACTCACTGCCGTTGCTGGGTTCCCGGGAGGAAGACATAGCACAACAGATGCTCCCTGAGCTTCCACTGGTTAAAGAGATGGTTTTCTCGTCTCTGTACTAGAGAGATGGAAAAAGCCATGCTATTTCTGGGACAGACCGAGTTGAGTTCTAGCTGCTGTGGGTGCTTTCTGTTCGCGTTCAGCCGCCCCTTTCCCACGCGCGGGCTCATGCTCTGCAGTCCTTGCTCGCACACTTGGCCCTGCTGTGAGGAGAGGCAGCGGTTAGGGCTGCATGCTGACCCCAGCCTGCCTGCAGGCCAGAAGGGCTTCCTCCGGGCAGCCTCCCTTCTGAGAAACCCCAGGGCCTTCCCACTCTTGAGAGGGAAACTCATCTCACCCCGGAGCAGGTTCACAGTTTCTCCTTTTCCTCTCTGGTTGCCACTGTGTGGCTCTTAGTTCCCAGTACCCTCCCAGCAAGGTGGGAAGCAGTTTGCTTTTGACTTGTCCTCCTCAGTAGCTTTGCAGTGAGGACGCTGCCCGTGTTGGTCAAGGCAGCAGGCTCCTTTCTTGAAGATGTGTTCATCTTGACTTGCGTGGTGGAGAGCTCAGATCCTTCCAGATGGTCACTAGATGTGCTAGTGGGTGATGTTGTCCTCACCAGCCATGGCATTTCCATGGATGCAAGTGAGGGGGTGATGAGAATTACAATTGAAATTAGAGCTGGTAACACTGTGTGATAAGGACCGTGTGGGGTGACACCTCCCCCAGTCGTTGGGACATCATCCCTGGGCTTCTGCACCAGTTGGGTGGCGTGATCTGGCACAGCTCATCCATTAACAATTGCAAGGTGCTTGCCCAAAAGGGAGTTTGAGCACCGCTAATGGATCCTTTTGCTTTTGGCCTCTTTGCAACTGAAATTAGCTTCTGTAATTAAAGTCTCTGCTTTGCACAGTCATTCTCTGCTGGAATAAAAAATCCCTGAGGGGGGTTCTTTTATTTTCAAGGAAAACAAAATATTACTGCTCTCTGGGCTCTCTGGAAAGGGGATTTCTGTCTTCTCACTTTCACTTTTATCTGCAGAAACCCGTGTTTTCTCGAGGCTCTAGCTTTGTGTTTCCAAGCTGTCATGTTCGATTAGAGGACAGAACAGATGCCTGTTCCCCTATCCAGTGGCTTTGGTGTCTGCATCAGACATTATCCCTGGTCAAACTGGTGCTTTAGCAGAGCAGGGCTGGGGTGAGCTGCTGTGCCAGCCAGTATCAGGGGCATTTTATAAGGTCTTTGGGTTTGTGGGGGCACAGTGCCATGCAGAAAGCTGTATTTTCAGGGTAGTGTGTGTTCAGCTCTTTTAAACCCACAGGGGGTGTCCTGCCCACTGGTGGTTGTTCTTGAAGCTCTCTAGAGTATAAGTGGAATGACCAATAGTTTGGTCATTTGTTTTATTTAAAAGTAGCAGTAATAATACTAAACCCGACCTCATCTAATGAAAGATGCAACGTTTCTCTTCTAGGATGGAGAGGTGTACTGCATAGATGCCCGTTTCTATGGCAACATCAGCCGCTTTATAAACCACCTCTGTGAGCCAAACCTCATCCCGGTGCGAGTCTTCATGTCGCATCAGGACCTCCGCTTTCCCAGGATCGCCTTCTTCAGCACGAGGCATATAGAAGCCGGAGAAGAAATCGGGTGGGTGCTGTCCCCGGGGCTGCCCTTCCTGCGGGAGCCACCGCCTCGCTCGGGGAAGGGGGGAGTGCAGAGACGAGGGCTCTGCTGCTCCCGAGCTGCTTCACGACGTCCCCTTGCTCTCCAGGCCACGACCCAGAGTCCCCTGGGGACCCCTCAAACACTCCCCGTCCCCCTGAAGCTTTGCAAAAACCCAAAGTGTGGCAGCACGGAGGGTTGCTGACCCTGGGCGTCTTGCTTTGTGCGCTTCTGCTTTGCAGGTGACCCCATCTCTTGTCTCTCTCTTGCAGTTTTGACTACGGAGACCGGTTCTGGGACATCAAAGGCAAATATTTCAGCTGTCAGTGCGGTTCACCCAAGTGCAAACACTCGAGCTCAGCGCTGGCCCAGCGGCAGGCGAGCACCTCGTCCCAGGACACGCAAGAAAACGGGCTCCCCGACACCAGCTCTGCCACAGCAGCCGGCCCCTTTTGAGGCTTCGCTCCCCAGAGACTGACTTGTTTTAACCCTATAGATTCACATACTGTCTGAATTTCCATTTAAAGAGAAAAAAAATCTGAAAAAACAAAAAAACGAAAAAACAAAAAACACCCGCTCAAGGAAAGCCAAGGGTTTGTGACACTTAGGGCTGTGCCACCGACTGTTACTTGAGGAATAAGTAAAAGCAAATCCCACCTCCGTGATGTTGTTCTCCCCTCCCTGGTCCTGGAAAGCTGCTGGTTTTCACAGTTGCGTGTGGAGGGGTGGCTGTTGCATTTTTTTTCCATGCGAGCTGTCCTGGCCTCCGTCTCTTAATGTGCTAAGTGTTGTCAGAGCCAAGGGAGAGCCGCCCGTCCTCCAACTATTGTTAATTGAATGGATCGCTCATGCCAAGTCATCTCCAGTTCACTTGTAATAAACTTTGAATACTTGATGGGACTTTCTTTTTAAAAGCTGGGGGGAGCGGGGAGGGAGGGGGAGGTGCTGGCGTTTGAGTTTGCTTGGCACAGCCCCGGGGCAGGTTCTGCTGGTTGGTTTTTGTTGGTTTGTTTGGTTTTTTGGTTGGTTTTTTTGGTTGTTTTTTTTTTTTTTTTAATCATTAATTTCTCCCACATCTCGCAGGACGTTGCAGTGGGGCCTTTCCCTAGGAGCTAGAGGGCATTTCTAACAAATACCCTCCTTG
The DNA here is from genome assembly GCF_965140245.1 of Athene noctua. Lineage (NCBI taxonomy): Eukaryota > Metazoa > Chordata > Aves > Strigiformes > Strigidae > Athene > Athene noctua. The sequence goes on along the minus strand of NC_134056.1, from coordinate 10,593,251 downwards.
TTACCAAATCCACTGGCTTTTTTTCTCTTCCGATGAGAAGAAACCCACAGTCCTTACAATCCCTTTGGTCCCTGGCTCTCTCCTGAGCTGACCAGAGACGCTTCCCCTAAGACCCCGCTCCCTCCCGGGCTTTCTCCGTTACAAACCAGCTCTCGTCTGCGCCACTCGGCCGTGTTACTGTCTCAGTGTTCGGTTCGTCCGTGGAAGGATTTCCCTCACCCCGTCGCATTAGCGGTTTTAGAGAGGGAAGGTTGAAGGGGATTGTACAAGACACTAACTTCTTAAGAAAATCATTTTTTCTTTTTTTAAAAATAAAGTGAATGATATATATATTATAGAGAACCTCAACTTGCGTCTGCCGGCTGGGGCGAACAGCAGACAGGACATGTCACGGCGAGAAGATCCCAGATGCCACCAGCTCGTCTGTTCCCATCACTTTTCTCAACGCTGGGCACCTTCGATTGATTTTTAAGCTACACGCTATGAGGTTTCAATAAACTGATTTATTTTTTACCATTACTGAAACATTGGGGACTAGCATTAAAAAGAAAAAAAAAAAACACAAAAAAACAAAAAAAGGCAAAACGACAACAAAAAGAAACCACAAAACAAAACGGTGCTGATTCTGGTGTGATTTTTGCTCACCACGTGAATATAAACTATCAATTGTATAAAAAGAACAAAGTGATTTTAGTATAAAAATGCAGGAAAAAAACAAAACTTTTTTTAAATTGTTAGTATTGTAGTGTGAATAAATTCGCCATCACCTTTTGTGTGGTGGCTGGGCAGGTCATTATCTTAATTTTTTTTTTTTTGCATATATCTTTAAATACTGTAATTAGTTCAGTAACAGTTTTTTTTTGTTCATCTCTTCTAGAACATTCATAATGCCGTCATGTTTATTATTATTATTTTTTTCTGTTAATGTTTTTGACAGTTTTAAAGGAGCAGTCTTTTGGCTCTGATCATTTTCTTGTTCTGTTTTCAATGAAATCAATAAAAAAAAGAAAAAAAAAAGTGCTTTAAAAGGAGTTTGGCCTTTTTGTCTGCCATGCTGGTAGGGGTGGCACTGTGTGGGGCTGGAGTGAAGGAGACGCGCTGTGTCCTCTCATCCTTGGGCTTAAAAGGAAGATTAGGAAAGAAAAAAAAAAAACAAACCCTGACGGGGGGTAGGGGGCAGTGTTTGGGTTGGGTTTTAAATTTTGTATAATCTCTCAGTGTTAAAGGCATCCGATTTGGGAGCCTGGACTCACTGTGGAGTGGGTGGTGCTGGTACCCACCTCTGCGCAGAGCTCGGTGTAGGCTTCGAGGGACCTGTGATGCTTCCCCATCACCTGCATGGAGACAATTAAATTAAATTAAAAAGGCCAAGGATAGAGGTGAGGGGGAGAATCTCCTACTTGCGAGCAAACCCCAGGGACATTTCCTATCACGGGAGGAGGCAGCAGGGAGGAACCGCGGGGCGCTGCAGGTTCCTGGCTGGGCCAGCAGCACTGACTGGGGCAGGGGCTGGGTTTGGGGGTGCTGTGGGGTCCCGGGAGAGCGGGGCTGGGTTTGAGGGTGCTGTGGGGTGCACGTCCCGGGGCAGCGGTGCTGGGGGTTCCCCCTGGAGCGCCAGGCGGGTGGGGGCTGCTGAGGCGGCGTGACTAAGCACAGCCACCGCGCACCCTCGCCCTCAACCTGCGTCAGGAAAATAAGCAACTCTGAGTCACTGCCAGTCAATAGCTCATAAAAATATTCATAAATGGTAGGAAAAGCCCGGCCCAATGCCAGCCAGGGATGGGAGAAGCAGGGAGGACTTCGGCCGTGGCCTCACCCGCTCACCCACCTTTCGCCCACTTGGCAGGAGCTTTTGTCACCTGCGGAGCCCTGGAGATGCCCTCACCATCCTCACTCACAAGTCTGATGGCTCGAGGACAGTTGGTCAATAAAATCCAATGGGATTGTTCGATGAGAAATGGGGTCTGTCACTGGAATTGCAAAGGGTCCCCATTAGGAACAGCCAGAGCTGTTGGGGAAAGCGAGCAGAAGCCCTGAAGACACCCACATGCCCTCGCATGTCGAGGCCATTTAACTACAGGCTAATGTTAATTATAATAATACATTCTAGTATTGTATAATTAATCATTATCATGAAAATAATACGCTTTAATTGAAGGAAAGAAGTGAAAAACCCCCAGAGAAATCTAATCTCTGAATGTAACTTTCCCGAAACCATTTACTTTCCTGAGGTTGAGGGTGGGAAACACACATGTTTTCGGTGGGGTGTGGGGTCCCATGTGGGGTCCCATGTGGGGTCCCATGGTGCTGGTTTGGGTGCAGAGGGGATTTGAGCCTGGCAGACATGGGTGGAGGTTGAACACCACTGGCTTGCACATAGACACAAATAATCCCTAGTGCTATCAAGTGATGTCTTTGCTTTTCTGTGCAAATAACTGCAAATTAAATATGCACATTTAATGCCCCACCACATTTCCACAGGTAAGGATGAGCCGGAGAGGGGCTGTCCATTTTAACAGGCATTTCTGCAACGCCAGCGGGCCCTGCTCGGCAGCTGCTCCAGGGATGCAGGAGGAGAAAGGGGTCGGGGTACAGAGGCAAAGCCTCCCCAGCCACTCTGCTGACTCCGCTTGACCGGGGGCAGTGGTTTGTTGAGATGTTTCATTCAAAGGATGCAACGATTCTAATGTTAATATTTTCCCTGAAGCTACGCCGCTCTGTCACCAACTGATGGCTCCTTCTGAACCGCTGGTGCTTAGACTTCACTGTGCACACCCTGGGCTGCCCGAGGAGGTGTCTGTAGCTCTGGTTTTGCTTTTGTTTAAGAGAGCGCTTTCTTTTCTTTTAATGCAGCGCGAGCATCTGCTCAGGGCTTTGCTCTCAAGCAGCTGGTAGTCACTTTGCTCATGGCAGTTACCGGCACGGGAGGATTCCTTTCCCTTGTCACCCACCGCCAAGCCAGACACGAGGCCTCGCAGCCGCCCTGTGTGGGGCTGGGAGCTTCCCCTCAGCTCTGCTGAAAATGCAAAGAAACCTTCAGTCATTCATTTGCCTTTTCCTGGGGATTTTGGCATTCTCCTTGCAATGCTTTGCGATGTCCCCACAGTTGTGCAGCTGCCCCGGACTGGATCAGGGCTGGATGCTGGATTTGGGTGTTGAGCTCACGCAGGGCGTGGGGCTGAGCTGTGGGGGGATCTCGTGCATCCTGCAGCATCCCACTCTTGCCACAGGGCTAGGAGGAGGGTAATGGGGCAAACCCCCTGATTTCACAGAGCTGGAGATGCTGCTCTCCTTCCATGTGTGGGACATCCCTACTCCCATCCTTCTTCCCACTGACCCTCCCCCAGTGAAGGCTGGGGACCCCCAAGCCAAGGTGGGGGGTTGCAGTGGGTCTGCACCGAGCTGAGCTCTGCGGGACAGGGTGCAACAGCCCTTTTTGGGGTCCAGCGTCACACTCACAACTCAGCGCACGTGTGGGGATGCCCTAATTCACTATGGGGGTGGGGCCAGGCCATTTGGGGTGCCTTGTTGGGGAGCTGGGCCATGGCACTGAGCTAAATGCTCACTTCCCTCCTGCACCCTGCTCCTGCTGGGCATCAGCCCCCCTATAGCTATAGGGGAGCATTGTACAGGGGTTGGTCACCTGCTCTGGGGCCAGTGGATGAGACATGGACGGATCGAATCCATCTGCACGGGATCACACGGCATTTCCCTGTGCAAACCCTCTGTGCACCAAGCAGGTCGTGGAGCTGGGGAGCTTGTGCTGGCTCCTCTCTCTGGGGGCTGCTGGGGCACAGGGGTGTTAGAAAGGCACCTGAAAGGCAGCAGCCATCTCCCTGCAGCTGAACTGGCCCAGCAAAGCCATAAACCTATCCTGAAATACTGGAGCTGATCCTCTTTATAGAGTCTGTCTCCTCTTTATAGAGTCTGTCTCTTCCTTTGTCCCACAGCCCTGACCTCCCTCACTGAGGAAATGTGGGCGAGGGCGATGGTTATCCCGCAGCCTAGGATTGGCAGATAAGAGTTATAAAATCTCTATAAATGTACAATTTCACCCCATGTCTCATTCCTCAGCCTTTGCCAGAGCTGGAAGAAATATTAGTTTATCTCACTGATAGCACAGAATATTCCCTCGTCTGCTGAAAGAGCTCCCTTATCACCCTTTTAATTTCCTTTCTAGTGCTACAGGGCAGGATGAAAAGCTACGGGCGCTATCGCTGTTGGCAGGGAGAGGCCTTGATGTCCTGGCTGCTGGCTATGAGAGCCTCGCACCAGGCTGAGGTTCAGGTTTAAAGTCTGCAGACAGGGTGGGAGTGATGAAGCAGGCGAGGGGAGAGGTGTTGATGCCAGGGGAGGCTGGGCTCAGCCCCTGCCCGTCTGTTCCCCGGGCATTGGCACTAATGGACTAAATGCCCAGAAAAAGCAAATATTGCTTCAGGTTTCCTGCAAGCAGAGGTGTGATGCTGCTGTTTTAATTGGGGTGGGAAGGTTGAACAAGGTCAGCCTCAAGCCTCAGTTTTCCTGCTCGACTCTGCCTTTGAATTTCTGTTTAACTAATGTGAGAGTCATTGAAGAGGACCCAGCACCCGACCACTGTTAAGCAACTGCTGGGCCTCCCACTTTGCTGGTGATGCTGGGTGGGCGATACAGGGGATGAGTCTTCCTGGATGTACCTGTGGGCCGTGGAAGGTGGCAGTGCTGGGGACCAGGAGAAGCCAAAGCTCCAGTTCCATGGCGAGGAGCGTGTGGTTCTGGTGGTTTGACCTTGGCTAAATGCCAGGTACCCACCAAGTTGCTCTATCACTTCCTGTCCTTTCCCCATGTTTTCTCAACAGGGCAAAGCGGGGAAAGAAAATAAGACAGACCAACCCATGTGGGTAAAAAACCCCCAGTTTTAATATAAGCAAAGTGAAGCAAAGGTCCGCACGCGGAAGCATAAAAAAGAAGACAGATTTATTCTCTGCTTCCCATGAAGAGGCAATGTCGGGCCTTCTCAGGGAGCAGAGCTCAAATATGCGGAGTGGTTGCCTTGAAGGACCAAGGGTGGTGCCCTTTCCTCCTCCCAGCTTTATACTGGAGCAGACGTCACATGATCTGGAATATCCCTGGGGTCAGCTGTCCTGGTTGTGTCCCCTCCCGAGATCTTGCCCACCCCGTCCCACTGGGGGAAATGTCAGAAGGAGCCTTGGTGCTGTGTAAGCACTGCTCAGCAGCAGCCACCACACCAGAGTGCTGCCAACACCCTGCCAGCTCCCAGCGTAAACCACAGCACCGTGAGGGCTGCTGTAGGGGAAAACCAATTCCAGCCCAGCCAGACCCAGCACAGCGGAGCCATCTGCTGCTCCTGCGCAGGATGCGGCTCGGCCCGAGACCCGGCCCCAGGTACCGAGGGTTTCGTGTGCAGCCTGGAGAACCCCGCTCCTCCCGGGGCTGCGGCAGAGTCCAGCCCTTGGGCTCCCTCTGCTCTTACTTCCTCAGAGGGACCTCAGCAGCCCCTGCAAGCAAGGAAATGCCCCTGTGCCTGGAAAGTTTGTATCTATAATAAATAGCTGCTGCCCAGCCCCTCTGGGATGGGTGGGGAAGTGCAAGGAAGGAAACTCAGGCAGTGAAGTGTCACAACCACGTTACACCCTGACCAGCACTGAAGAAGGTTGCTACAACAACACTTGGGGTTTGTTAAGCAGCTCTTCACCATCCTTTCTCTTGGAGGCCCAAAAGGTTTGCAGGTACATAAGATGAAGGTCCTTGCCCTTGCCCTTGCCCTTACCCTCTCCCTAGACCCGCTGGGACCAGGGGGTTTATGCCCCAAGGCTGCCAATGCTCTTTTATTAAGCCATCACAGCCTGATGTTTGGCTGGGATTAAATTCACCATTATAGTGAACCTCCCCAGCTGACCTGGTAGGAACAGGGCATCGGCACAGTAAGCCAAGACTTTGTTTAAATACTCGGAGCTCTGCTATCTAACAAGAATGACAAGAGATTACATTAGGAAAAGGGCTGACTATTTTAAGAGGGATCCATTTGCCAACTTTCCTGGCTGCAGAAGTCTTTAATACTGCTGCAGGAATAGAAAGTGTTGGACACGTATTCATTCTATGCACCCAGTTAACTACTGAGGGTGGGTTTGCAAAAGGCATAAAATGTCTCTAAGCCCAGGCAGAGCCAAGTGCATTTTGGGCTGAGTTAATTTTAAGGAGGTGGGTGGGGAAAAGGGCATGGACAGGGAGCTCTGGGGACATCAAAGGATCTACAGCTGCGTTTTGCATTTGGGTTGTTTTACTCCTTCCCAAGGAAAGGGGGGAAGGGTGTTACCAGACAAACCTCTTTACAGGCAAATTAATTCCCACTCCACGCTGGTGCTGCCCTTCCGGGGGATACTTTAAAACATCAGTGCTGGGGAGCTGTGTGCTGGTGCCCGACCTGAGCTCTGCAGTATGAACACAGGGTCAATGGAATGCTCTCTAGTTAAACAAGCTGGAGCAGAGATAAGATGAGGATCCATGGTGTTGATAAGGCAGAAAATACAGAGATTTTGGGGCTAGAAGTCTTCTCTGCTGGAGGGGTTGCTTACTACATCATGCTCATCGCTTGAGAGCCCAGAAAAGTGATGTCTGGAGCCCACCATGTCAAGGATGTAAAGCACCTGATTATCAGGAGTTTCCCCTGTCCTCTGAAGGAGCCTCCATCTGTGTTTTCTGAGCGAGGTTGATTTAAATGGTGATGTATTTGTCTGTGATTTGTAATGGGCTTAAAAAAATCAGCAATTTGTTTGAAAAGCAGAACAACATGCAAGAAATCATTGAGGTTTTTCTTCCTTCTTTCAGAAAATATAGTAGCAGTGATGGGTAAATCGTAAAAGCCTTCTGTGTGGTTCACTCATTCTAGATAAAGTATAAAGCCCCACTGATGCAGGGCTCAGAGTGGGCAGAAAATATTCCACCTGAACAACAGCAATTAGTGCACTTGGCTTTGTCTTTATTGTGCTCTGTAAATATAATTCTGAACAGCAGATAAGCTTTGCGCAGACATAATAAGACGAATATCCTTTTCTTCTGCCTCTGCTAGGAAGAGAATTTCTCTCTAGTCATGCAGCTGTTGGAGGAAAATAGCTGGAATAAATTGCTTAGGAATTTGTGAACAGCAAACATGGCCTGCAACATTAACAAAATGAGTAAAAAAGGATTGGGGAGAATATTCGCATTTATATCATGAACATCCCTTCAACACCGACTTGGTTTGGAAGAAGTTCAGGAACTTTTGTGGCATGAAAGCATTTTGTTTTGCTGACGATTGTCTGTCTTTTCCCTCCTGCCGTGGCAGAGAGCTTCTTTTCTGCCCACAGTGCAAATCTCCTGGAGCAGCCGCAGCTCTTCTGGGAGAGTGGGTTGAGTTAGGTACCTGATGGGATGCTGGAGCTGTAAACCTCGGGGTGGAGAAAGAGCAGGAGTTGATGACTCAGTGGCCAGATACGTGATACTCAGCATCAGCACCCACATGTGCAAGGGGACTGGAGCAGGGAAGTGCCAAGCTGCCAGCTGTTAAATGGGTTCAGGCAGCTTTGTGCTGATGCACTTTGTGCCCAAGCTATCCCTGCATTCCATTTGGGTATAAATCCTCTTCGAAGGTTCCTAAACTGCTCAGCTATGAGACACGACAGTGCCCTGCTCTGCCCCAGGGTTGGTTGCATTTGATGGTGGATGAGCAGTCCCTGCCTTGCCTCTCACTCACCCCATATGAAGGCTTTCTATGTTCTACGGAGTTTGCACATTTTAAGTAGTGGCATGGATTCTCCTACCCGTACCTCTATGCAGTGCATCTTCTCAGTAGCTGGAAGATACCTCTGTGCCCCATTTGTCCATTAGTAAAATGGGAATAAAACTTCCCGGTGGATTGTGTGGTCCTCTGTGCTCCTGACGTGCCTACAGGCATTTGAAAACCTCACCCCAGGTCATTGGCAGCTAATGAGGGTGCTGCTGTGCTGGGTCCTGCACATGCCTGTTAGAGGAGACCCTCCCGCTCTCATATCAAGACAGAATAGAAATTCAGGGATTTGGGGCCAACCTTGTGAAGACATTGGGGGAAATAAAGAAAGTCTTGTGTAGTACTAGTTTTTAAGAGGACCAAGTTTCTTCTGTAAAACTACTCTGGAAAACATACTTGATTGTTTGGGCAGATATTGGTTGGTGTTTTTTGTTGGGGTTTTTTGTTTTGTTTTGTTTTTTCTGTGAAAGTACTACTGCAAACTTCATTAACCTACCGCAGAGAAGGGAGAAGAATACCAAATGACCTGCAAACTTTCCATCCCTGACTCTCCATGCAATGTATCTGCTGGTAAAGCGGGTGTTACACGCACAGGCTCCCGTGCTCTGATGCAGTGATCCAACTGCTGAACGCGTCTATCTGATAATTAGCCACCGTGCCTACCCCTGTGCTGGGCATCTCCCAGGACACAGAGACCCCCCAGTACAGCTCTGCAGCTCTCCCATAGCAGAAGACCCAGCAGCACAGTGTCTGCTATTACAGACAAGCAACCTCCCCAAGCACAGTGACCTCTGCTTCAGGGCGTGATACTCTAAATAGTTCCTCCGTGCGAAATTTCGGCTTTAGGCAGACTGATGCATCTCACTTTCTGTGAGGGTTGTGTTTCTATGTGCCTGGAAGGTGACCGCCCCTGCACCATTGCTGGGAGCTGCTTGCTGGCATTGCAGCTCTGTTTCTTGGAAAAGCACTTGCCAGACCCTCTGCTGTTGCATGAACATGCTCTTTGCTGTGTCTGCATTTGCCCTGACTATGTGCAGAAACGTCCTTGCAGGGTAAAAATACACATTGTTCTGGAGGGTGCCTGGATCTCAAGGTCTACTGGCCTATGTAAAATAATTTTTTTCCAGTTATTTGCAGCATCTCCATAATTCTTCATGAATTGCATGCGGAAAAAAAAGTCAGACAAGTGATGTGTAGCTTGGTTAAGCACAGATTTCTTTGGTCTTCCAGCATGGGAGGCAAGGTGCAGCCACCCAAGGGGAGTTGATGTGCTGCCTGTGTGATCCCAGTGTCGTCCCTGCCCCGTGGATCTGGACTGAAGGAAACTTGCTTCTGGTGCCTGGCTCCTGCGGATGCTGGGCAGAGATGGGGACACAAAAGGCGTTGCTGGGAGCTGCTGCCTCCTTGAGCCGCGGGGGAGGCGATCAGCCAGACCTGAAATGGTACATTTCTCTGGAACAACAGTTTTGCTGCATATTGGATTCTGTTAAAGGAATTCAATTTAGAAAACATTAAGCCGGGGGGGAGGAGGAGAAGGGCAAAACATTATGGCTAAATAATTTCAATTAACCATTCCAGACCTTTCTTGCTAATTCAGTTGAAATAAGTGCTGCCTGGTCTACAGATCTGCAGAACTGAGATCCTCGCACAGCATCGGCAAATGTGGCTTCGACGACATCTACAGTGACTTCTTCCAGCTCGGGGCTGGATCTAGGGACATGTTGTTTTGATGTTATTGAACCTTATTCCTTGAAGCAAAACAGAGAAAGAAAAATCTGGACTGTGAAATAGAGCTCAGCTACCTCTTATGCAGTCAGTCCTTGCTGGCACTTAACTTGGCACATAGGACAATTTTCAAGCTAATTCTTAAAACAGTGTAAACATCCAAGTACTGCCTAGAACTAGTCAAATTATCTAACTCAATTCTGCTTTGGAAAAACAATCCAGATCCAAATATGAAGCTTCACCAGAAGTCTTTGGCGATCAACTATGCTTTTGAAAGCTAGCAGATATTCATGTTAGAGAAAGTTAAATTCACTGTTCAAATTATTGACACTTGGAGGTTTGGGAAGTGCTGTAAAAACCTGACCAAGCTGTCGGGGCTTGTGCTGGGCTTTATCCTCACCATATCTCTGCCAGCTCCAATTTCTGCAGGGAACATCTTCCCTGAGCTTCCTAGCCAACTCTTATTCCTTCAGCCCCCTTCTCTGACATTTTAAAAAACACGACAATGAAGAGTTGAAAATAGCTTTTTTTTTTTTTTTTCAAAATGTTTACATGCCTCCTCCATTCACTTGTCTAAATATGTCTTCCCTCGGGTTATTTTCATTTCTTGTGTGATGTCTTAATTTTGATTATAAATTCTTTGGGTCAAAGACCGCGTGGTTGTGTAAGTTCATGAACTGTGTGGTTACTGATCCAAGTAACTGCAGATGTTGCAGGATAAACTCTCAAACCTTTCAGTGCCTTTCGCTTTTCATGGAAAATGCTGGTTTTCTGCTTGCTCACCTCAATCTATTGGCTTTCTACTCTTTTCCATTTTTCCATATTTTCATTCTCTAACTTGATATTTGTCTTGCTCCTCTCCCTGATGAGGCTTTCTCCCGTATCTGGTTAGAGAGGGGAAAATAAAAAAAGCTTTGATTTTCCTCTTATCAGGAAAAGCAGCTCCCACACAGGGTGACCTGACCTTGTGCTGCCAGACTCTGCTGGGGTTCAGTGTTTAAGTACAAACTGTTGCTAATGTTTTACAAAACAAAAAGGATCAACAAGTGCCATTAGCTCTGGCGATTTTGCTTTTTTGACCCCTCCAGCTTCCATCACCCGACCCTCGCTAGGTGTGGGAGGTTACCCAGAAGATGGGTTTCTTTATGGTCTGTACAGTGGGGTTTTTTTCTTTTTCTCTTTCAAAAGTAGCAGAGCTCTTGATGTTGGTTCATGCATCTTCACTCTGCTGGAGAGATGCAGGCCTGGAAGCTGTCAAGGAGGCTCTTTTATGAGCACTTTAAAGCAAAACAAAAAAAAACCAAAAAACCCAAAAAACTGGTGCCTGAAGAGTAGCTAGGACTAATGAAGCTGTTTTATCTTTGCAATTTGTATGTATACAGGGTGGGGGTAAGGGGAATCCTACAGAGTGTAGCAAACACATGTAGGGCAAAGCAGTTAATAGGATAAAAATGAAATCAATACCCAGGACTTAATTAAGAAGCTGTTTTTATTCACCTCCCAGGAGAAAGGCCCCCAGATCAGAGATGCCGAACACTTGCTGGATTGCAGTCTCATACAGGCTGTGTCCTGCAGGCCACTGACAGCCCAGCAGACTTATTAAATGTTATTTTCAGCTGTGTCTTCATTAGATAATGAGAGGAGAAGACAATGAGGGAAGAAATGAGGATGCAGTCTAATGGTCCTCCAGCCTTGGGAGCTGCTGCTCAGAGTTGCACAGATATTTGGGGTTATCCTGTGCAATCCCCAAACTCCTCTGTGTTTTTTTTCTTTTTACAGTCTTTGTGCAGGGAGAGGATCACCCTCTGAGTGAGGAGAGGGTTTATAGGGCTCCAAGGTGGGATGAGAAGGGAACACCAAGAGTGCATAAGACTTCTTTGAAAATATTGAGGTCCTGCTTTTATGTCACTTGCAAAGCAAAATGAGCCTGATGTGTTTATTTCTCAGTTAAGTGAAAAATGTGGTTCTTCCCAAGAACTAATCCTTTATTAAACTGTCAGAAATAGGAACAGTAAAGACCTCAGTAAAGAGAAGTATTCTAAACAGTGAACTGGGCTGCTCAGTTATTGTGTTACCAAATGTTTTAGGACTAAAGCAAGCAACTGGTTTCTGATTAAAATATCGACAAAAAGTCCTGGTTACATATAAGATGAACAAAGTGCTTGGAAAGGTTGGAAAATGGATGGATGAAGACTGTGCCTGGCAGTGTGAGCATGGTGCTGGACCTGGTGTTTGCAGGCTGACTCGGCAGGAGAGACTGACAGAGCTGGGATTAAACAGAAGAGCAGAGCTGCATTATGCAACTACCCTGCCTCTCCCTCCGTCCTGGCTGGGAGGTGAGACCTCAAAGTGAGCAAAATAGCCATGCTCCTTGCAGATTTTCTCTTCCCAGACAGTGTAAATCAGTCACAGGCAGGCTTGCTGTTTTACACATGACTTCTGCTTGTAACTTTTCCCCTGTTTGTGCCCTCTGCTGCTGTTAGTATCTGAGCAGAAAGCCAGGCTTTATTGACATGCCTCCACATGCTCTCCTTATTTTTGAGAACCACCTTTTCTACAAGGTGTACTGTTCCTCTGAAGGTTTTTTGGATAGAAGTATCAACCTGTGTGGCTATGGCTACCTGCTCAAGTGATGCAGGCCACTCTTCCTCCCCAGAAATGGTTGACAGACCTGTCTCTGCTGTGTCCAGGAGATGGTTCAGTGGGGCTCATCTGGGCTGTTGTCCTCTCCAACCTGACTAGCCACAATGGCTAGCGGGCTGTTTAGAGTGGGTAGTGGTCCTGGCAGTTTTGTGAGCAAAAAGATGAACCATTCCTCTCTGTTCCTACTTAGCCTGGGCCACAAAAACAAATGGTGACTTTGTCAGGGATGCTTCCAAATCACTGCCACAACCTTCCTGCCCATATGGGAGGTACTATCAACCTTGCTCAGCTCAAACACCCCAAAAGTCAAGTCCTGCTCCCACAGTAGCTCCTGTTGCTCTTAACTCTGTTCTTATTGCTCCAAAGTGTAGAGAGCTCAGTCTACTCCACACCAAATCCTTGTGGTGATCAAGTGAGTCCTGATCCTGGTGGTCTTAGCCTTCAGCTCTCATTGGGCTGCTCTGCAGCTTCCAGCAAATGATCCCACGCTAAGAGTGTTGGGAGCTGAGCTGACCAACCTGCTCACTGGCATTAATGCACATTTCTATTCCACACAAGCGATGATCCCTCTAATTTCACGTTCCAGGAGACGATGTCAAGAGGATACTGAATGCCCCATTCACTGGCAGAGAAACGTGTCCCTCCCCTGGATGCTTGTGAGCCGTAATTACTATGTTTAACTTGTAGAGATGCCAGTATTTAAAAGACTGGCTGTACATTTGTATTTCGCCAAGGAGTAACTTGAATAGTGAATACCATCATTTGACAGGAACATGGGGACTCGCCTCTTCCTGGGGAGGACAGGGGAAGAAGCCATCGCATCGGTGCGCTCGTGGAAGAAAACCAACCTGGGGAGAGCAGCGGTCCCGATTGCATCTAAAGGCCCTAGATTAGTTAACTGAAGAAGCATTTCGAAGAAACATTTGATCTGATGATCACACAGGCTTCTTAGATGTTAAAGAAAAGATCAAACAGCTGGACATGAAAGGCAGGCTGCTCATGCTGGCTGGCCTTGCCTCCATCCAGCCTGCCTTCCTCAGCCGGGTGCTGACTACCACTTGTCCCTGAGTTTTGCGGTTTTCTTTCCCTATGAAAGGTCCAAGTCCAGCAGCAGATTGCGATGGGGTAAATTCCAAGGAGAGAGAGACTGTAGGGTCTGGAATTTTTTGGTTCAGATCATGAACGATTTTCTGTAATTTTAAGACCACAGGCAATTTTCCTGATTCCATAAAACCAAGTGATGGCACAGGAGCATTTTCTAACTAGGAATAATGCAACCATGGACTTGAATCAGATTTTTTTAAATACATGTTACCACCCTTTGGATTCGCACAGGTTTTCTTAATGACATTAGTTTTTGTCTTGGAAAAAAACTTTAACTGCAAGGAAAAAAGACTTAGAGCTCCAAGTTAGTCTAACCATTGAGCTCCTGGGGAAGGAGCTCCAGCAGCACTTGAGGGGCTGTTGTCATTCTGGGCACTGTGTTGTGTGTTTGGTGATGGGACATCACCTTCTGGACTGCCCCAGCCTGGAAATTACAGACGTGGTCTCTGTGCAGGCTGGATGGTGCCCATCGCCATGTCTTTGGTGTCACTGTCACCTTTGGGAACTGCAGCACCATCAGCAGGCATGCCTCACCATGCTTTCCGTTGCTCTTGGAGATGAAAAACACTTTGCAGCAAGTGCTGACTTCATCGTGAATTGGGTGCCTATTGCCGAGGTGCTTATGAGACTCCCACTGGGCTATAAACACTTTTTGAAACTTTGCCTTAAAGTCATTTTTAAAAATGGAAATGCTTTAGAGATGTTTATGGTGTGGTTGTTTTCCAGAACTTGGCAATAGGTTTAGAGCTTGTGAATAGTTGCCAGATACCTTCAAGGCCCCTCTTCTAACCACTGGACTCCACCTGCTGCCAAAACTCAGACAAGAAATTGGGCCTCCTGGTCCTAAATCTGCTTTGCTTTATTTTATTTAATACTTTTAACCCCTGTTCTTGCCAGTTCTTGTGATGTGAAAATGTTAGCTGCAGTTTCTTCCTCTGATTTCCCTCTTTCTGTCATTGCTGGGCTTCTTCTGCAGCACTACCCGCTGAAAAGCTTGCTCAGCTTTGCCACACTTAGGCAGTTTCTCTCGTTTATGGGTCAGCCTGTGCAGTTCAGGCACACACAGCTGTATACATGGAGGGTTTGAAATACGAACTCTTCAGCCATCTGACTTTCTTTGCGATAAATGTTTGGTTGTGGCATGTGCTCTGTTTGCTGATTAAAATTATTTTCTCAGTAATAGAAGCTCTCAGTGTCTCCTCTAATGTGAGGAGGAATAATTAAGTCCTCTTGGTAATGCAAATAAATAATGCCTTTGGAGAGTCCTGAGTGCTTCATAAATCATCAGAGTTGTGTTCCTGAGATGCCCCCTCCTTGTGTCCTGATGCTGAATGATTACAGCAGGGTTTTATCATGCGTTGTATACGGATCACCTGCTGGCCCCTAATGCCACTGTAATGTCACTGCCTGAAGAGTCTGGTGATGCTGTGGTGTCCCTGATGCCTGATTGTGACCTGTTACTGTTTTATGCAAGCCCTTGATAACAGGAATGAAGCATCTTGTGGTTTTTTAATTTCTCTCCTCCAAATAGCCCCATCACGGAGAGAAATGCTGCCATCCCTCTATCTGCACTGAGGTGGAAGCATACAAGACCTGGCTTGAGAGAATCCTGTGCTAAAGAATCCATATGTATACACATTTATACTTATATATGCATGTTTTTAATATATATATCTCCATGTATATAGCAAGATTTTATTTTTTGTTTTGTTTTTGGTTTTGTTATTAGAGCTTTGGGAGTCCATACTGAGCATCTGGGCACCTACCAGGTACAAGGGAAGAGGCAAGTGCCTAAGAGAGAGATTCCCAAAGGGCAACTGGGGGAAATATCATGGAGAAGGGTACAAATTTTCCACTGACTATCCAACAGGACATAGCTGTTGGATTCTGAACTGTTTCTATCATGCTTATTCCTCCAGTCATAGCTTGCATGCTCTCTTCCTGACGTTGGTCTTCTGAGAAGACTTTCTGGGCTGGAGGAGGTGGTGGTGCCTCTGTTACTCAGTATCCCAGTGATGAGAGCATCAGGAACTCCTGTCAGGGTGCATCACATTAGAAGGGAAGTGCCTGATCCATGATACTTGCTTGTTGTAAGTGTGAGCATGTGGCTTATTCACTTGGCAGTGAAAAGGCTCGGGTAGATCAGGCATGACCAGTGATGGGTGTTTAGAAATGTAAGAAAACTTTCTGGTGGAAAATTGGAGCCTTAAAGACTTGAGGTGCCCCAAGGTTGGGAAGCAGCTGGGCAGGGCTTTGGGTGGAGATGCTCACCTCTGCAACAACAAGTGGCAGAGTGGATATACCCAAGCAAGTGGCTTCACCTATGTGAAGACCTTTCTGAGACCTGCTCCAAAAAGAGCTAGACTCTTTCCTTAAAGAATTTAGAAATGTCTAAGCTTGCACATGAAGTCTCAGTTACTTACAGCAGGTTCCAATGCTGGAAACCAGCACATGGTTGTAAATCCTCCCTTCATCCCTGCAAGTGACTGAATGGACTTAGCACAGGACAAAGCTGCTGCTCTCCTCTTTTGAGGAGCAGGTGTGACGTTGCTTTGGGAGGTTCAGCTGTAAGCTTTTCTGAATAAATGCTAGCAGCTTCCCTCTGCTGAGACAGACTGGCTTGTTTAGTCTGGCCCATTTAAGGCGTCTGGTGTATGAGCATGAAAAGGAGCTGCAGGCGCATCTGTACGTTGTGCAGACCAGTTTCTCACATTGCCCAACCATGAGGAAGGAGAAGGATATCCCAGGTTGTGGTGGGGAAGCTGGACCCCTCTGCAGGAATGAGCACCCTGACAGGGCTCTGGCTTCCCTGAAATCAGCATCGCAGGAGGAAGAGCAGTGAAGCATTGGTGAGCAGTGGGTGCTCTGCTCCTGCCTGCTCCCAGGGCTTGGGGAACTGGCAAGGAGTAGCCAAGTGCGTGTTTAAACATCTGAAGAAGCCACATGTGCCTGTTGGGAGGATTGAGGAGCTGTGTAGTGTGGCACTAGCAGCTGCCTAAAATCCACCATCAGCCCTGAGCGTGTGTCTGGTGCTCCCGATGGAGCCATAAGCAGAGCTGGTTGCAGCCGCTCCTGATGCCTGGAGGAGCTGACATCCCTGGGCCAGCTGGGCAGGTGGTCGTACACCTCCCCCAGCAATTTCCCTTGCCAATCATTAGTCTTTCCAAGTGTCGTATAAACCGGAAAGCTGCCTAATTTCTCAGGTCGCCCTGCTGAGCCCCAGGGGTTGTGCTGGCTGATGAGCGCAGGGAGAGCCAAAGGCAGAGGCGATACCCAACCGCAGAGGGGTGGGGAGTCCCCCCCTGCCCGTGGGTGTGGGTCGGTGGTACCCACGGCCCCGTCTGGGATGTGTTGCGGGGTGAGAGGAGTTTCAGTTCTGTCCGTGCTGGAACAGAGGGCGCTGGAGCCCGATAAAACTCCCGAGGCTGCCGCGAGCGGCTGCTGGATCCCCCGGCTCTCGCTGCCAGGGCCGAGGGGCCCCGTGGGAAGCGAACCCCCGTGGTGCTGCCTTGGCCACCGCTGTCCCGCGGCTGCGGGGTGCCTTCTGCCCGTTCATCCGATCGTTGAGAATTGTGATGGGCAATTTCCTCCTCGAAAAGGCTGTCTGTCACTGGTGGTATCTGTCTCGGCAGCGTGGGGCTGGGGTGGGGAAGAAGCTGAGGCTGTAGGCGAATGGTTTTCCTCCGAGGCAGCTTCCCAACTTCTTCCCAGCATCTCTGGGCAGTCTGAGGAGACCAGACCCTCACTGGGGTTTCTGTTGCTTGGCTACCAGCCCAGGTGCAGCGTGTGCTCCCGTCCCTCCACAGGGCCCTTGCTCCATAGGGTTTCCAGCCTCCCTTCCTTGGCATCCTCAGTCAGCTCTGAGCAGCTGGCACTTTCCAATGGGAGAAACACCTTAAAATGCTAGTGATCACCCACTTCTGTATTTGGGATTGACACTAGTCTGTACCCTCTCAGTCCCTCTATGCTGGCTCTATAACCTAAATAAAATCTTCAGATTGCTTATTTATCCATTTAAGGCAGTAATCTTGGTCCACTGACTGTTCTTCTCCTGTCCTGTGGCTCTGGGGGTTGACTTTCAATCTTTACCACGTTTCTGTTTGGCTGCACACTGTTGTGTGTTGTCTGTATCTGCCCCTCCCCATCCTCATGGGGGCTCTGACCCTGTGCCTTGGGCTGTGGCTGCTCCTGGCAAGGACATGGCACTGTCAGGGGGGGCTCTTCCCGGGTGACCCCTCAGCATCGACAGTGAGCATCGGCCTGGGGCTGCAGGGGCGGGGGGCAGGGGCTGGGAGGCTGTAGGCTTGTGGCAAGGAGGAAGCGTAGCTCTGTTAGCTCAGCATTTCTCAAGCCAAAGGTGTAGCAGCTCTCTCCTTCCCACTTACGAGGAGCAAGTCCCTGTGGGTTTTGCTTTGTCCCCTGTCTGTAGGCATGACAGGTCTCCTGGGCAATGAGCTAATGTCCTGAATTGTTTTGCTGGATCGTAACCCAAATGTTCTCCCACCAGTGAGAAAGAGCAGCTCCTCCCCTCCCCCACTTCATTTAATGTTTGTGCAATGGGGATAAGTGATAGTTTAAAGGATTAACTCCTCCTTTTCCTCAGCCTTTCTTCACTTTACCATGTTAGCCAAGAGAGAGTGTGCGATAGAGATTGCTGTATCATGTGCGTGACCACAAGAGATTAATTAAGCAGTAAGCCCTAATTACTGAGGCTAAGGCTGACCGACTTACTGTGCCTGTAAAATAGCTGAATACTTAATTTACACTAGAATGTGGACATAACTTTCATCATTAGCTGAATAAACAACGAGCACCCAAGCTAAACGGATTGGTTGCCTAATAGGTGTACCATTATAAATGGAGCTATCTCCTGGCGCAGGCGTTTGGCTGCCCTCTGCCTCACTCAGGCTGGCCAACAGATACAAAAGAACATTTTTGTATAGGGGAGCTGCTTTACAATGCACCAGCCTACCCCAAGCCTGGGGGATCCCCTGCCTGTCAATATTATTCAGCTTTCAGGCTGCTTATCAAAGTTGTCGTCATTTGCATTTCACTGCAGGTTGGCAAAAAAATGGGGAAGATATAGAAAGGCGTAAAAGAAAACAAAACCCCAACTCCCAGTGCAAAGCAGTGGAAGTAGGGCATCTAGAGCCTATTTCTGCCTTTCAATATCTTCCTTAATAACAATAATAGATTCTGAGAAGTGAAAGTTAATCTGTAGCTCCAGAGCTTTTTATTGTGTTTCTCCCTTTCTGTGTGCATTAACCTTTCAGATCTTAGGGGGTTGTGGCGTGTGCATTGCTTTTTTAAATTCCTATTATTCTTGCTTGCTGCATGGTTCCTGATCTGGTCCTAGACAGAATAACAGCACATCAACCCTTTAACTGTAGCTCATTGAGCACTTCATCAGACCTTCAGTCTGGCTCTTAAATTTACGTATTGGGTAGACTGGAGGTCCTGAGTGGGTTTGAAGCTGAGCACTCTGCAGAGGGAAGAGTATCCCAGGATCTCAGAGGTAAACTGAAACAGGGAAAAGTTAAGCAATGGACATCTTAATGCCTGTTTCAAGATGGTGGAAATATCATGATTTAAAGGTCTTAGTGTGTCCATGTGCCCAGGACTGCTGAGAGCACTCGTAGCAAAGCCTTGGTAGACTGCAAGACTCCCAGCTCTGGTTCAGCGCTTTGCCAGCAGACGATAGCACTCCCTGCATGTTGGCCAAAATAATTCCTGCAACGGCGGGTTTTGGGAAGGGGGAGAAATTGCCACTGCACTGGCTTTGCTTCTGCCTGCATGTTTGATGTGTGGCTGAATGTATCTGTGATCTCATTCAGTCAAAATGAGCTAAATGCCTGATTTTTAAGACAACTCTGTTCACCTTTTTCATATGCATTGTCTCTTTTATTTTGTGCCATATGAGTGGAAGACCCCATATGGGAAACCAATCCTTCTTTTCTATCGTCTGACCACATGCCACTAAAACCTATTCCTTTTCCTAGGTTTAAAGGACCAAAACTATCTTGAAATTAGGAAGACTTGGGACATGCTGGTGAAAGGATTCGAAGGTACTTTGAGGAACATTTCCCTGCAACAGTGTTCTGCAAGAAGATGTGATGTGTAGGATGAGTGCTACCAAACTGATTCTAGCTTTGCCAGGATTTCCTAAGTCTGGATCAAAGAACAAAGGTGAATTCTCACTTCAGATACTGTTTTTACTCAATATTATTTATTTGCTCCGTAGTGATGCCTTCTGGAAGATAAGCTTGCCCAGACAGCTGTTTCCAGCTGTTCCAGAGCAAAGGCTCTTTTTTTTTTAGCACATGAAAATACTGTAGAGGTTATCTGTCCCCGCTACATGCCCTCCCTCAGATATCTTGCATATGCAAGTGCCTAATAACTGATGTTGCATACACAGGTGCCAAATTCTTGCAGATGTTAGGTGCAGAAACACCTATGGAAGCTGCAGGTGTCCAGAAAGCAAACCATCATCTTCCTTTATTTTAGAATACAAACTTTCACAGCAACAGCCATCCTCCAAGTGAGGAAGAAGAAGTCATTGCAGTGTTACTCTCCTCGTGTAGTACTGTTCTTCAGCCCCAAAGTTCTTTGAAACCTTAGAGGACCTTGGGAATCTGGGCCCTCCTACACCTTGTCATTGGGCCTCTCAACCCAAAACTTGGCAGCTGTAAACATGGACCCATTTCCCTGTATGTTCACTTCTCCATATTTTCTCTTTTTATGCCTGAATAACTTATCTTGCCCGTCACTGAGAATACAACACGCTCTTGGACCTTCATCAGTCTGTATTCAATAATAATGCTGAAAATAATCCAGGCAAAGTGTGATTCCTTTTGCAGTGTGGTTTGATGGGCACCTGACCTGCTGGAAGCTTTGCCTAATACACAGCAGATGTCTGCGAGGAACAAGTACAGACATGCTGTGTTTATGTGGAAGGGAACCTGGGAGCAGGCTGTCTTCAACTCGCATTGACCTTTGGGCAAGTGACTGATGAAATTCACAAACTTCTCTGACTTTCCTTTGCCAACTCAACTAGCTCATGATCTGGACCAGTAGAGTCCTGATGCTCTACCAGTTCTTACGATACCTCTCGCTCTTGGATTTTAAGACTCAGGCTCAGGAAGACCTGAGCCTATACATTACGCTAGTCAATCTAAAGTCAGATTTGAAAAGGTGTTTTGACATCTAGATGTTGAGAAGCACCTAGGCAGATTTTCAAAGAGCCTAAGCAGAGGACAGACCTGAATCTTAAGGAGGATTAGATGTCTCATCATTTTTGTACCACTGGCAGATATATACTGAGACAGGCTAAGGCTTACCAAATCTGTCTCTCTGGTGATCAAGTCAGCTGAATTGAGGTCCAAAGCAGTGGAAGAGAAAGTGTGAACTTGTCGCCTTTCCCTGATGTCTGGTCAGTCCTGGAGACAAGTGATGTAGACCTTAGAATTGCCAAGGAAAATAAAAATATGAAGCCTGATATAAAATATTTAATATTGATATAAAAATAGTTAACACTGATATAAATATAATATCCATTATCTTATCACAGCTCCCTGCCATGAGCACTGGATGTGTGCAAGCAGGTTTCTTTTCCACAGATCAAATACAGTTATGGTGTTGCGGGGGCTTGGATGTGGTGCAGTAACGCTGTAAGTGGGCACCAGGCAGAAGGTTTCTTGTCTGTCTCAGCACAAGGACAGCCTTGCTTCACTGTGTCCAGGGATTTCATAGTTATCCATTGCTGCGAATTTTCTAGTGTGTTATTCGGAGTTTGAATTGTTGCAGTACTTTCTGAGCTGACTGCCTGGTTATTTAGCTACCTGTGTTACGGTCACTTCCCTCGGTTCCCATTAATCCTGGACCTTGACAACTACTTGCATTCTTCTAGTCCTATACATGTATTATAAATCAGTTTACAAATCACCTCATGTTTGGTTACCTAGGTTCTAACCGTTCCTACTGAACAATTATGACCAATCCCTTCAGCCTTGGTACAAGGCTGTATGGGGATTTTAGAGTAGCAGTCGGTTGCTAGATTCAAAATACAATAAATGTAAAATTATTTTTACTAAAATATCCCTTGATTCTATACTTATATTAAAATCAAACGCAATTTAATTTCAGTTGATAATAAAATCAGTAATACCTGGGACATGAAGCAAAGATGCCAGCAGACTTAATTCAGCTAACGTCTTCCACAGTCAAGGAACAGCTGCTGGGTTTCATGTCATGGTCCATCTACAAAGGAATTAAGTTCAAGAGAAACAGAATGAGTGCAATCGCTCTTGGTCTCATGGGACTCACTCAAGGTGGAGAGGTGATGTGGAGAGGACACTGAGCTGGAGCTCATGGTACCTGATTTCCCTCCCTGACCCACTGTGCGGCTGTAAGCACTGTGCCTCGGTTTCTCTTTCCTCCATTCTGACTGTTTAGACTAAGATCTTGTAAATAGCGTGCTTGATGTGATCTCCTGGGTTGGAAGAGCGGTGTGGTGCTGTGGGGTTGGGACGGTGCTAGCTTGGAGCTTTCTGCACCCCTTCATGCAGAGATGAAGTTGTTGTGCCAGCCAGATACAACCCAGGGGCTTTGCCATCAACACTTCCAGCCCAACCGATGAGCTCTCAGGGGCAGGGTCTCTCTTACTCTGCATCTGTACAGCAGCAAACGGTAATTGGCCCCAGTGGTTTAGGACACTGTGTTACAGACAAGACCATGATCATGACACGTGCATAAGAGGAGCTGTATCTTCATGAGGCCTCTCTTTCCTTTTGTGCACTCTTTTATCCTTTTTTTTTTGATAAAAAGTAACAGAGTGCCTTTCTCACTGCCCTCCCTTCACCATTTTTTTGCATATTGGCAGTTCAGCATCATCTGGTAGTCTTGAGCACAAACTTTAACAATATTCTCTACCTGCAGCGCAGCAGGATTTTCCTCTAGCACAGCTGGTGTAAAAGGCATGAGTGCACGTGAGGAGAGCAGAAATCACTGGCCAGGAACACCTCAGTAAGATGCTTTTCTTGGCCTGGAGCTGTGGACTTTCCTGTGGGCTGGAAGGTGATGTGCATGCAGTCTGTGCTGTTTATTTATTTTTTTTTAAAGGAAATATGCTCTTGGGAGCTGCTCTGTTTGGCAATAGCCTGGGTCCAGAGCTTCAATATCTATGGGACTGGAGTAACTGCTCTGTTCCTCAACCTTGCAAATTCTGAGAGGCCTGACCCCTGAGTTCACCTGGACACGAGGAGTGCCAGGAAACCTTGACCTTCCTTCTGAGCCACAAAACGTGTAGGCCAGGTCCCAGGGGAGTCAGGTCATGGCATTTCCTCTCATAAAGGAAGAATACTTTTACTTTACTTTTTATCTTTTACTACTGCTGCAGATGTGTCCCTCCTAACCTGCTTGATGGGGGAAGACAGCTGAGGGGCTGTTGGGATTGTGTCCCTCAATTTTAACTGCTGTCCCTCATATAGGAGAACTGTGCTCATGTCTCTGGAGCACAGCAAGCTGGAAGTCCACTTCTTTGTGGTTCAACCAGAAAACCCCCCAGAGGTGGATCCAGACTGTCCTGAGAGGCACTGTGAGCTGTTTTGCCAGGGCAAATAAATAGTGCCCCTGGTGCTTGCCATGATCCAAGTGTACCAGTCATCTTACACACAAAGACCAGTGATACAGTACCATTTTCTCTGCCTTGTCTCAGCAAGGCAGGCTTCGCCTTTCCAGCCAAATGTGCTGCTCCATTAAGCCCAGTCACCTGCCTCAGGCCTGGTGCTTGGGATAGAGGTGAAAGTCCAGGGAAGTGCTTGGTTGCCTGGCAAAGCTGCTCAGGGAGGAGGAAGGCTCCTTGCTGAAGACAGGACAGCCAGTGCTGGAGGGCAGTGTGATTTGTTCATCTCTGTCTTTGGGGCTCCTGAGGAGGTGTTACTCATGACCAAATCCATTTTTAGAATTTGCCATGAAATGCTCTTTGCCCTCCTGTAGTGGTAGATTATAGATGTCTGACCTGTTTCAATGCTCTAAATGTTTTGCTTTCTCTTAACTCCCCTGCTCTTTTCATAATCTTAAAAAGCCCAACTAAATCCTGATACTTCTCCTCTCAAAGCTAAATAATCTCTGCAGTTGCAATCTCCTTCTTGTCTTTAGGGCTTTCAATGCTTAAGGTCTGTGTGATCTCTTCCCTGTGGTGTGAAAGAAAAAAAAAAAAAAAAAAAAAAAAAAAGCCCTGAGCATGCAGATTGAGAAAAGGGCAAACTGTGGTTTAATAGAACATCCCCACGACTTGCTCGAATCATTTTCTCGCTGTCACGAACACCCCCACCACCCCGTCTGCTGACTTCACTGCAGTGCTGTGGTGGGGAGTTTATTCCTGGAAGAGGCAGGATGCTTTGGTAGCTCTGGAATGAGAGAAGGGGATGTGGGGGTCAGAGTTTTACCTGATCCTCGATACCACCTGATGCAAAAGACAGCACTTCTGTTGGACTTTTCAGAGTTCTCATGTCATTGTCTGTTCCTCCCTTCTTGTAAACACAGGAGGATGCAGACATGAAGGTTTGTGGAAACTAATGTTTTCCTTTTTTTCCAGATGCTGATTTCCATCAGAAGAGGTAGGGGATTACTGAAAGTGGCTTTTCCTGTTTTAGTGGCTGCTGATAGAAAGAGCCAGACTTTTCCACTGAAAAAACATAAAACCACAGAATATATTGGATTTAGTGACCAGAAACAGAGAAGTGAAAAATTTAGACAACTAAATAAATGAGCTGAGGGAAACTTGATTTTCAAATGAAAAGATGAATTAATTATTGAAAAAAATGCAGTGGGGATGAAAATGGAAATATTTTTAGGGGAAACTTTAAAATAGAAAAGAGCATTCTCCTGCCCTGTTCAGCTTATGAGCTGTGAGGTCCCTGCACCTTCCTCCTCCCTCCATAAAACAAAAACTTTTCCTGATGATCCAGTCATGTGGGTCAGCTTGGCAGCGCTTGGGGTGAAGACTCATAGGAGGAAACGCTCTCATTTTAATCTCTGCCCTGGGTCTGTCTGAGTGTAACAGGGATCCTGAGCCAGTGGGAGATGGAGCAACCTGGTGGCAGCCGAAGCATGAAGCCTCATTTCCCAAAGACCTCACCTCCCTTCTCCAGGCAAAGTTTTTCCTAAAGACTCCAGCATTCAGTTTAATCTTCCAGTTAGCCAAAATTGGGGTTGGGGGAAAGTCCTCTTCTACAACATTCCTAGCATGTGCACCGGAAGGCAACCCACAGACCGGAGCTTCTTCTTGCTGACCTGGGCTGCAGGGCCTGCAGAAACCGGGTGGCCGTGGCCGTGTCAGGGTGGTTGGTGGCTGTTGCTGTGTCTGACCCCCAAGGCAGCAGCATGCGCTTCACCACCCTCCCCTGCTGCTTCCCTCTGTGGCTCCTTGAGTTAGCGCTGCTCCTGCCTCACCCCAGTGGCCAGCGCTGCCTCCGAGGGTGTCTTGTGGCTGTGCTGCAGTGTGAGAAAACCCTTCCGATACCAACCCCCTGGGTATGAAGCCAGTTTCTTCCAAAGAGTCACCCTTTGGATATTGCCAGCCCTTATCTGTGCCATTTGTGGATGTTGCCAGCCCTCTTGCTGTCTTCCGAAGCCAACAGATGTTATTGCTACAGACTTGCCTAGTTGGTGGGTTGGTTTTGAACTGAGACAGCTTGGATGACTAAGGCAAAAAACACATTAGCAGCAGAGTCCAGGGTTTCCTTACTGTGAGGGGAGTGAAAATGTCCCCCTCTTGACAGCCTTGACTTCTCTGGAGGGTCACTTCTAGCAGTGAATAGTTTGTATCCCAGATTTGGTCTAAATGCAAAAGCATATTCTCGCTAGCTGCTGCAGTAACTGTTGACGTGAGGCGCTCCAGGAACAAGGAGGAGTTAGCTTTCTGACTTGTGGTGGATGGGAGCAACAGAGGGTGTGGGAATAAACAGGATTAAAGGATTTCATCCATAAATACGGGATTAAAGGTATCCAGTGCTCTGCAGGAGTCATTCAAACCAAGGAGAATCAGAGTAAGTTGTCCGGAAGGGCGCAGCTCTGCCTCAAGCCAGCCCGTGCGCACACAGCCCTGCGCCGCCTGTACGGTGCGGGGGTCGCACCCCCCCCCCCCCCCCGCCCTTCCCCTCCCCTCCGCCTGCATCGGTCCCTGCCGCGGCGGTGCCCACCGGGCCCAGGGGCTGGATCTGAAATGAGCGTCCCCATGGTTCCGCACCCCCATGGCGCCCCAAACTGACACTGCGCTACCCCCCCCCACTGCCCCCAGCCTTCCCCGCGGCTCCCGATGGCACAGACGGGGCTGACGGCAGCTCCGATGCCCAGCGCCCCCCCCCCCCCCCCCCCCCCCGCCGCGGCTGGGGGCACCCATGGGTGCAGCAGCAGGGCGATGCACATCTGGGCAGCGCACATCTGGGAAGCGGCGCGCAGGCGCGGGGGCCGCCTCGCTTGTTCCCCCCCGCTCCAGACGGCGGCACCCCCCGGCCGGGGCTTTGCGCGCCCGCGGAGCCCTGCGCAGGGGGCGGGGGGGAACGGGGCGGGGGGGGCTGGATCCCTCCTTCCCCGCGGCCCCGGGGAGTGGCCGCGGCTCCGCCGTATTTATCGGGTGGGCGGCGGCGGCCGGGCCGGGCCGGCTCCATCCCTCCCTCCCTCCTTCGCTCCATCCCCGCCCGCCTCCCGGTGCCGGTGACTGGAGCGGGCGGAGCCGCGGCGGGCGATTGGCTCCGGGCATCACACGCGGCGGGGCCGGGCCGGGCCGGAGCCGGAGCCGAGCCGGGCCGGGCCGGGCTGGGCTGGGCACGGCGGAGCGCTCCCGCGGCGGGCACGGCAGCAGCGCAGCCCCTTCCCAGCCCAGAGCCCGCCGGCCACCGCGGAAGGGAGCGCGGCCGCCCCCCCCCCCGCCCTGCCCGCCATCCCCCCGCCGCCCCGGCCATGAGGTCGGGCCGGAGAGACGGCACCTGTGCGGGGAGGTGAGCGGAGCCCCGGCGCCTTCCTCCCACCCCCGGGCAGCCACAGCGGCGGGGGCTTGGAGGGGGGGTGGAGGAAGGGAACAGGATTTTTTAAAAATTTTTTTATTTTTAATCTATCGATATATTTTGCTGCGATCCATCCCGATCCCGCAACTGAAGCCCCCGGAGGGAGAAGTGCTGCGCGCTGTGATGCGTCTTCCTCTCGCCTCGGCTGCCAGTTTGGATTGTAGCGCCCGGCTCCGTGCACTGAGAGAATGGCTCGGTTTGGGGATGATCTGCCAACCCGCTATGGAGGTGGAGGGCCGGCCGGGGCTGGAAGAGGGAGCAGCCGGCAAGGTGGCCCCCAAGCCGGCCAAAGGATGTATAAGCAGTCGATGGCTCAGAGGGCCAGGACTATGGCTCTCTACAACCCCATCCCTGTCAAACAGAACTGCTTCACAGTCAACAGATCCCTCTTCATCTTCAGTGAAGATAATGTTATACGGAAATACGCCAAGAGAATAACAGAATGGCCATATCCTTTCAGGGAGGCTGTGTGGGCACGGTGGAGAAGGTGGGGAGGGGGAGAGGGAGAATGGGGGAAAGAGATGCCCCTGGGCAGCCAAGGATGAGTGTCTGGTGCTGATGTAGACGTGCGTGTGTGATCCAGTGTGTGTAATGGGGGTGTGTGACATGGATCCGTGTGTCCGACATAATGTACGGCCGTGCAGCTGAGTATCATAGGAAATTGCTTCTCTGGGAACGGTGGAGTGTGCTTTTGGCTGTGCTGGGGTGTGTGTAAGGCGTACGTGCATTTCAGTGTATGTTCAGGTGTGAGATATATACAGTTGCATAGATTGACATTTCCTACAATTTAAGCCAAATGCAAAGGCTTATGTGAGAGTCATGCTAATGAATCCTGATTCTTATTTCCATCTTAGAGCTTTTCAACTCTTCTTCCTCACTCTGAATGGAAGAAGGAAAGTGGTATAAAAATGGTGACACCTTAGCATTAAAGCTGCATTGATAGTGGGGACACTGATAGCCAAGGTACCTTGTGAATCCCATTAATACAGTCATTGCAGCTAGGTTTTTAGTACATCACCTCCTGAAGCCATTAGAGTCAACGTGAATCTTGTCACTTTGATTAGGTGTGTAGACTAAGCTTAGGTTCTTCTTTTTTTTTTTTTTTTTTTTTAAAAAAAAAAAAAAAGAAAAGAAAAGAAAAAAAGAAAAGCTTAGTGGCAGAGGGAGGCAGTAAGTGGAGGGAAGGATCATCTGCTCTACTGGGAAAGGGGCAGATGCTTTCTGTCTCAGAACCAGCTCCCAGGCCAAGTGAGCTGCAGAGATCTTCCTCAGAAGGGGGCTTTGCTTATAATGATGCCCACAGTGGGGTTGTAAGCCACGAGAAAAAAGAAATCAGATTATTTGAGGTTGCCAGGGAGTAGGTATAGTGTGTTTGTGCTTGTGTGTGTGTGTGTGTGTGTGCATGCGCGTGTGTGTGTACAGGAGTGCATTACACTGGTGATCTCAAGGGAGCTGGCTGTTTTCTTTTCATTTGATATCACACACCTATTAATCCTCAGCTAACAGCAGCAAGGCCTCCTCCCAGCCTCCTAGCAACACTTTGAATTGCCACAGAGGCCAGCTCCCCTTCAGGCTTCCCCAGTTTTCACTTCCTGAGGGGCTAACAGGAAAAAATACACCAGTAGAGTGAATGCACTTCCCTTCCCCCTGAACACACACATATACTGATCTTTCTGTCCGTGTTATAAAATCACAGGCACTGCTGTACTTCCTCATCCATTGCTGCTTCCCTGCATCCAAGTCAGCACACAAGCCCCAGAGCTCGGGTGCCAGGCAGAGCATCGCCTCTCCCGCGAGGCTGGGCGCAGCCTGTCCCTCTCCCGTCTCTGGGGCCACTCGTCTGCGTCTCTCTCGGAGGGGTGTGCGGAGGGGGCCCGCAGCGCTGCGGGGCCCGCGGGATCGGCGGAGCCACCGGCCACTGCCCGCAGCGGGGCCGCGGGGCGAGCTGCCGGCCGGGGCCCGGCCAGGGCGCTGTCCGCGGTGCTGAGCGGAGCTGTCCGCGGTGCTGAGCGGAGCTGTCCGCCGTGCTGAGCGGAGCTGTCCGCGGTGCTGAGCGGAGCTGTCCGCCGTGCTGAGCGGAGCTGTCCGCGGTGCTGAGCGGAGCGGTCGCCCGCCCTGGGGCCCCGCCGCCGCCCGCGGAGCGGCTCCGCCCTGGGAGCGCAGCGGCTCGGCGCGGCTCCGGGCTAGAGACGACAGCGAAAGGCAAGCGGGCACCTAGTGCCGGGTTTGCCTTCTCACCCCTGAGATCTCTCCTGAGAGGGGCTGAGGATTTTCTTCTCACCAGGAGCAGCATTACAGTGTAGCAGTAATTCATGTTTTGGACCTGCGTAGACACTCTAAATCAAACTTTTCTAGCCCATCGCGTATTTACACTGTGTTCTCAAGTTAAATGACGGGGGATTTCTGAAGAACAATTCAGCAGATGGCATTCAACTGCATAATCTATTTTGAGGCAGTTCCTTTTATCAGTCTCATTTCAAAATAATCATTAATAGCTTTTTGTTTCCTTTGGACCTTTTGCTTTCTTGCTCCCCAATTCCTTGAGCAGCTCAGATTCTGTGTAAGTCACTAACTCTCTCAAAGAAGAAAGCCAATTTCCTACTTTTCTTCCAAAGACACCCCAGAAAGAACTGAGTAAGTCAAGGAGACTAAATGTCTTCAGAAAAGATGAGACATCTTAGAATACTCAATTAATATAACTGTTTAGGTAGAAATGGGATTTGGATGATGTTCTCCTTGTGTTATCTAGCATCTTCTTTAACTTCTGGCCCGCACTCCATTTGAATACATGATTTTAGCTACAATCATAGCCAATTGTATTGTGCTGGCTCTGGAACAACATTTGCCGGATGGAGACAAGACACCTATGTCAGAGAGATTGGTGAGTTGTATTAATTTATTTACATTTTTTGTTTCTGGTCTAACACAAAAAAGCAGACAGCCACCCAGTATTGTGAGTGCTTGTACCTGTTTTAAAGATCTATGTAAACAAACGGTCATTGACCTGACAATCAGAGAAAATAAGTCAGTGACAACAAGTATAACTCTAGCCTCCCGATCCCATCTTCACAAGAATGCTTCATCACTCTAGCCAGCCCTGCCCAGTTGCAGGAGAAGAGATGTACCTTACATTATGATCAGAAGAGCAGCAACCTTAGGTTGTCTATAAACCAAGACAGGAAGGGACTGCCAAATGCTCAGTATGGTCTCTAGAATCAAATGAACTTCTGTGATATTTTCCCAGGAAGTGGTAGAACAGAGTAACCTTTTAGGTTCATATGTCTTTCAGCTATCTTCCTGTTACAGCATATATACAGCATATATCAATGACCCTACAAAGCAAACTTTGTGTTTAGATTATTGCATTTCCCTTAAAAAAAAAAAAAAAAAAAAAAAAAAAAAAAAAAAAAAAAAAACCAAAACCAAACCCCAAAAAACCCAAACCAAACCAAAAAAACCACCAGTTTACAGAGAAAAACAATTTACCCACAGGCTTTATGGTAATGAGGCCAATTACCTTATTTCAAAGAAAATATAAGAATAGCTTCAAAATCATTCTTCCATTTATCACCCCTGTATGAAAAATGGATAACATTTGGCTTGTTTTTTCTCCTGCTGTTATGATCTGGAACATCTTTCATGCTTAAATGCATTAATCCTGCTGCATGTTCAAAGGATGAATAAATATAGATCCGTATGTGGTTTACATGTAAATATTAAATTATGCAAACAAAGAGAATATTAGGCTTGCTGCCAAAAGCTAGAGCCTCTGAACACTGGTTGCTTCAGTTTCCAAGGTTGGTCCATACCAGTGGGCAACTCTCACAATCTCATTCTTCAGAAACAGGAAAAGTGTGTAAGTGATAGATCTAGAAAGAGCTTCAGGGTCAGCTAGCTGATACTGCCTGTTTGGAAGTGTATCCGCTCATGCTGGCTGCCCACCCACATTGTGTTTGCTTAGTCTATTTCTGTTTGAATTATTTCTACTTAAGAAGAGGTGAGGAAAAAAATTAAGAGCGTATGTATGTTGATCTTTCTGCCGTTAAACGTGTCTTTGTATGTTTTGGGACTGGCTAGCAAGGCAAGCCTGGGTTTGTGAGCAAAGCACAGGGTTAGACCCAGGGTAGCGGCTGAGCTGGGGAAATCACTTCCATAGTTATGAACATATGGACTAGTGAAGGGGAAAAGTAGTTTTGTGGATGTTCTGGCTTGGTAACCCTTTGGTGATATGTTGTTTTTAAGCAGCAGTAGTTTTGGTTAACATGTTGTTCCTCTAGATCCCTAGATTTGTAAGGAGATCCTGGAGGCTCATAATTGCTCCTTTTCCCCATTGTATTAATTCTGTTTTACAGCACCCAGTACCACACACACCCCTTCAGTTCCTGCCTAAATCATTCCAAAGGGGGGGCACTGGCATTACCACTGAATAGTGTAAGATAACTGGATGAGTTAAATGCACAGTCTCCACCTTGTTGGCTCTGCCTTGGTGATGAAGGAAGGATTAACCCCTGATTTTTGTCCCAAACACCATTGTGCAGCATTGTCTTCGAGCCAGATATTCTGAAGCCATTTTAACTACAGCACATTTGTAGCTCTGAACTATAAGGGGATTTATTGTACAATAACACTGAGAATTTTTACAAATCATGAAGTATTTTCTATTTTCAACACATGCTGGAAAGATTAAACATTGTGAATAAGAAAAACTGTATTCTGGTTTTCAAAGTTGAAACCTCTTTAGAATGCTCCTGCCTCTTCGCAAACTGTAAGTTGTTTCATTGAATACGTTACAAATCCATGCTAAACCAGAGTGGGTGAACATTCCCATAGATTTACAGGTTTTTTGAGCCAGATTATAAGTCCATGCAGAACAGCAGGTGCTTTATTGCTGTCATTGGCAGGAATGGAATTGACCTTTTATTTTTGGTTAATGATTTATGGATATACCTTTCCTTCTCCTGAGCTCATTCAAATCTCCAAATTGGAGTGAGAGCTCACCACTGAAGAGTGAAGCGGATCTTAAGGATATGAGATGCACATCACAAGCCTTTTATGACTGGGAGATGTAGGCAGAATTGTTGAGGGAAAACCAAAGCTGCCCGCATACTTTGTGCCTCAGATACAAAGACAAAAATCTCAAGATTGTCTGTTAAAGCTGAGAAAAAGATGGAGGAGTCCATACAAACATTTTCATTATTATTCTCTTCTAATCAAAATTTGCTGCTATGTTTCTCCCCAGACATGCAAGATATGAACCCACAGTGCAATATCTTTTGGCTGTTTTCTGTGCTCACGTTACTTGTCAGGCAGGGTTAATTAAGCACATGGGAAGAGCAAGTGATGTCTCAGTATATGCAGTGTTTCAAGAACTGGAATGGCTGAGTTATGAGTAATCTTTCTCTGTCCATTTTCTGTATGTAGTTTGTAGCACAGAAAAGCATTACTTGGCTCTAGGATGGAAATTCTGGTCAAAATCAGGGCTCTGAAAAAACACCAGCCTGGTGGTCGAAGCATTTAGTGGTGAACTGGAACACTGGTTTCAAGTCCTTGCTCTTCAGGCAAGAGAAATAAGCTCACTCTTCCACTAGCAGCAGAATGACCTACACCCTAGGCTCTTGCCTGCTCCGAGCTGGGAGTCTCACATGCTTTGGCTGCTGGAAGTGTTTACTTCACATCAGTAATTATCCACTGGAACAGAGATGCTACAAACTTGCTACTGTCCATATCAGCCGAGTGCCTTAGCCAATAGGTTGTAGAGTCAGTCTCTCTGTGTCCCAATAAATATTGCATTGTTTGTACACACTGGAGTGATGCCAACTGAAAAGATGCTGAGGGAGTTGTACTGAGTGGCCCAGAGCCTGGTGGTGAGAGCTCCAAATGTGGGACTGTGAGCTTCACATCTGAGCCCTGAACGGCCTTGCAAGTGGATGCCTTGCTCACAATGCTCTTGGCTGTCCAGGCTGAGGCACGCCTTGTCTCCTTCCCAAGTTCTCAGTTTTTCATGAGAAGCTTCAGTAGACCATAGATTTGCACCAGCCTGACAGAACTTGCAGGCCAAGAAATCTATTTTTGTCCCACTCTGGGCCACACCCTGTTTGAAGACACCAGTGGGTCTGCAGGATGTTCATCTGCATGCCACTGTAGGGTTCTGAGTGTTTGACTCCTCGGGATGTTTTTGATGTGAGGGCAGAATATAACTTTTCTCAGATATTCAGCATAACAGCTTTTGCACTTTACTAAAGGATTTGATTCTTTATCCTGTCCACAGGCATTTTGTGCGGTTGTGTGTGAGGTGTTCATATTAACCTTTGCATGAACAAAGCCTTGCGCACCCAAACCTATCAATCCTGTCACATCCAAAGGCCAAGGAAAGACACTAGGACGTGGACTAGAAATGGTGATGACTTTCCAGACTCAAAAGTTGTTTCTGAGCTGAAACATACTGATTAAATGTGTGTTTGGCCCATTCTCAAGCTTTGCTGTGTCCACAGTAAAAAAACCTGCTGGCACAAATCTGGCTGCCGCCTGAATTCTCCACCCTCCTTCCAAGCACACACACTGACACTCATTATCAGCTGCTCTCCTACTCCTGAACCAAGCAGCAATGCAGCCTCCTGTCTGAAGGGGGCTGCAGGGTTCCCTGGCAGCAGGATCTCTGAGCCAAGAGCAGTGCCATTTCAGAGCTGCACCGGGCCATGTCACCCATGTCCCTGCCCTCCAGCTCCTTCCATCACACCCAGTCATGTGAATCCTTTTTTTCAGCAGCAGGCCCCACTACTTAATGGGGCATATATCTTATTCTTCATCCTGTTGTTAATGTCCTGATTCTTAGGCTAAATTAGTGTAAATTTAGACAGGCTTTAGAAGAGACCCTCTTTCTACCCTCTCTTATTCCCCAGCTACTCACTGCCAACCCTATAGATGACAGTTTTTCTTTGTAATAAATACCCAAGCCCATCCGTGAGCCTTCCTGCTTCCCTAGGAGCTGACAAGAACTTCTTTGACCTACTTCCTAAGAGATTGGTGTAGTCCTAGCTTTGGGAAGAGTATTTTCTATCAAAGCCTTGAGTACCTGAAGCCTGGTTCTTTAAAGCTGGGAGCTGTAATCACAAGGCACCTGACCTAGATTGAGCAAACGACTGGTAGCAGAGTAGATACGAGGCTTCCAGGAAGTGAGGGAGTAATGAGGGGGAGTATATGTGGGTAAAGGTATATTTTTTGTGTGTGTGCTAGAAGAGCTATTTTTAGAGGCATGTTAGTAGCTGTGGGATGGAAATATAGGATGGGCTGGGAGGCCTTTGTTTGCAAAGATTATGTATATTTGTTGGACTAGACGGTGTTGTGGGTTTGAAGAGCAGGCAGACTAGGCTCTTAGAGTGCTCCTTGTATGCAAAAGAGAAAGCAGAGGAGCAGTATGGTATCTTCTCCTAAAATCACATATGATGATTTCTGAACCCCTCTTCCTTTTTCCCTGTTTTCTGTGCTGGGTTGGAGCCCTGGGATGCCTCTAGCTCTTGCTGTGGAGAAACTGATGGAACAAGACTCTTATTGTAAGGTTTCTGCTGAAGGTCATAAAAGGTCTGATGGCCTTGCCAGTGGTGTCTGTGGGTAAACTGCACTGAGATGGGTAGCTGGAAGTTTCTCAGTCAGTCAGTGATAGCTTCTGTATCCTCTAAGCAGTGTCAGTGAAGCCTTGTGGAGGGGCGGAGTGCTTGGAGGTGCTGCTGTCTGGAAACAGCTCCTTGGCTTGAGGGGAAGCAAGTTGGTTTGGTTTTTTTTGGGGGGGGGTTGTGGGTTTGTGGGGGTTTTTTGTGGGTTTTGTTTGTTTTTGTTTTTTCCCTCTGTTTCAGCCAAAGGTGATCTTGAAAGTCACCTGCTCTGTTTTGCTGTCTGGCCAGTCATTACAGGTGTGTGTGATCTGCAGGTCACTGGTCACCTTGCCTGGCTGTAGGGGAATGGGAGGTGGAGTTGCTGGGGCTGTGAGGTTAGGAAAGGTGGAGGGGAGTAGAGATGATAGAGGGTGAAAGATGAGGTACATGGAGGAGCTGGGGTCACTGAGGTGCGTAGGAATGTGGGGTGCTGCTTTGAAGGAAACAAAACTTTAATTCAACCACTGATGGAAAGGCCTGTCCAGAAGTAGTAATTTCCAACAGCTTGGAGGCATCTTTAGTGACATACATCGATTTGCTAAGTGCGTAAGCATTTTTGGGAGGGGTATAGTATTATATTGGTCTTCTAGGTGTGAAAAACCTGGCTTTGTGTAACAAGTACTGTGCCTAAAGCATGAGGCTGTGTGGCAGTGCTGGGTCAGAGTTGAGCAAGCATTGCTGTGCTTGTAAAATAAATTCTTGTATCAAAACTGCTTCTCTCCTTGTTCTGTGGCCACAAGCCTTGACATCCATGTTCTTTCTGTATAAGAGAACTAAAATCACACTTTGTCATTAGTAGAGTTGCAAAATGTGAACAACTGTGCATCAAACAGCAGCTCGACTCTTTGGCTCTGATGGTCAGAAATGCCAAAGCCACTGGAACAAATATTTCTAATCTCTTAATTTGGGAGTTTGCTTCCTTCTGGGTAGGGCTGCTTTACTTCTATTGACTTCAGCTGGAATCTGGGATCTAAGGCACATTTGGAAATTGCTACAGGTTCTTGAAATTGATAGCCATTGCTTTCACCTCTTACTTTGTTCCCACTTCTTACCCACATCTTTCTTCCAAATGTGAATGCTTCAATTCGGCATTGAATTTGTGTTGAAAGTCTTATCAATAAAGCATAATACTGAGGGATCTCGTGCCATAGATGAAAAAAGATAGTTTAGTAAAACTGTGGAGACTAAGTCTGACTCTTCTATCTAGTGAGCTAGGACATGAAGCTGTGATCCCAGGGTATGCTTTAGTCTGCACCATGGGCCTGAGACATAAACCTTACTGCTGCTGCTGTCAGTGGAAGGGAATGGGAATTTCTCCCTGGATCAGATCCACAGTGGAAGGAAAACAATTGAGGCTGCAGCTGTGGAAATTGGGAAAATGGAGGAGAAAGAGTAAAGGAAGAACTGATGGAATAAATGATAAATAATTTCCTGCAAGTGTTTGCAAGCTTGCAGTGCTGACTGTTACTCCCCAAGATATCCTCTTGTTTCAGTTTCCTGGATGAATTGTAAAGCAAGTTTTCTTCCATGTCAATAACTACAGAAATATATGATCTCAAGTATAAATAATACCCTTAGAGCAAAATTTCAGTATTAAAATTCCCTCCAGTATATTGAGTAAAGGTGGAAAGTGTGGAGTGAAATGATCAAAGACAAATAGAATTTCCAATGTGAACAAACAAATTTACTTTCAGAGAAAAAATAATTACATTCTCTCTGTGCTTAGTTCCAGTAAACTTAAAACTTTTGCTTTCAACTCTGTTCAGAGAACTGAAAAGGGCATGAAGTTGGTGCATGTAGTTTATATGATTCTCACTATCAGTGCAGAAGCATAGCTATCTCCTTGACACCTTTGATTTTTATTCTTTTTCAGGATGACACTGAGCCGTACTTTATTGGAATATTTTGTTTTGAAGCTGGTATAAAAATCATCGCTCTGGGCTTTGTTTTTCATAAAGGTTCTTACCTCCGAAACGGTTGGAATGTGATGGATTTTGTTGTGGTCCTCACAGGGTAAGTGACCTCCTCTTGACCAGAGTTTAAGGGGGGCTCTTGCTTTGGTTTGTGTTGTTTTTTAACTGTGGGTTGCAGTGGGAGTGATTTCAGTGAAATAGTATTAAAAAACTGTATTTCTGACCTTGTTGTCTTTAAATAATGGCTATTGTGCTGAATGAGACACTTCCAAACTGTTGTTTGAACCAACTGAAAAGAGGTTTTGAGGATATTTATTTGTATATGTGCTGGCATGTATCTTATCAAGGTGCTTACTGACATTTCTTGGACTTTGCAGGTTCTAATTGCCAGTAGGTACTTGAACCTGTTTTAAATCAATCTATCTTCTGACATTACAGGATGACTTTTAAAGTCAACATGGAGTGAGCTAATGAATTAAATGCATCCCATTTTTAATCTATTACAAGTCTGAAATCAGTGAAGTTTTTGCAGGAAAGAATTTGGTCTGCTATAAAATACCTTTTCTAAGAATAATTCAAAGAGAATGCATGTTATAAAGGATGGTGCTGAAAATGTTACTTGGGCATTTTGTACCCTGGTTTGAAACGATATTGCTAATTTCTTTCTTGGAAATACCTAAAATGTTTTTATGTTATACTTTGCAACTGTTTCTATATCTATTTATCTATTTATATAAATGTAGCGTAATCCTAGTGGATAATGTAAACATAAACATTAACGCTTATGGTCTACAAATTGTGCTTTAAAGCTCCAACAGAAATGTTCAAAAGGTCTGCGTGAGGTCCTGATCTTGCAGCCTTCATCTTGGAAGGATTTCAATTGGGTTTTTTTTCCCCAGAAGACTGCAATCTGGCTCTTGTTATTAATATGAACTCATTTCACACACCTTCTCTGCTACTGTGTGTGACGAATATATATATTCTTTGGTCTGCTTAGGGGTGTAGAGCAGGATGTTATTAGGAAAATGCTTGCATACATATACAAATGTATTCATTAGATACATTATCACTGTAATTCTATTTGCATTCAGAGTACCATGTGATATAGCAATTGAGAGGCCAAAGGGAATTCTTTATGTATTGAGAGGAAGAAAATAAATATGCAGAGCTTGATTCTCCTGCTGCTGGGGCTGGGTATTTAATCAATAGAAACTTCAGTGGAGCCACAAGGAGAATCAGATTTACATACTTGGAAGCATAGGGGGTACCAGGATGAAAAGAGAATTAGCACAGATGCTACAATTATTTGCACCGATGGTATGTTCTGATTCCTAGTTAACACTATGCCCTTTTGTGTATTTTAAAAAAGTAAAATAAAGGCCCTGATTCTGGAAAGGACTTTGGCATGTGGTTTAATTTATCCTTCAGCAAAGCATTCAAGTACACGTTTGAATTCAGCTGACTCCAGTGGCTCTGTACTTAAGGTTATACATAAAAGCTCTCCTGAATTATAGCCATACTGCTATTTGTTTAAGCATGTTTTAGATTTGGGTTTTTTTATAAACACAGGCCAAGAATCAAAATAGACATTTTTTTAAAAAACTGTAGCTGTGACCGAGATGTTCGAAGTTTTACAACAGTGGCTGAAACATCGCGTGTGCGTGCTGTGTTCGTGGAATCACAACCAAATGTCGATGCTAAGGCGTGACACCAGCATCTTACTGGTGCTGGTTTTATTGTGAGCACTGTTTGCAGCGCTGTTTGATCTCCGAGCATAATTGCGGAATATCGGCTTGATTAGACAGCTGTAATAAGGAACCCTGTTGCCATCTGCAAACACGCATATTCTTTTTGAAGTACAATCCTGTTAACGTCAAAGCTGTTGGTTTCCAAGGGTGATACTAGCTGGGCTGTATTGAAATTGTCTTGTACATGGACTTCCCACCAGGCGGGCAATGCAGGGAAGGCAAAGTGTAAACTGGTTGACATTAAGTCCAAGAGTCATCTCCACTGAGGAAACCCACAGAACTCTAATCCTGTAATTCAAGGGCTGGATTAGCAAAGTGCTTGAGTTTGAGCCCAATTTTTGGTGTCTGGGGGGAGCCCTACTGAAAATAACAGGGTTACTCATGTGCTTGGTTAGATAAATGCTTTTCTGAATCTGGGGCTGTATTTCCAAACCCAGTAATGAGGTGGAGGGACCTATTGTAGAGAAATAATGTTGAAAGATCCCTAGTATCACACAGGGGATTGAATTAGTGTTTTCTCTGTAGCCTGTTGTGTTTTGCTCTGAATTTCTTAGATTCTTATTATGTTCTTAGCTCACTCCTGTGTTGCCATGGGTCTCTGCTAGAAAGCAGGAGCTCCTCTTTCTTGGGCTTCCTTCACTGGCCAGAAACCCTTTCATCTGGCTATTGCCTGCCCTAGCTCAGCTAACAAGGGGAAGTCTGAGCAAGGCCATTTACTGGAGACAGACATCATACTGACATTTCTGCGTTGAGAGTTTAAAGGCAGGTTGCTGAGGAAGGAGATTTACTACTGACAAACTCAGCTGTTTCTCCAGGGAGGGGCTGCAAGGCGGTGACACCTTGAGTCCCTATTGAGTATCACTAAGGGCAAATGCCGGGGGCTGCCCTTGGGCCACAACAACCCCCAGCAGCGCTACAGGCCTGGGGAGGAGTGGCTGGAGAGCTGCCAGTCAGAGAGGGACCTGGGGGGGTTGATCGACAGCTGGATGAACGTGAGCCAGCAGTGTGCCCGGGAGGCCAAGAAGGCCAATGGCATCCTGGCTTGTGTCAGCCATAGCGTGGCCAGCAGGGACAGGGAAGGGATCTGAGCCCTGTGCTCGGCACTGGGGAGGCCGCCCCTCGATTCCTGTGTTCAGTTTTGGGCCCCTCACCCCAAAAAGGCCATTGAGTGACTCGAGCGTGTCCAGAGAAGGGCAACGGAGCTGGGGCAGGGTCTGGAGCACAGGTCTGCTGGGGAGCGGCTGGGGGAACTGGGGGGGTTCAGTCTGGAGAAGAGGAGGCTGAGGGGAGACCTCCTGGCCCTCTGCAACTCCCTGCCAGGAGGGTGCAGAGAGGGGGGATGAGTCTCTTGAACCAAGTAACAAGCCATAGGACAAGAGGTAATGGCCTCAAGTTGTGCCAGGGAAGGTTTAGCCTAGATGTCAGGAAGGATTTCTGTGCAGAAGGGGCTGTTGGGCGTTGGAATGGGCTGCCCAGGGCAGGGTGGGGGTCCCCATCCCTGGAGGGGTTGAAGAGTAGAGTTGGGGCTGAGGGAGATGGTGGGGCTGGGAACTGTTAATGTTAGGTTAATGGTTGGACTGGATGATCTTCAAGGTCTTTTCCAACCTAGATGATTCTGTGATTCTGTGACACAGGTGGGACCTTAATTTTCATTTCTGTGGGGGACAGTCTCAGATCTGTGTGTTACAAAACCTACTTGATCATTTTTTGAAATTTATTAGAGAATAATATAAAAGGACAGTGCTAAACTCATACTTAATGTGTTCTTATAAATATAGATAGGTAGGACATCAGTTTTCGAAATATCATTTTACTACTCTATCAAAAGCTTTTCTTTGCCATATGTGCAAGATTTCTACTGGAAAATGTTACTTCATGTTTCCCAGGCAGTGTTCAGTGTTCAGTTCCTAAGCTCAGTTTCACATTGATCTTCAATATTATAGAGGGATTTTGATTTCTCCTTCTTCTGTGTAAGCATGAAAGATCATGAAAATGCATTTCATGATACCACATGCAGAGTTGTATACCTGCTAATCCTGTTGAGTGCACATTTTTATTAAGGTAAACGGTGGATGTCAGAAAATCTGATCTCATTTTCAGCTTTTAGCTAAAACCCATAAAAGCAAAGAGCAGCTTTGCTCTTGTTAGCTGTTTCCGTAGGAAGAAGGCCAGCCAGTGTCTGGGTGTGTTTTGGAGGAGGCTGTGGGGGAAGGCTCTGCATTTATTGAACTCACCCTTATGTAAATATTACAGTGATCATGCAGTAACCCTTTCCATCTGTTTTTTCTAACCCCCTTTTTTGCTACTCAGTGCCTGCACACTGGTATTATTGATAAATAAGTATTTTATTTACCTGCAACAATGGACATTTGTTTGTCAAAATCAGACACTAGAACTTGTTAATCAGAAAATGAATCAGGGCTGTGTTATATGCAGCCAGGATCAATATCCTATTGAGCTAAGCTGGAGTCTAACAGATAGTGGCCCAAAATGGCTTGGTTTGTTGTTCCAGAAAACACTCCCTCAGTTTCTTTCCACAGTACTGCCGTGGTGCCTTTTTCTCATTTACTTTCAAGGAAGCATGCTGATTTGCTATTAATAAAGGCCTGGGAAAATAATAGATTTCTGCTTCTTGAAAGGTTTTGTCTCTTCTGTAATTTTTTTAGTTATTTCTCGTGAACTCCTCCAGTTGTAGATGAGTATCGAGGCAAGCTGCCCTGCTGTGATGTGCCTGTTGCTATTGTGGACAGACCCATATATTTTATACCTCTTAATCATTTTATTTTCACATTTTTATGGGATTGCATTTGCTCCATTGATGACATCACCCATTAGCAGCTCTAAATCACACAAAAATGCAATTTCTCAACTGGTCTGGGACTAGATGATCTTAATGCACTTTTCCCAAGTGGTGAAAATTTGGGTGGGAGAAAAGGGACTTCTTACTCTCTTGCTGCAACATGTCTTGGGGTGGAAACCTCAGAAATCCAGAACTGTCTTGGGAACAAAGTCCTCCCTACATCCAAACAACCCCTCACATGGCCGTGGATAGAGCTATGAGACTGGATGCAGGGCCTCAAGGGCTCATACCTGTTCCTGTTGGAGTTCCTGGGAAGATTTCTCCTGGTGTCCTGGGCTTTGGATACAGTTGCCTGACAAAATGCTGTACTGGTTTAAACTACAGACATCCTCTCTAGCTGGAGTTGGTGTATTAGGGTGGCTGCTAAGGGGAAGAATGGAGAGCAAAGCATGGATAAAATGATCCTTATCTCCCTGATACCCAAAATTCAGATGTCTAGGGATTTTCGAGAAAAAATATGGATCTGATGCCTTTTAACTGTGTGGTTAAAGGGGACTGTACTCCTTGGTTGTGTTTTGGAGCCTGTTTATACTTTGGCTTCATCATATCCTGGGTAATGGGTCTCATGATTTAATTACATACCACAAGAAAAGGTGCTGCCGATCCCTTTTGTCATCGCTAGCTACCTGAGACTTCCATTGGTGCCTTCTAGATTTTGTGTAGCAATATCTGGAGAATAATAATTCCTTTTCTGCATGCTTATGGTTTTATGAATCTCCAGCTTTACCCCAGTCAGAAATGTATGCTGCCCAGCCTCCCTTGATCTGAGAGTTTTTCTGTGCACTGCTGACCCGTATTGTTGCTCTGGTCCTTTCCTAGTTCTGTCTTATCCTCTTGGAGACAGTGACCACAACTGTGTGCAGTGTTTGTCCAACACCAAGAGTTGCTAAAGGCTGGTAAAAATAAATGGAGCACTAGAAAGGATCATGCTCTGTCCTTTATGAGCAGAGTTAATTTTTTTGGCTTTCAGTCGGCCTGGATTAAACACTCTCGAAGAGTCCTGGTAGCTTCTTGAGCCAGTTGGATCAGCTGGGTGGGACTGGCAGAGACAGCATGTGCCAGGCCTGGAGCTGCCAAATGATGTGCACAAAGCCTCTGTGCTGTTACTGATGTCTCAGGCTGTTGGGAACAAATTACAAAAGCTAGAATTATCTTGATTGTCTGCATGACTGAGAAATGTGCTCCTAGCTCCTGGTGATGCTAATAATTTGGAAGGTAACTCATTTAGTAGCATAATAAAGACCTGTTCATCCTTGATGTTAGCTTTGCTAGTTACCAGGAACATCCTAGTATGTGGGCAGTCTGAGATGCTATTCCTGGTGCAGTGTATGAGGAGCAGCAGCAACCTTGGTTGCAGTGATGACTGTCAAAGGGGGAGGCATAGGATCCATCTAGCCTGGTCTGCGCATCACCAGGAGATGTGACCATGAAAGTATTTGAGAAGTGGATGCCTGGTTGAGGGCTGGAATTCTTAAAGTTGTCAAATATACGTAGATGTCTATAGTCTCTAGCATTGTTTTTCTGCACGTGCATGTTCCTGGGCATTCAAAAGCCCTTGAGGGTCCTACGTGACTGGCTCTTGTACACTCCCCAGAACACCTCAGTCTTGCCACCTGCAAATAACCATAGATCAATATAATTTGAAATAAACCCCCTTGGATGTCCTGCCAGCATCACTTTAGACAGTATGCTCAGTGCTTTGATTGTAAGCTTTAGATCTAGACTCATAGGGAATAAAGGGGCTAGGAGCAGGGAAATGCAAATTTCTCTCTGCTTTTCTGACATGGAACTTTTGACACTTCTGTGCTAGAAAGCAAAGCTGAGCAGCAGCAGCAGTTGGGAAAATTAATACTTTGAGAGGGACAAGCTTCATCGTGGTTAATTGTCACAAGGAAAACAAGTAAGCCTCTCTGCATGGTTATACAGTATGGGTGGTGATGGACTAAGGCTGATTGCTATTAGCATTGTGCATGAGTCATGCGAAGAGCAAAGCCTCTGTAGAATTTAATGGAGCTGATCCTTGTTTTCAATTTCTTTTATGCTCCAATGATGGATGGATACTTGCTGGCTCAGAAAAGCTGAGGGTACCTTCCAAAATAAAATCAGATAAAAAAAATTGGACAAGGCAAAGGGAATTTACATGTTTTCCTGAATGCAAGGTGTTAACCAGTGATCTGGCTGGTGTATGGGGGCAGTAATGGAGGAAGGCAAGTAACCAAATACTTTTTTTTGAGGCAGAGAAAATGACTAATTAGTAACTGGAAGCAAAGAGGGTGTGTGAGGTCTCAGTTTGAACAGTCGAAAATAGTTTGAAGTTCTTCTATTTTCTGTCCCTTGGCCATCTGGGCTCTTAGGGAGATGAAGAAGCAGTTTCCTTCAAAGAAGATGATGCTGGACAAGGAGGAAGGATATGTGGGTTCTAAACCCACCTTGGCAAATGTCCCTGTTTCTTTTTATGCACTATTACAGCCAGTTTTGCCCAGTGGGGCAGCAGGTTCCTTGGGACTGGAGCTTGCTTTCCCTCTGGGCTTGTTTCACCTGGCAAAGGGTGTCCCAGGCTGTGCTGAGCCTGTTCGAGTGTTAATTAGGGCTCGTCTTTTTTTGTTACTTATAGTGGCTTTTGTACATTCATTTTGGTGGGGGTGGGTAGAGGCAGGTTGAGTTAAGCAGGTGGGTGTGTAATTGTGTGGCTGGCTGCTAAATTAGAAGGAGACTTTCCTGAGCAGAGGAGGACTCAGGGCTGTGCTTAGAGGAAGGCTACAGATGGTCACAGACCCTCAGAGGACCCGCGGGTGGGGATGGCCCTTCCCTGGCAGAAGTTATCCTTTAAGCATGGCTCTGCTCTGGTTGTGGCAATCTGAACGTTTCAGGTCAGAGTACTTCTCAAGGGCAAACAGATAATGAGATTGACGTGCTTCTCTCTTACTTTATTAGAAGTGACTGCAAGGTATTGAATACCTGGTATGTGAACTGATAAATGATGATACCGCACAGCAAGAAGCCAGAAAGTTGAGGCAGAGACAAATAGCTTTTCTCCAAAGAGAGATGAAACAAAAGCATTTATTCAGATTTCTATCTTGTGCTGCTTTCCATGTTTCATGCCTGTTTATGCTTCTTTGAAGCTTTTTGTTCACAAAGAGAGGAGTGTCAGACATCGTCTGAGGATGCTTACATCTCCCTGGCCTGCAGGCCCTGAAGTTGTGCAGCTGTAAAGTAGAAGTGACTATCCCAAGTGAAAGGGAGCTATGCTTTCTCATCACAGCCAGGGCTTTATCAAAGCCAGGCAGGATCATTAGTCCGGAGTCCAGACAGCATTTTTAACTCTTTATGACTCTTGAAGGGAGGCTGGTGGCAGGGAAATATTGTCTTTTGTGAGGGGACAGGCTGTACCATGCGAAGGTAATAGTGGAGACTGCAGGTGAGAAGAGGACTCTGGACGTTGTGATCTGGTCCTAACGTCTGATCCTGCCCTAGCAGTCCTGTAGTGTAGGCATCTGCTTGACTGCTTGCTCTCCTCTATAGGTGGAAACCATTGCATACCTAGTTGCTATTGTAGCTGGGTATGAATACTAGGGCTTCAAAACCCAAACAACAAACACAATTTCAGCTATGAAGTGCTCTAATGTTCATTTACTTAATGACTCCCAGTTTAAAAACAAACAAACAAAAATCCCAAACACCCAAGTCCTCTGTGTGTTGTTGAGTGCTGTCTCATGATTAGATGAGGAGGAGTGTGCAGGATTTCTTGGGGTCCTGTTTCTCAAATGTTGTTTCTGCTGCTGTGTCCCAGTTCCCAAGTGTCCAGCTTTTCTGACATAAGAACCCGGCTGTGGTTGTTGAAAAGGATGAGGGTCTAAAAAAATCAGCCTAGTTTTAATTGTCATCTAATCCTGATTGCCAGGAGCAACAGTGTCCCATTTATACATGCATCCTTGGATCCACAACTCATCCCAAAGGTTTTGGGTGATTTGGGACCATTGCCTTCCTCAGGGCTCTCTGAAATCATCAGGGAAACTTAATGGAGGTGGAAAATCGATCTTCCCTTTCATTCTTGCTGAACCACTAACAAGGTGTGTGGGATGTTCTGGCCAGGGCAAGGCTTCAGTACCTGGAAGTCTCTGTACAGGTAACTCAAGCTCCAGGGTCAGCACCTGTCATTTGGGTACCTGGAGATGTTGTTTGATACCAAAGTTAGGCTCCTTGCTTA
The DNA here is from genome assembly GCF_965140245.1 of Athene noctua. Taxonomy (NCBI): domain Eukaryota; kingdom Metazoa; phylum Chordata; class Aves; order Strigiformes; family Strigidae; genus Athene; species Athene noctua. The sequence goes on along the minus strand of NC_134056.1, from coordinate 10,548,576 downwards.
ACTTTAGTTATCTTGGATCTTCTCTGTGCTGAAGGATCTGACTGAATGTGGATGGAGGGAAGGTATCCCCTGGGAATGAATACCAGTGGCTGCAGGATAAATGGGGCATAAACTCCTGCCTGCATGGGAAGGCCACTTTGTGCCATGGGAAGGCCACCTTGTGCCATGGGAAAGTCTAGCAGCTTAGGGTGAGAAAGAAGTCCTGCTTCCTACATGTGGCACATGTCAAATCTGTAGTGTGAGCTAGAGGGTTTGGAAAGTTGCCTGATCCTCACGAAGGTATGATCAGCATTAACCAAATCAACAGCTGACAATAAATGTAAGGCTTTGTGTCTCCTCCATCCTCCATTTTCCTGTATGCTGGTGGTCAGGAAAAATCACCTTTCATTATTTTTTGTTTAATAAATGAAAGATTTTGCTCATTGATCTCAGGAGGGGATATTAAGGAAGCAGGTCAGGCTTTTCTGGTGGATATTCTTATTCTGTCACTGCTGGAGAAGATGTCTTGGTTTCAAGAGCTGGCTAGAGAGGTGGGTGTGTATGTGTAGGTTCTCGTGATTGTCGTAGACTTTTAAAAGCATCCCTCTGGATCAAGAAGTTCAGGTCACTCCTGAGTTAAGTCCCAGGTTTTAGCCAACAATGTGTTTAACTGTTGGCACAGTTCAAGTCAGTTCATGTTGGGCTGTGTAAGATTTAAGAAAGGAAGATATCAGAAGTAGAGATTGGAGTGGTGCTGTGCTTCACTGGGAATAGGAATTGTAAGGGGGTCTCAAAATAGAAGAGGGCTGCTCTCGGCGTGTCATACCGATGCCATAAATCCATTTGCAAATGCATTTTTGTGAGGATTGGTCCTTATGGATGTTTCTGTAGAGAGGCTAAAGTTGAGTGTCCTGTGTCCCATCCACCCCCCTCCCCCTTCATCTCAATAAACATGTAAAAATTCCCTATAAGAGTCTGCAAAACAGGAAGAACCTAGTGTCGGACTAAGGGTTAAGGAGCAGGTTGATGGTTCATGGGGTGATGTAGAGGTAAAGGAGGAGTGAAGGACAGAAATTAGCTTCTTGGAGGAGACTAAGACTATTTGAGCTACAAAATGTCCCTGTGCTGAAGAGCTCTCAAACTAAACTGATAATAAGAAATAACTTAGTTGGACATAGCTTGGTTCTGGTTCAAAGAGGACTTAAAATAATTTGGAGCTCTTGGCTTCTATTCCAGATAAAGAAAAAGAAGAAAAAAGGAAGACTGAAAGAATGAACTGGTTTTTGGCTTAGTTCCCCATCTCAGATATCCTGAACCAGCATCCTTGAGTAAAGTTTGGGCATGGAAGCTTAGGAGAAAGGCTGAGAAAATGATTAAAGTGTTGATGAAATGTTGATTTAAGGAGAAATGAAAAGGCTAGGAGAGTTAAAATTAAGAAGAAAAGCTCATAAGTTTGAGATAGATAAAAAACAGGAGGAAATCATGTTTTCCTATCTATTTTGGCAGGATTCAAAAAGCATCAGCAAAGAAACTGAAGTTTTAGAACTTCTTTACTAATGGAAATGTAATTAACTCATGGAACACGTCACAAGAATTTGCTTCGCTGAAATGGCCTGGTTTCGGTTTTGAGACCAAAGGAGCCTAGAGATCATCTACAGATTCAGCAGAGACGAAACAGATTTTTGAAGGAGGATGATTAGGCCCTTTTCCTGGTCTCCCTGAAATAAGTTAGGTGGAAATGTGAACAGGCTGTTTCATAATTGTCCTTTTCTTTATCTTGTAATTTCTTCTGAATCATGCTGGAGACATGACTCTGGAGCAGCCATCCAGTCTGTTACAGCATGACCTGTGAAATACAGCAGTATATGTCAAGGCTAAACTTTGTCCTTTTATACATGAAACAATATCAATAGGAGTAGTGGTATTCCATCACTTAATGTCTGATTTAAAGATCAAATGTCTTTTTGCAAGCTGTGCTACAGCTTAGAGAAGACTTCAGTACTCCAGTGTTGTGTTAAGTTTGCCCTCAAAACCTTCAGGGACAGATCCGGGTTTGAAAGTTGTCACTCATTTAAAATGAAACTAAGGTGGTTTCTAATGGTGTAGATGCCGCTTTGATAGTGGTGTTCTGGTTTTGTAGAGGAGTGAGGTCTGGCACCATCGGGCCAGGTACTGCAGAAATGCAGTCTTTCCATGGTGGAACATCACCTTGATTTTGCTTTGGGAGGAGAGGGCTCTCCTCAGTTGCGGACTCCAAACTTTGGATTTGGAACATGGAAGAAGACTCTGGCAGGTGAAATTATTTTGTCAGAGGTTGGCCCTGTTCTGAATGAGGCTTCAGTCAGACCTGAAATCACATCCAGCTGCCAGAAGTTGGGCACCAAAGCTCTCGCTCTGGGCAGAAGTGTTAAACCTCCTTCATGATGCCCAAGACAAATCTCTGCTGCTTTTCTGGCCTCCAGTGTTGGGTGAAGGGTAGTAGCCAAAAGCTGTGTAAAGTGGCGTTGAGCTATTGTTGCACTCTGAAGGAATAGGCAGTTTTGGTGGTCATCAGAAGTAGGTTTGGGGAAAAGATGAGATGAAAGCCTCAAGTCTTGGCTTGATAAAGACATGAGTCACAGTATCCTGGCTATTATTGCTACAGGACAAAGATTAAAGTCCAGCAAACTCCTTAAATGTCTTTTTAATCCCATTCTTTTCAAAAGCTCATAGCTATGTGCTCCAAGTAAGTGATGTTGTATCGGTCCAAAAACATTTAACTGATAACGTCTTGTATCCTCATCAGTGATCTATGCAGATTATTTCTACCCGGAGAAACGTGCTGAAGTTCATAGTTTATTTTTCTTGTCTTTTGGTGCCAAATCCCAGCCTTGTTTGCCCACTTCCTGGGTGGAAGCATTACAAATCGCTGAAGTTCTGTGATCAAACTTATCTCCTAGCCTGGACTGGTTGGGTGAATCCCAAGCTTGTTGTACAGTTTAAATTTCTTTTTCTATAGTAATGAATAAAATACTTAAATTGGTTAGGTACCATTTAAGAGGATTTGGAAAGGCTAAACTTGGCTACCAGTTGTGGAAAAGATAAGACCACTCCATGATTCACTAAGTCTGTTAGTAAAAGAACATTGTATTTTTTTTCCCTCTCAGGTTACATTAAAGCTAATTATAACAGGTATAAAATTATAGTAACCCCTGACTTTCATAAGAGGTGAAAAGGACAAAGGAAGCTCAGCATGATCCAATTTCCTTGCTTTAATTGGAAGGCACGAAAGAACATGAGACTATAGCAGCACATAATGCTGTGTCTGAGACAGATCCAGGATAACATAGGTTCAGTTCTCTTGTCTAGCAGATTGAGCAGTGGAGTGGGATTTGGGGTATCCTGTGTTTCTTTGATGTCCATGTTATCGGCTAGTAGAAGATTGTAGGCCATTTCTTTTCTCTTTTGTATCTGCATTTCTACCTCTTTAAAAATGAAGATAATAATGATACCCAAATTTGTCATGTACTAGAGGAAAAAACTGGTTGACAGTATTGTAAAGAAGTAAGTTTAAAATGCCTTAAAAGAAGTAAAAATAAGTCTTTAAAAATGTTGAAATCAAGTGAGGAGAATTTGAATCAGAAGTAAAATAGATGGTAACAGCATAATCTTCTAGAAATGCAGATGCTCACTCACAGTGAGTGGGAGAATCTTGCATGGAGCTCAGTGTTCGTGTACCACGGGGAATGTGTTAAAATGATGGCGTGCCACACAAGGGAAATTGCAAATGTGGGTGTCTGTCAGATTTTAACCTGAGGAAAGATTGGACCTTTGGGGGAGGTGACATACTTTGAGTCAAAATGTCCAGAAGTATTGTCACTGATTTGCTAGAGAATAAAAAAAAGGAGTGGCTCCACTTTTGTTGGAGCAGAAGTGGCTGAATAGAGGAAGAAGAATGTCATCCATGGCAAAGTCAGTCTCCAGGATAACATCCTGGCTTTAAATTGCTTGAGCCATGGGTAGAATTTGAAAAGATATGGCTCGTGGTGCATACAGGGAATGAATAAAAGGGAGAAGTTGGAAGTCCTTGCCTGGTGCCTTTTTCCACAGGAGAAGGATGGAGGCTGTAACGGCTTACTGCAGCACAAGCCTCACTGGGAAAGCAGCACTGCTGAAGCCATTGACTATAACCACTTGCCAGGTTCAGCTGTTTGGGTTTCAAAGGCCTGATCTGAGAAATCAGCCAATGCCTGCTTGGCATGAAGGAGCCCAGAGAATAAAAGCAAGCAGGACATGTATTTTATTTTTCTTCTTTTTGGAATCTAGAAGACCTCCAACTCATCAAATAGTATTTTTGCTTCTGATCCCTCTGGGGGTGCCTGCTGGTCTTGCTTGTGTGGGAAGGATGGGAAAACCTTCCCTTGTAATTCCAAACCTCTGGTCTCTAGCAGTGGTGGGATCAATGCCATCTGGGGTGGAATATGGGGAATTAGTGTCCCTTTTCCCCAGGTCACTGTAGTACCTCCTTGCCCATTAGCAGGAATGAAATGGCCCCCCTGCATCTTTGGAAATCTTTGTTCCTAGGGAGGAAGGTTTAGGTGAGGCTTAATTTCTGTCTAATAGCCTGTTAAAATCTTCACATCATTTCTTTGAGAATGCCATTAAAAATCAATTACATTAATGGGGCTCAGTTGGAGATGTTCTGAAATATGGATGGGATCAAGAAAAGTGACTTTGCAAAACTGGGCCCTTGGTGCTGAAGACATTTGCTCTGCTTGATCTTCCCAGTCATATGTACGGACCAAACCTGACCTTTTTGTCAGCTCTGCTGAGACTAACCTAGCTGTTCCGGAACAAGTGGTAAATGTTGCGCACTGTGGTGTAAACCCATTGCCAGTGGGATTAGGACAGAGTGATTCTCTTGCCCTGTTATAGATGATGCCTCAATAATACCATTGGGCTGTTTGCCTCAAATTACCCCCGCATCACTGTCAGCTCTAGGAGCTCCTTCAGGCCTTGGTCATCCAACTCTGACTGTGCAGCAGATATCTGCCACCTTAGAGATGTCTGGTGCTCCTTGCTGCTGATTACAGTGCATCCGTGAGCTTATGTCATCGTGTGACAAATGGCTCATGTTCTCACTCTGGTCCCAAACAGAAGGACCATCCAGTCGCTGGACACCAGCCTGGGTGAATGGAGATCAGCTTTACTGCATGGTGGCTGGCACAGACCGGATCGCTTGGCCTCATCTGGGAAATAACAACACTGCCCAAGTGTGTAAGGGTGTTGAGAGGATAAATGCGTTGGACCATCTTTAATATTTACATCCTATAGTAAGGGAGGTTGTGTGGCTTTCTGAAGTGGCCAGATAAGTAATGCTTTCCCCATCCTGCCTGCAGTGAAGAATGTCTTCGCCTCTGATTTCTAGTTTGCAGCTTACCATCCTCTCAAATCTTATTTTATGCACAACTGAGAGTTACTATTTTTCACATGGACAACATGTGAAAAAAGTTACATGCCTATTCTTCCTTTTTAAAAGCCTGTGGGTCTTTTTGTTTAAAAACTGAAAACAATTGAGAGCTCTGAGAAACTTGGGAACAAGCTCCTTCACACAGCAGGAGATGGTATCTCCCCACCCCGCTACTCCAGAGCATGAGAGGATTGAGAGAAACCACCTGTCCATGGCCAAGTTGTTAAAATAACTGTAATATGGTTTGTGAAAGAGGATCCTTACCCGTGGGAAGAAGACGGCAATAGAGTGATGCTTTATGTCCTTGCATGAGTGGTGCAGGCAGCGTGTACGGCACGGGAAGGTGAACCACATGGGCACCTTGCTGTGAGGCTGATCAGGACTTTGTATAATGGAGGGGCTGAGAGAACAACCTCCACTGCCACTTTCATGGGGTGGGATTTAATGTGTGCCCACGCTGTGCTCAGGGCTATGCTGGAGTGGGCAGAGAGCCACTTGCCTCCCACGTAGCTTGTTTCTGGCAGTAGTGGTGTTGCTTTGGCCCTGCTGCTGGTGTAGGTAGCATGACTGAAGCTGGAATTGCAGTGAATATGCTGAGGAACGACCTCTGCCTGGAGCCCTGTGGCACTAGGCTATGGATGGGTTGAGGTGGGGCTGGGGAGGAGTCTTCAGTAGCCATGGTGACCTGGGGTGAAGAAATCATGGGAGAGGGACAGAGCATCTTCACCAGGACAGAGAAAAGGCCTTGGTTTATGTCCCCGCTGGGCACTTTCCATCACACTTTGATACTTCTGGCTCATTTTGCAGGAATGTTTGTAGGAAGGGAAGAGATCTGTGAAATCCAGCTGCCTTGTGCCAGCGTTTCCAAATGGTGTGTGGGTAGATCAGCTGCAGGCAAGTGGTCTGAGGGACTCAGCCACGAGGCAGAGTCCCATGGTGTTTGCAGCCAAGTGTCAGGCAGTGTATGGGTGTCTGTGAGGTGCAGGGAAAGCCTACAAGTCTTGAGTACTACCTCTTGTTCGTAAGAAATTTGTGGCTGTTACTGAGTGCTCATCTTCACGAGGAACCATGGGTCATACTTACATCTGCTTTCCTCTTTAGGTATGAGGGACTTGAGCTAAACCAAATCAACCAATGAAGTCTTTAAAACACTGGTAGAAAAGGGATAAGGACCCACATGGTTGCTCTGTGTGCCTTGACTGAAGGACTTACAAGGTGCAGCTAAAAAAAGCCATCCATTACCTTAGCTAAAGCATTGACGTAGGGTGATAGGTAGAAAACTGCTGATCTGGTACCCTTCAACAGAGCTGCATCCTGTGCAAGGGCTTCAGTCAGTGTGTTATCACCCTTAATATCTCAGGGCTGAAATCTAAGATGGCATGTGAGCTCCTTGGGCTCCCTCCCCACCCTTGGCACTGCTGCTTGCCAGCTCGTGCAGCCTATGGATCAGCTGGGGCTTGGTGTACCTTAGATGCTGCAGACCCTGGGAAGGTCACTTGATGGAAATGACTAACGAAATGTTCGGGCTTTGCTTTTGCAACTTGATAACTGTGGCGTGCCTTTCATGAGACAAACGGTTGTTGCTGAAGCTCGGGCGTTAGGTAGCTGGCTCCTGCAGCGCGTGGAGCGAAGCTGCAGTCTGTGCTGGATGCAGATCCTCTCCCCTTGTGCTTTAAAGCAAATTCAGCAATGCAAAACCCACCTCTTGCCACTTCCCACCTCATCCGGCCCCAAGTCTGGTTTGTGTGTGTGTGCGAGGGGGATTGCTAAATCCATAAGTTTAATGCGATCATAACCTTGTAGCAGAGACATGGAAAGGGCATTGCTCAAGACTAGCCCCAGCCAGACTTAACAGTGCAGCGTTCTTGGAAATGCTGTGTTTCAGGCAAATATCCGGGAGCTGGGGATTTTTTTAGCCAGTCTCTTGTTGTTCATTTTCTCCCTGGCACTGGGGCTGCAATTCCAGGAACCCTGGCTATACTTGAGAGCATCTCTCAAACATGGATAAAAGTAATTAAACCTCTCAGTTTTCTCCTTTTTAGACGTATTATAGTTCTTCAAAATGTAGATTTAAGATGGGGACAAAATGTACAAGCTGAGATCTGACATCCTGTTCCAGCATTGAGCAGGTGAATGAAAAGATGAAGAGACTATTGAGAGGGCTCCAGTGCTGCTCCCAAAGCAAGGAGAGATGGTTGGTTGCTGCCAGGTGCAGCCTTTCTTACTGTTCCCCTCTTCTCCAACCATAATTAAGCAGTTAAATTTAGCTGTCTGATAGGTATGGAAATGTATGTGGTGCAACTGCTTTGATTGTGCAAATAACTGTTATTTTGGCTTGCTTGTAGCTCTGAAAAATCCGGAAAATTATTTTATGCCATGCAAAAGCACTGAAAGAGCTGAGTTTCTGATGAAAACCAGATTAAAAATGCAAGATAACTGGGTAAAATGAGGAGTAAGGTTTTTGTCTAATCTGGATTAAGAAATTTTTTGGGGCTTTTCAATGTTCTCAATAACTTCAATTTTATTTGTGAAATTAAAATGTAACATCCTTCTAAGTAGAAAAGACCAAACTCTAAAGGTTTCAATTTAGCAATGTTGACATACAAAATGTTCTCCATGTTCCCTTCCTTCAAGAAAACATTTTGGCAAACTTGGCTTGAGTTACTGAAGCATGTAGTTGACCTAAATCTAGGGGTGGGGTGGGGGAAATTCAACAAAAATTATCCAGCAAAATAATTCTGTCATGCTGCCATGATACTCAGTTCCTGGGCAGATGGGGGCCAGCAGTCAGAGCATCCTTAAAAATGCAGTCTTTTGCTGAAATGTCTTCTCTGTTAATTAGTCTCCCTGATTGCTCTGTGTTTTCTGGCATGGAGTGATGGCCCAGCCTGAAGAAGCTGAACTTCAACCTGCTTAGGCTAATTTTAGCATTGCACACGGAAGCTGTGGTCCTTGGAGTTCTTTTGATGTACTATGGGTCTCCATCTCCTGAGCAGCCGGGCTGCTCAAACCCCACCGCTCCCCTGTCCCTCATGGAAAGCTGTTGCTTGTGCTCGTCAGTGGAGGGGCAGGAGATGCCTGCGACAGAGTGCACGGAGCGGGTGGGCATCATCCCAGGTACCTGGTGGGATGGCACATGCTGTGCTGCTGGGCTGCAGGTCATCTCCTCACTCCGTCAAATATGAACTTGCATCTCTATAGAGCACCTGCCCCCGGAGCCTTTCACAGCCCGTGAGCAGCTCGCACACGACGGCTGGTGTCGCAGCTCTGTCACAGCGCTTTGCTCCTGTGGGGTGCAGCGTGGTCGGGAGGAAGGCTTCTGGTCTGCCTCATCCTGGCAGCACCTGTGTGATAAATGGGGAGGGGATGACCTTCTTAGGAGCACAGAAATGCTTCGTGGGGATACTCCTGGGAGGAGCGACATCTCACCAGGCACCTGGTCCATCTCCAGGCTGACTTACCCTGTTGCAAAGCAGAGTCTGTGCCCCAAAACCATTTTCTCAGTGAGCAATTCATTGAAAATGGGGAAATGCTGGAATTAACCCTGTCTGGCAGTGTGTCTGCACCACGCTGGTCTTTGATCACCCCCATGGTTCTCCACTGGGCTCCAGCTTTGTCTGAGGCTGCAGAAGGGATTGTGCTAATCTCATTTGCTATCTTTATTGTTCAGTGCACAGCCCTGGGTCTTATTTAGAGCTCACTGTTCAAACTGTGGGCTGAAGATGAGAGTTTTCTTTTTCTTCTAGGCCATTTTAAATGCAACTCATTGCTATAGTATGAATACTTCACACAAACATTAATTCACTTTCACAACACCCCTGTGAGAGAGACTTTGATGTTTCTTATTTCACAGTGTAAAGGGAGGTATAGGAATATAGAAGACAAAAGTAACCATTAATTTTCTCTTAATACTTTCAAAGCATATTTTTGGCAACAGTGATAGGCTTATTTCTCCTGTATGGGCTCGTTCCCTGTCAAGTTTCAGGGCATCAGTCCAAAATGAGAGATTTCTAGAGCTGCTCATAAAGTCACTGGAGTTTTCTTATGATCCTCCTTGATTTAGAAAAGGGTTCCGCCACTTTTATCAGTTACTGAAGAACACTCACACACCTAGAAAACTTCACCTAGAAGGACAAAACTATAAACAATAAAAGGAGGTGGAAGTGTTTCACTTTAAGCCTGTTGGTAACTTTGTGTACTTCTTGTCTCATGATGCGTAGACGCATACAGGAAGAAAAAAATCATGTAGGTGATGGTGGTAAAGAGCGTCTTAGTGGACGCTTTAGCTTAAAGATGACGGTTTATGCAACTTGCACTGAATGCTCATCTGAAACCTTCTACCACTCATCCCATCATTTAGCCCTGTTTGCCATCTGTTAGTGGAAAGTGATTTTTAAAGTTGTTGGCGATATAGCTGTACTGTGGAGGAAAGAACTTAGTGGTATTATTTCTTTACTTGGTATATATGTACTTCAGGAGGAAAATGTCCAAGAATAATTGAGATGAATCAGTTTTCTATATGTGGATTGTTTGAATATTTAACATCTGAGATCTTGTGAAGCAAAAGGGGCAAGGAACAAACACTGTTTATTTTTAGGACTGGAAAATGGATGAAGCTGCTGGCCTAGATCATGTACTCCTTCCAGGAGAAGCAAGGGAGAAAGCAATCTTAAGTGGTGTATGATGGGGAGGATTTCTCATGTTTACTTAAGCTGACAAAAGCAGTTGGCATTCATGTTGAATTGTTTCAGTTGTGGAGGGAAAAAGTAAAAAAAGAGTCAAGTGGAAACTTTGAATAAAAACTCTTCCCTCTCTTTAAAACTGGTTGCATTTCAGTTATCCATACTGAAAATTGTCTGAACTAAATACACTTTTTAAAAAAAAAGTAAAGTAAGGGAAGACCTACCTCCCTCCCCCACCCTGCTCAGCCCCAGGTCATACCACTGACCAGGAGCTGAGCTGCCTGGTGACAGAGCATCCCAGAGTCCCCTTTGGGCCAAAGCTGTTGTAGATGGGATTGTGCCCTGGGACTCAAAGGCCACTGTGGGCCTTTTTGTTTCAACAGGACAAAAATGGGTACTTCGCATGGCATGACACAGGGGAGTTGCCTGGTGCTCACCTGTGAGATGGGGTGGGGTAGGTTGGCATTGCTGCATCCCTGCTGCTGTTTCCTGCTGTCTCAAACCTGCACCAAGAGATGCTGATCTTCATCAGTGTTACTGCAGTGTTTTGGGGCCCACAGGCACTAGCTATATAGACCAGATTGTCCAATGTGTGTTTGAGATGACAGCTCTGCAAGGTTGGTTGTAACCCCCAGCTGGTTAAGCACATTAGTGGTTATAGCTGCTGCCTTAAAAGCTTCCCTTTTTGACCAATTGGCAACAAGAAGGGAGGGAGATTAATCTGTGAATAGAGTGGCTCTGAAAATTAACCCAGCCTGCCACCACCCTCTGCCTCACATTCATTTGGGAAAATAAGGCTAAACTTTTCAAAGAAAAAATATGTGATACCTCCTTCCCTGAGCAGTAGTCACTTCCTTGCTCTCCCAGCTGCCACAATGTGAAAATCTTGGGAATTTTGTGGACACTTTCCCCTCTCCTCCTCTCCTCTCCTCTGTGACATTCCCGGTGCTTTGCACCGGTTACAGTGAAAGATGCACCTTAACACTACTGATCTGCTCACAAAACTTCAACTGTTTGTCAGATGGGTTATAAATAGTCTCCAAATTATGCCATAGCTACAGGTCAGGAAGAAGTCTGTGCTTTTGTTGTATTTCTTACTGGAAGATATTGCTGTTACTTTAAAATTAAAAATAAGAACAAGATATACTGAAAGGATGGAAATAAGTAGGGAGAAAAATTGCCTTTCAGCTGAGTCTGAGAATGGAAAATTTATACCATAAAGAAGAATATTTCTGGAATTGACAACTCAATGGAAACATAGTTCTCTAATGCATTCACTGTTAAGTGAACATTATTTATATTATAAAGAAACACAATGTGGCGTAAGTTATTTGGCTGCATGCTTGGAAAAAAAAAAAGAAATCCATGAGCAGACATTCATAGTTTGCAAGTGGGGAGACTGGGATACAGATGAGCTAAAGGATGAAGACTCCAGACTATTGCTCTTGTAATTTGCATTTTGTTGGTATATATAAAATTAAATTACGATTATATTTGTTTCGAGCAGAAGTGCTTAGCAGGCATAGGAAAAGCTGTCTGAAACATTAAGGCGTATATTCAAACTAGTTTTCTTGGAATTAAATCATTAGGAGCAAATAGCTACTCTTTTCTTGCTGAGGTGGGATCATGTTCTCTATGTTTTAATAACAAGTCTGATGCTGTTTTTGAGACCTTTTTTTGGAGAGGTAACACATTCTTAGCCATGTGATCCTGCAAACTGCAGTTGTTTTATGTTAATGCTTGGATACTTCTTGTTCCAAAGGGGAGAGGCAAACCCCAGATGACTTGGGCTGATTTGTGTGATTGGCAGATGAATTCAGTTCTAGTGCAAACCTAAGCAGAGGTTTTATTCTTCCTTCTCTTTATTCAGCCCTTCTAAAGGTTTAGGGTCTATAGTCGTGTGGTGCTGCTGTTCCTGTAGCATGGGCTCTGTGCGTGTGTTGCCGGGACCTACAGCTCCGAGGATTTTGGTGTGTCAAGTTCTGCACAAAGGATGAGAGTGTGATGAGAAGGTGAGGGAGCTCTCAGTGATTGTCCTCTTTCCCAGCTCGAAAGTGTTCCTCGTGTACAGGTGAGGTTTTGCAACATGTTCATCCTTACTACAGTCTCTTGCGATGGTGTGCTGGCTGAGACCCCTTCCAACCTGCTCCATAGCTGCTTTTTCAGGTGAGTCACACATCTTCGGAAAGGGGCTTCCTTGCACCAGTGGCAAGGGCAGAGGTTTTGTGTTTAGGTTTTAGCAGTTTGCTGTAGGTGGCAGATCCTTAACACTCTTGTTGCGAACTTCAGTCGATTTCAGATCAGTCCGAAAGTCTTTTGACCATGTTGCAGTACAGAATTTCTGTCTTGGGACTGGCTTGGTTGGTACAGTTTCTGGCAGAGGTCCCACTGGCTTCTCGTGGGTCCACAGCGGGTTCAAGGGGCTGAAGGTAGAAGGATGTTGCCTTCGTACAGTGCAAAGAGATGGGCCCTCCTGTCCCACAGCTCGCTGTGCTCACCTTCGCTGTTACAGACTGACGTGCACAGGTTGGGGCATGGCTATGCCATTCGTACACCCTGTGGGCAGGAGGTGGGAAGGTACAATACTGCTGGTGGGGACCTTCCAGCTGCTGCTTGCAAGGCAGTGAGCAAGGATGGTTGGGTCTGCAGGGCTCCTGAATCCTGCTGAATTCTTCCCTCAGTGACAAAGAGAGTAAGACTGACAGCTAAAATATTTTCTCTCTTTGTAATGACTTTTTTCACTAAAAATTTATGGATCTCTTTATGTTCATAAAACATAGAAAGTATATTCTCTGTCCTAATCCAGCATCACTTGCGTAAATTTCAATCCATTACTTTGAAATGATATCATAGCAATTGGGGTGCAGGATGAATAATGAAATATCTTGAACCCAAGTAACTTCAAATTAATGTCCTTTACTGCAGAGTAATTACTGTCCCATAAACTAATCCTTTGTATCTCTGAATAAGACTTTCTAGACCCTCATGCCACAAAGTCCTTCATTCGTTTCAAGCTGGTCTGAACCAAAAATATACGTAGACTCTAGGTCCTGATAATTTTTCAGCCCTTTTAATTGGTTTTGTAGAATTGTTTGAGGCTGGGAGTGCAGCTGCAGCATATCTCTGAATGACTTTGACCTGGACACCAGTGTGATTTGCAACAGCCTTGTTGCTTTTTTAGGTCTCCAAATAGCATGTCAATTTGTAGCTTATTCTTGACCCTTTTGGAGCAAATACCGAATTGTTGCAGTTATCTTTTGTTGGAAATATGTTCTACACTGTTCTTATGGCTGTGGATGATGCTTCTAGGAACATCTCATATTAGGATTTTTGCTGATGAAAGGAGAGGAAAAACTCCAAACCTAGGTATAGGCTAACATAACACATTGTCCTTCTGTGTGTTGGATTTGCTTCTTTTTCTTGGTACATGTGGCACAGTGAAGGAAAATCTGGCCCCAGTTATTTCATGTGCAACTGAGAAACAACTGGTGTCACTGAGTGTCTGGAAATTTCAATCCACTCTCTTCCAGGAAAGTCTTTTCTCCCACTTCACCAGTGCTTTGTGATTGATCTTGCTGAATTCTAAAATTGCTCTCTTGGTTATAGATGAGGGACTGGCTCCGGTGTTTGAAAGGAGCCTTAGCAACATGAATACATCTCCACAATTTTTAGGATGATTACTCTGTCTTGCAGGCTAACAATCAGATTTTTCTCTGTTTCTTCATTTGTGGTTTGCACCATTATGTTTTCAAATTGTCAATTTTCATAGTATTATTCAATCTATTCTGTATAACTCTGACCATGTGATTGGCCATTTTGCACCTTCTTATCATTTTGAAACAGAAGGATCATGAGCAGAAAGCTCATGCAGACAAGTTCTCTCTATCCCACCCCAGAGCCTCTGAGGATGTGAAAGGCTGAGCAATGTATCAGACCTAAACCTGTTTGTGGGCTAATGAATCTGCTCCATAATGATCTCATTTCATAATGACTAGTTGGTGCTAGAAGCTTCAGGAAAAATCGACCTCAACCTGAATGACCATCAGTCTGTGTCATTAAACAGGGACTGACCCAATCAACTGGAGCCATTAAAAAATGGAAATATAATCTATTGGGCATCTGTCTCTGCATGAATTTCTGGAGGCTGCAGATCTGCACTGGGTCTTCTAAGAGAAGTTTTCAAAAAAGATTTAACTTCTCTCTCTCATGCTTAGGATCACAAGTGAGATGGCCCCGATGATCTCAGTAAATGAATGTGCTGCTGTTGGGCCATTTCATCTTCATAAGGGCCATTTAGAACTCTTCTATTTTTTTTTTCTGCTGGTGCAAGGGAACTCTTCAAAGTAAGTGTCAAGGAACTCGATGCAGACAATTGATGCCATCCTCTGAGCTGTCCTTGCCAGTCGCCCAGCTTTAAATATCTCAGATGACACTGTGAAAGACTCCCCGCAGGGCTGTGAGAATCCAGAATGAATGAGTATCCTTGGTTTAAATGATGATTAAGTAGCTGACGAAATGCGATGAATGAGGTGCTGCAAAGCAAGAACTCCTTCATTATAACAGCTGACCTCTGGCCAAATTTCCTCTATTTCTCCATCTGTAAAAACGAAAGTCTATTGTGTCATGAGTTAAGGTTGAAGTTAGCACCTTATAAACCAACTTGGTCTGGAGGACAGAGATGACCCTTGTGTTCTTAGCACCTACCTCAGTATTTTTGCACTGGCAATGATATTTAGTAGAAACTTTCATGAAACAGGCTAAGACGTGGGGCAGGTTTTTCCCTAGACTGAAATATACCAAGTGAAAATGGCTCCAGAAATATGTCCCCTAAGCAAGACTTCATGAGGCCTGATGGAAACGCTCATGCTTCCAGCTTCTGTGCATCTTTCATCAAGTTGCTTGTAGCAGCTGGCAAGCAGACAATTATCGAATATCTCATGAAAGAGGAGAGAGAAACATAACTATTACCCATCTTCTAGGAGAGGAAATGAAGGAGGGAGGTAGTAGAATAGTAATAAAGCAACAGAGAACAAAAATGCAGTCGCCTTGATGTTTGATTTAGGCAGCTGCCTGCTTTTTTAAGACCAGGAAGGGGAGCGGGTACAGAGCATGCTGAATTCCTCCTCCTCTAGTGCTCGGTGTGAAGTTCACTGCCGATCTTCCTAGTGTAGATATAAAAGTGAGGCCCCAACCCAGCAAGGTCACTGAGCCCACACGGCACTTCTAGCTGAACTGGTTTTTTTTAGTCCTAGCATCCTGGCAATGACACATCTTAGCATCTGCCTCCGTAAGCCTTCCTTGCACCTTTAATTACATATGGTTTCTTCTTAGCTTCCTGGCCGGATCTTCAGAGCATCATTGTACGTTATGAAATAGCTCCCTGCCATCCATCCCAGTGGTTGCATCCGTGTGCTATGTGAAGTGGCTGTTAAAGCTTGTAAAACATCCTGGAATCATTTGCTAAGAGAGGTGCTGGTACACATTTAGGATCATGATTGTTAAGTCCAGGGTGCACAGTTTGGTTTTACATAAAACCAATTACTATCTGAATGATGAGGAAAATGACCCATTGCACACTGGATGAAGAATCCCTGGCTCTTATAAAAGCTCAGTGCTGTCACTGGGAGCTACTTGTTATGTCAATCTGGAAATCTGACAGATGAAGTAAAGAAATGGAAAGGTATTTTCTGACGGAAAACTTTATTTCTTTACAATTATTGTTTATTTGAACAATAGTGTTATCTGAGGGTCTCAAACATAGCAGGAAGAATCTGATATTTCTTGAATGAACTTGTTGATCCCCTCCCAGCTTCTAAAAAGATTTTTTTTAAACAAAAAAATAAAATTAAAAAAAAAAATTAAATAAAGGTCAAAAACCGCATGCTTAAAATGGATAGATGACAATGGCAAATACCGATGGTGTTCATCTGTATCAGATTTTATGTTTGCCTTCCTGGAAGTGACTGTTTCCTCCACAACCAGTTGATTCATTTACTCCTCCTGGATGATGCTATTTTGTTGAGCCTTGAATGTACTCCTAGACAGGCAGAAATATCAGATGTGATTCTCGTCTTGTTCCCTGGTGTAAGTCATTTCTGTCAAGAGAATCTTGTTACCCACCTGAATGAGGTTGGAGTCATGGAGAGCCTTGTCTCCCTGTATTTCAATTTATTTTGGTTAGTTTGGACCAAATATTTAATGATCCTTTTCTTCAAAGGAAGTCAGAGATCTCACTGAGATTGTTCTAAATGAGCTTTACAAGCTGCTTCATCCAGATTTTAGGCTGTGAACAGTTTTCCTTGTAGCCTAGATGGTACTTTCTGTGTCTTTGCACAGACAAGATGTCCAACAAACCCTCAGAAAAATCTTGGTGAGTTGAAGGGGAGAATGTTGACCTGAAGCAACAAGAGGGCATGGCAACTTGGTGTATGGGACAGAGAAAGGCATGTGGAGATGCTCAGGGCTTGCTCTAAGGGCTCAGGATGGTTCAGATCAACATGTTTTCCTCGATGCTGTAGAGTCTGGTGGAGAGCTCTGCAGTCTGGTTCATCCAGACAGGCTGGAAGGGTAGGGGTGGAAACCGGATATCAGAATTGTTTTTGATGTCAGATAGATTATTCAGGTGGTCCTGGTGGCTGGAGATGGCACAACTGAAAAATAACAGGACCTCTGCTTATGGGCAGCATTACTGTCTTTTCATGTGTTCATAGTGCTGGATAAAAGTGAGTGGGCAAGGCTCTCTTCTGAGCTTTCTCATTTAAAGTATTTTGTAAAAACCAGAGCTGCATGGAAAAAGAAAGATATTGTCTTTGCCAGCTTCAGGAAAATTTGGTAGAGACCTGGTTTTGCAAGTGATGATAGTTTCTAGGTTTAGGTGCTTGGTGAGTTTGATAAGAGGTTGTTATGAGGCTGTTGGCCACCTGGACTCTTACCTAGGAAAGGCAGCATGATGTCTCTTAACTGTGGTTTAACCATGCTTTGGGGGCTGGGACACACAAGGTCTCCTTCATCCTCATTTTCTAAACTTTGGTTCTGATGCATTTGTAAGAGTGGTTTCAAATTAGTTCCATGACAAGGAATGTTCCCCCGTTGTGCTGAACAAAGGGCTCTCCACAAGGCCAAAGAGATGGTTAAGAGTTTACATGGGGAAAGAAGCAATACCATAAGGGAGGAAGACATGAGGTTTCTTTTTTAATCTGTTAATACATTTGTTGAAATATAGAAGTTTCAACCCAAAAATGGGGAAGGAATAAAATTTAAAATGCTTCATTTTGGATGTCTCTAAATTTATTGGTTTTACGTATTTGCAGTGATGATAATTTGACTTCATGCTTTGAAATAGCACTGATCTAAACTGTAAATAAAAATTAATTAAATGACTCAGACATCATAAATCCATTACTTTCTGGTCAAACTAAATATTCGATTGACCTAACATGGCTTCTCTCAGATGCATTTTCCCTAGGAAAGCATATTATTTTGCAAACTTTTTTCTCAAGTTCTTCATTTGGATCAACAAACTGAAAAATTCCCTTGTGCAACTCCAGGTGGGAACAATTATTTTCCTGTTGTTTCTACACTCAGAAATATGATTTCCCCCCAGGGAAGTGTCTGCAATCAGGATTTTCTGCTGCTAGTCTCCTGTGAAATGCATTCCTCTTGAATTAGAGGGGACCTACCTGCTGGCATGGAAGTACTTAAACCTGACAGGTAAAAAGAACAAAGTAAATACAGGAAAATAGGGAAACTAAGATAATGTTTCTGATAGCTGCCTTGCACCAAGCCCTGAAAAGGTAGTCTATAGAAAGAAGGCATCTACCATGATGTGAAAACGATGCTTTTATTCTGTTTATCTGGACTGTTTTGAAACCTCTGTTGAGGAAGCATGTTGATAGGAAGAATATTCTGTTACACAAAGCAGCAGCATGACTCTGGTGTTCTGTAGTCTGTAATGCCAGAAGAAATACATGGAAGAAAGTAGATTCCTTAGTGTAGCATTTGGGCATTGCTGGTGTCAGGTCTTGCCTGTTAAATTCAGTTTAAAACATCTGAAGGGTCTACTGACACAGTTCAGACCTTAGGAAAAAAAAAAAAAAAAAGAAATGTTGAAAGGTTAAGAATCTCCTACCAGCATTTTCCTGGAAAACATGGAGTGTTACAGGTGCTTTTTTATAACAAAGAGAATGTTGAACAGTCTTCAAACACTGGCAATCAGAAAGGACTGCAGTCAAGTAGAGACATACCCAATCCAGGCAAGAGTCGGAAAGATATATCTCTAAGCAAAGTTCCCTGAGTTAATTCTGTTTTATTTTTCCCTCATCGTCTTCAGCCTCTGTATTGATGGGTGTGTGTGTCCCCCTAGTTTTCTCTGGATTTCAATCAAGTCATAAGAAAGCTGCCTTCTCTTAATTTTGTTTTTCACAAAATGCTTTGAAGGTTTAATGCTCTTTGTGACAAGCTGCATGCTCATAAAACGGGGCTCTGGTGAGGAAGGGGAGGAACAATATTTGAGGCAAAAAGCCCACTCAGTAACCACCCCCTCTCTCAAACCAAGGATTCACGTGTCCCTCTGCCTCTCCCTGAGAGGGAAAAGGAGCTTGAAACTGAGTAAAAATTATCACACAGTTTTCAAAACAAATTCCTGGATCGAGTGTGTCACCTGCCAATCACCGCCCTGAATGTGCCGTATGCTTGTCTCCTTTTGTCTGGTCTTTTTTAGGATCTGAGCTGTGCAGTGACAGGATTGTCTTACAGCCTGTTTGTACACTCGTCTATAAAACAATTTGCCCGAGATGGCCCTGGTCCAGTTGTAGGCCAGTCCTGGAAGCCCTCAGGCAGAAGAGGAGCAGCTGGGCTGTCCATCCTTTTCCAAACACTTCTCTACCTGGGATTTCCTCTGCCCTCAAGTGTGTGTTCATATATATATTTACATACTTTTTTGTTCTTATCTCCTGGTGCTTGTCCCACCAGTTTCACCCCCCAGCTCAGGAAAGATGAGGGCAGGCTTCATCTAACTTAGGAGCAGAAACCTGAAGTCTTGCTGAAATTTTTTTTCAGTGGTTCTTTTTTTCAAGGTTTAGTCAGTTGTATAGCCCATTTGGGACCAAGAGCTTCTTTCATTTCACATTGGATCTTCAAAAGAGGAGCCATTTCTAGAGCTGTTAAAGTGGAAAAGTATGTTTTTATATATATGTATCTATATATACACAATACCCCTCCCCCTGACACCCCCCCGCACGTACAGATATCTTTGAACTGCTTTCTTCCAGTGTTCCTAAATTCAAAGAATCTGAAAAATACTTTTAATATAAGTGAACTTCTTGTTACAGTTTTTAAACAGAAGCAGGGTTCAGATGTGGATAATCTTAGTTTCCAATCATCATGTCCCAAATAATTTAGTTTAAGAAATTATTATGTACCATTTCATTTTATTAACCTACTTGTTTGCATTTGCAGAGAGTCCATGGATGATCCAGGACTGCATTATACTCGGGCCTATACAAATATGAATTGGATCTGAAACCAATTAGAGGCTCAATTTCAACATGTAGGTCAGTCATTAATCTCTGGTTTGCCAGACAATATAGCTACTTTCTTCAGTACAATAGCTGCACATCTATATTTTGGGAATGGGATTCAGAAGAAATTAAGCTTGCATGTAAGACCATAATTGTTGCATCTCCACTATCAGGAAACGCTAGCAGCATCTGTTTTAGCACTGATATGTAATGTATTTGTTAATGGTCCAGAAAAGTGGGTTGTGAAGATGCACGGGTCAAAGTCTCATGTAATTAGTGAGATTAGCCAAGACTGAAGGATTTCAGGAGGCAGAGACGAAGCTGGCAGGATGGGCAGGATGATAGCAGGTGGAAGTCACTGCTGACAGCTGGAGAAAGATAGCTTACACCATGGAAGGGACAATTTGAGCTTCTGGTTTGATAACTGCTCTCTGATTGGTAACTTTCGGAAAGAAGGTGTGAGGTAGATCTGGGTGCCACTGTGGAGAGCAAGTCGAAAGTCTACTCAATGCATGGCAATAGCGAAACCAGTGATAAACATGTTAGGATTACAGTGGGATAAAAAAATAGGTGTCTCATAATATCAGTGAAAACCCCTTTCCTGATCTACTCTGATCCTGGCATCTAATAGAGTATATGGAGTAGAAATAGAAGTTGTCAAGATGAAAAATAGTAGAACTAAAGCAATATTAATGAAAAGTCTAGGGTCATTTAATGTAAAGAGATGACTAAATAGGGACATATTAAAAAAAAAAAGATAGGTCAGTGAATCAGCGGCTCCTTTTCTTATGAAGCACAAGTAGAAATTTCATGTAATTATTGAAAATGGTAATAATAAAAAAACACATGCAAGGGAACGTTTGTTCTTTTCACAGAGGACACAAGCTGGGGAGCTTAGTCTCTAGATATTATCAATGCTGTGGACCTGTTTATGTGACTTCTCAAGAGAGTTGAGCATTGCTGGTGCTGCATTAAAGGCATGGTTATGTTTCATGGCACCTGCAAGCCTGGAAGAGGAGGAAGGGCATGAGTGGGAAACACTCTGGGCTTTCCTGCCTTTTCTCCAAAGCATTTGGTCCAGGCTGCAGTTGAAGATGGATTCTCTGAGGCATCTCTTTCTTCAGAAAAAGCATTGTTGCATACAAGATGGTCTCCAGGCTGGGGATGGGTTTAAATTTGTGCTGTAGGTTCGAGGTTCAGGGGCTCTGTGATCTGCTTCCAGATCCTTCCCTGACTCCACTATTGAAATGTGCAGATGAAAAGAAAAGGGTGCTTCGTCCCTGCTGCGTGCTCTGCCACGGCGGTGGGTGTGTGCGTGTGGGGCGGAGGTGTGCAGGACCAGGCAGCGTGGCACAACGGCAGCATCACGGGGGATGCTGCATCGCAGAGGGGTGGTGGGCGGCTGGGGAGGAAGCCTGCCTGCGGCTAAAAATAAAGCCCAGGGGGCGGGTGGGGGATCTCCCCACCGGCACACATCTGCTCTCGGGCTGGCGCTGCTCCAGGCATCCTTCTCGCTTACCCCACCTCGGTCCAAAGTGGTTGGTCTCTCTGGTTGCTGTCATGTTGAAATTAGCTGGGAAGAGACACTTCACCCATTTCCTTGCCTAGTTTCTATGGTGATATTCCACTCAACTGTTTTCAGCAGGTCTGAGTTTATTTCCCTGCAGATAAGGCAGCCTATGCTAATATACCGCAGCCTGGGCTCTATATCTTGGCAACAAGCCGAGGGTTTGTACCAGTGAAATTAAATGGCTCTAGGTAGAACGTATTTCACTCTAGCTTTGGCAATAGCTGGCATTATCTTGTAAAGTAGTATTCTGATTGTTTAGTGCTGCTGTTTGACACCTTAAACTGGAAGGCCAGGAAGCACATGGAAATGTGCATTCTCGTGTTCTTCCTCTGTGTTTCCTGGTGCAGAAAGCTCAGGGACCACCAGCTCCACCATACAGTGCATGATGTGGGAGGAAAAATGTGTGAGAGAAGCGTGTTGGAAGCCGTGGGAAAGGGGCTGTGCTAGGGATGTTCAGGCTGGTTAGATCTGTGTTGACTCCAGGTGAGTAATTCACACCCTTTCCCTCCATGAAGGAGCTGCTGCTGTTCCCATCCCTGCTCCATGGAGAAGGTCTTTGGGAGTAGGCCCACCTGCTCTTTTCTCCAACATGGCCTGAAGGCTTTGGGTGCTGGCAAGGGAAGGTGATGACTGTCTCCCCATGTGTAAGAGGGATGATGGGGATCACTTTCTTGCTGCTCCTGGGGCTGTTGCAGTCCCAGTCCAGGCTGCTCGCTGGACGCCTTTCCTTTTGTTGGCTCACAAGACTACAGCTCATTCATCCTTACAGAAACGGTCAGTCACGGAGATCCCCAAGGATGCTGTCCTTCACTCGTACCTTGGAGAAGACTCGGCTCCACTGCTTCGTGCACCAAGTGCTGCAGGGGGTTGTGCAGCAGCTTAGCTGTGACTGTGGTGCTATTTGGGAATGAAGAGGTTCTCTTTAGCCTTCTCCAAAGAAAATATGGTTCCAAACTTGCCTTTGCCCCAGCACTGTTGCTGTGACAGGAAAAATCTCTCCCTTTTGCTGTGTGCAGTGGTTTGTCCTTGCCAGACAAAACGACATGTTGACTGAGGCTCACCTACCCAAGTCATGGCGGTGTGTTTTTTCTGCAGAAGGCAGGTAAATAGATGGGGAAGAAATGAAACCCCCAACCCAACAAGCCAGACTGTGACCTCTGAAAGGACCTGAAAGTACAGACAATTATTTTAATGATTCAATATCATTTCCTGCAGGTGGATAACCTGAGGGGAAGAGGAAGGTTGGGAATATTGCAGCAGAACTCATGGCAATGAGTGATGCTGATGATCCTGTTTTTTCTCTGAGCAGGAATACTCCTGTCCAGCAGGAAAAAGAGGACAGGCAGTCCTAAATGCTGGGGCTGTGCCCTGGGGACCAGGGACCCTGCAGCGCATCATGGAGCTGACAGTGTAGCTGAGACCTTGTAAAGTGACAATATCTTGAGAACCACCTCACTTTGCTCTGATGATCATTGGGGTCTCAGTTCACATCTTTCTCATTCTCGCTTTTTCACCTCCGTGTCACCAGGCTAAAGCCTGCTGCCATCTTGAGACTCTTGGAGTCTCAATAATGCTGACTCTTCCCGCAGTTGCTGTGTGAGCAGGCAAGAAAGCAGGTCTGTTGTGGGCTCAGACGGCATCTGTGCCTTCTCAGGAAATGTGGTGGCACCATCAAGTCTCCTGCAGTGTGACGCAGGTAGTTGGCTGCTTCCCTGATACACTTCACACCTCTCAGAAGTATGACTGATCTCACCAGTGGCATTTTAACATACCCACCACCAAAGCTCTGGGCTGACGTTTCCAGCAAATTCTGTTCCTTTTCAAAGGGCCACAGTTTAGAGAAGACCTGTGAAAACAAATGAAGGTTTTACTTAGTAAGTTGCAAATTTAAGCTCATCCCAGGCTCCCCCTGAAGATGCTGCCCACCTCCCACAGTTGCGGTGACTGAGGGTGGAGCATCATCAAACCATGGGCTCAGCTCCCATCTCCTATGATCAACCCTCATCTTCTTGGACAACTTTGGCAGCGAGGGACCCTGTCTGTGGAAGGGAGGAGGTAATCCTGCCACAGGCTGGAGAAGGGATTTTTGGAAAATCACCACTGTTTCTGAAGGGCTCAGAGCCCACTTGCAGTAAATGTTATGGAAAAACACAGCACACCTCTAAGAAGCACTTGGACCCAGGGAAGCTCCCGGAATGTCCTGACTCCAGGAGTCTAGGACACAGGCATGATCTAGGTCTTCTATGTTTTTAAGAACAAAATGTTTTCTTGAACCCAAATAGAGCATATTGATGTAGTGGGTGGGGTTGGACAGTTCAAGAAGCCTTCTAAATTTACTCCAGATCTCCAGGACACTTATGGATCCAGAGCACTGTCCAACTCTATATAAGGAGTTTTATAAGGAAAGTTTAGTAAGGCTATAGTTATAGCCACTAAGCAACTGCAGACAACTGACCTGTGTTGCAGTTAATTGTGTTGCTTTGGTTTATTTTTGTCCATCTCAGGCTAACAGCTTGTATGTCTGACAGAAGCTTGCTTTTTCTTTTCCCCTTCCAGTGTAGGTTTATTAATAGATGAGGCATCAACAATGAAAAGACCATTTGAGAAATAAGATGGGACACTTGCTCTACAGTGGAAAAAAACAACAGCACACACCCACATGAAACATTCTTTTCTTTTTAAAGAACATTGACAAGAAAGCCCTCTTTCCTTCAGGAGGCATTCATATTCCCCAGAGTTCATGATTCAGCCAGCATTTCTGCCCTCTTCAAATAGATTAAAATCTGAAGGACCTTTTTTTTTCTTTATTTTCCCCCACTACAGTGCTTGAATGATTTTAACTTAGGTCAGATGCTGACTTGTGAAAGGCTGGGCTTGAACATCATCTCCTTTTATCACTCATATCTGAGACTTTGTGGTCTCTCTTCAGGCTCTAAATAAAATGGGACTAAACATAATAAAAATCTCATGTTTCAGGGCAAAATATAATTACCTGAAGGGATCAGAAACAAATTGTTTTTCCTTTTGTGAATAGTACCGATTAATGCAATGTGGGTTGATCATGTTTTTTTCTGACAAGCAGTTATGGGCTACCACTGGAAATGGACTCCATGGGCCAAAGGTCTTTGCCTTGTACAGTGACAGATTGTTTCATGGGGCTTGGAAGGTGGATTCTGATAAGCAAAGCAACTTTATCTTCAGGCTCTGGGAGACTTCTGGATTCAAAGCTGAAGTAGGACTTCACAGCAGAGTAGTATGGAGGAGTAGTATGGAGCACTGGTGAGGCCAGACCTCAGTTACTGGGTTCAGTTTTGGGCCCCTCACTCCAAAAAGGCCATTGAATTATTTGAGTGTGTCCAGAGAAGGGCAACAGAGCTGGGGCAGGGTCTGGAGCACAGGTCTGCTGGGGAGCGGCTGAGGGAACTGGGGGGGTTTAGTCTGGAGAAGAGGAGGCTGAGGGGAGACCTCCTGGCACTCTACAGCTCCCTGACAGGAGGGTGCAGAGAGGGGGGATGAGTCTCTGGAGCCAAGGAACCAGCGCCAGGCCCAGAGGGAATGGCCTCAAGCTGCCCAGGGCAGGGTCAGGCTGGCTCTGAGGAAGGATTTCTGTGCAGAAGGGGCTGTTGGGCGTTGGAATGGGCTGCCCAGGGCAGGGGGGGAGTCCCCATCCCTGGAGGGGTTGAAGAGTCGGGCTGACCCAGCGCTGAGGGGTCTGGTGTAGTTAGAAACTGTCAGTGTTAGGTTAATGGTTGGACTGGATGGTCTTCAAGGTCTTTTCCAACCTAGGCGATTCTGATAAAAGTGTTTGTGGAGAAGGAACATGATGCCTTCAGTCACTGAGCTGTTCCCAGGGTGCCACCACCCATGGGATACTGCTGCCCTGGCCACACTTTCCGTCTGGCCTCCTGTGAAACCCAAGTGATATATTTATCCTGAAAACTTGGCCTCTTTGGTGCTGTAACACACTTCTCTCAGTTCAACAAGCAGACTCTAAACACGGAAATGGTCTCAGAGAAAAATTTATTTTGTCAGTGCAGCACCTGCTCCGTTTCCCCAGGGATCCTGTTGAAAGATCCCCTTCATTAGGTAAATGTTTGATACTATTGGGAGCACTGATGGGAAAAATGAAACATCACTGAGTTTAGCAGGAGTGGTTTTGTTTGAAGGTCTTGAGCCACCTCCAGTCCAGCTACCAGGTGGGTAATAGCTTGGAGCTGATTTTTGCCAGGTGGCTCAAACCCTAATAGTAGTCCTGAGACCAGGTGAGTGAGGGGAAGGTTTAAAAAGGCAAAGGGTGACAAGCCTCTCCCTTAGAGCCTAAGCGAGAGGTTGATGCTGGCTGAGGTTTGGGTGCAGAAGGCAGCTGGGCTGAGATCTGGGCTCTGGCATCACCTTTGGGCCTGAAGATGTGCTTGCTCCTGAACTCCTCCTCTCTATGAAAAAAGGGTAACAGCATATGTCTGGACTAGACCTTTGACTGTTGTGTCTCTTGAGGATGTAGATTTCTTGGCACTAGGTATGTCTTTTCTATGTAAAACTCAGTGTTTGCATGAAGTGTGGTGGGGTGTTGGCCACACTGAGTTTGCCAGGGCTGCTGTGGTGTTGCGTGATGCGCTGTTGGAAGGTGGCTGGTTTGTGAACCTCAGGCTGCTATTCCCATGCTGTGGCAGCACTTTGATCGAAACTGCCTGTTATTTCCCCATAGTGACACAGATATGACTGTTCATTTGATAGATTAAGTTTATGAAGCCCCTTTGGAAAGAGAACAAAGGCTATGCTGTTGTCCTTAATGATGGGCCATGAGAGCTGCCCGTTACGTGATAAAGGGAAGAAGCAGAAATGCCAGGCCTGCCTGCTGAAGAAGGTGGCTGAGTTTGAGACTTCACTGTTAAAGAACTTGTCTCCTTGGTTAAACTAAACAAGAGCTGTATTTCCTCATATAACCAGAGTTTTACTTGAGCCAGGCCTTGAGTCCCCCATAATTTAGGAGTGCGTGTTGCAGAAGGAGGAGCAAGCTCAGATCTGTGTCCGGTACTTCCTGATTTACAGTATAGCTGCATGTGTAATGATAACTTAATGATCTAGGGTCATCCAGCCCTAGTTTTCCCAATTTTCCTGTTTGTCTGCTGCATGTGAAAATAAAGTAGCCACAGGAGTGACACATTTATATATATACCCAAGGACTTTCTGGCATGATGGGCTGTATTTCTTCTCTCTCCCGTTGGCTGCAGATAATTGGTGGTTCAGGTACCATTAAAATTTTTAAAAGCCTCTAAGAAAGTGATATAAAAAGAAAGAAAATCCACCCTGTTATAGTTCTGGAACAGATATCTGAATTACAGAGAAAACAAGAAATATAATATTTCCAAAAGCCCTGTTTGTTATATATCTGAATTGCAGAGATCTGCTGAGAACCAACTGCTTTGTCAGAAGCATAGTCACCAAAACTAATAACCTGCTGGCTATACAGGACCTGCACAAAAAAGAAGGGCATGTAACAATGGCCATGGGATTCATAACTTTTCAAACTGTGTTTTTTCTTGAATTTAAATCCTTAATCTTATTAAAAATTTTATTTATAAAGTGCATTCTTGGAGGCACTTAAGGTGTTGCACAATGCACTAATAAAGAAAATAGCTTCATAAAAAAGTATAGAAATGAAGTACTAAAAAGACACTATCATGAAGATAGCAGCTGTTACAAATCATATATTGATGTCAAAATTGTCTCTTCTTATGCTGTAAAGATTAATCTATTGTCATTGGGAGCTCAGATACCGTGGTGACAGGACAAAGGTAAGATTTTGAGTAGAACAGGACAGACAGAAAGAGGGAAGTCAAAGTGAAGGATGTCTTGTCCACCTTGTAAAATGAGGGGTGTCACCTGCTCTGTCAACCTGGACCAGGGCAGTGCCCCAGGCCCCTGAATGAACTGGTTCTGACTGGGGCTTGGCACAGCTCTTCAGTATGTACCTGCCACCCTTCCCTGTGCTGTCTGGGGCCAAAGAAGTGAGCAGAACTGGTCTTCAACCTAAAGCACTGATGAACAGAGTACAGTGCTGTAATCCCCATGTATGCAAACACACAAAAGCTCTGTCCAGTGAATGCAAAGATGTCCTTTTGGTATTTGTCTTGAACTGGGGATCCCGTAGCTTTGCGCTTATTTAGAGGTAGAAAATCTGTCATCCACTCATCTGTCCTTGTTCCTAACCACTCCCGTCCTGCAAAGTTTCTGGTTCAAGGATTTCCAGAGCTACAGCTCCTGAGCACTGGTGGTCTCCCAGCTTGTGATAAAGGCTGTGATGTCCTTGCTGTGTGCTCAGGTATGTGCAATGGCAGGGATGTATGGGGTCTGCAAGCTGTGCTAGGGGTCTGAAAGGTTAGAAGCTGGAAAGATGCACAAAAAATGGTTTATTCAGTTCCCTCTAAACCCAGAGACAGCCTTGACTATTGCAAAACACTAGTGGCATAGCAAAAGTGTGCCTTTTGTAAAAAAAGCGGGTTTTTAATCAGTGGCAATTGCTATGTGATTTCTCAGAAAGAGGAGCAAAACATACCCCCACTTCCATCCCCACCTCCGTTTTCAGCCCCCAGTTTATTCTGCCTTGTCTATTTTTGACTTCCTAGAGTTACTGGGAGAACAAGATTAGCAACTGATCATTTATGCTGATTTTCTAAGCTCTGAAATGTCTTTCATTAAAACTGTCATTCAAGAAAAAAATGTTAAATTGTGCGTTCAGTTTCACCGCGTGCTGCAACTACGGATGCAGCTTACATCCATGTCTCTGGGATGGAGAAGTTTGGGTGTTGCTGGTTGTGAATTCGTCTTGTCTTGAAAGGAAGAGAGGGGCCAGCCGAAGCAGCTGGAGGGGGCAGTTGGTCCATGCTGTGCCTGATTACATCCCTCTGCTCCCCAAAAAGCTGTTGTGTGGTGGAGTTCACTGCACGGAGCAGGACGTGGTGTGTCGGAGTGGTGTTGTGAGTGATCTTTGCTTTTATGCAGCCACAGGTGAAGTTGCTTTCATGGCCTGAAGAAAGCAAGAGCTTGTTCATCAGCAGCATTGACAAAAGTCTACTTTTGCCCCCAAAGGCTGCGAAAAATGCTTCCCAGCGTCTGATTTAGAGGCATTTATGGTCTGACGGTGGGGGTGTGCCTCTCTCCATGATGGAGGTGGTGTGGAAACATGCCAGGCCAGTAAAAGCTTTCAGCAGGGCTCCTGGGAGGCACTGCAGCAACCTGCTTCCCAGTGCTGGGGATGGGAGGCTGAGAAGGGATCTGGCCTCCTGCT
Source organism: Athene noctua (assembly GCF_965140245.1). Lineage (NCBI taxonomy): Eukaryota > Metazoa > Chordata > Aves > Strigiformes > Strigidae > Athene > Athene noctua. The sequence goes on along the minus strand of NC_134056.1, from coordinate 10,520,090 downwards.
GTTAACCCCTCCGTGCCAGGTTAGAAATCCTGCTCCTTCTTCCTGCTACTCTGGTGTTTTCTGAGGGTGTTTCCCTCTGCTTAGCTCTGGAGTCATGCACAGCTTTGCTGATATCCCACCAGCACTCAGCCAGGGTGCTCTGCCCTTCCAGGCTTCAACAAGGGTCCTTGGGGTTGTACACAGCAAATAATTGGGCCCGGCCTGTGATCACCTACTTTATTCCCTTTGTAACTGCAGGCAGCATCTGCAGCGTTGAAAGGCTGCTGCAATTACCCACCTTGCCACCCATTGCTTCTCTCTGCAAGCTCCATTCTGATCCACACTACTCCTGGCAACTTGTAGCATTACCTACCCGTGCTTTGATGTTCAGAGACTGAAGTATGTTGGAGGCAGCATAAAAATTGCATGTAATTATCCTTGGTCTGGGTCTGTGGGAGCAAGGAAACATCAATATTGATGTGTGACAGCATTTATGTTTTATGTGTGAGCATATATCTCCTCCATATTCAGCAGGAGTTTCTGATCACTGCCTGTGTGCTGCACCATTAGAGAGCTGCTCTCGTGCTGTTTCCTTTCCTCCTGGGGCTAGTGCCTTCGGCTGGGGCCTGAATGCTGTGGTGGCCTCTGGACCTCATTACAGTGGATAGAGCCCAGCCCTGGGGGGCTGGCAGCGGCTGTGCAGCCGGGAGCGGGGTGACAGCTTCCCAAAATGTCTCTGCACCGGGTGTCTTCTCTGTCTGTACTTCTGCACCACTGCTGACATCGATGAATAATTTAGACTGAAAGATGGAAGAGGGAGGATGAGTGCTCTCATGGCTGGGAGAAGGGAGGCGGTGGGAAGAGGGGAGCAGTAGCAATCCTGCAACAACCATGGGAAGGGAAGGGAGGGCATCAGGCTATAGTGTGTGGGTTGGTGGGGGCATGTCCACTGGTGCAGAGACAAAAGAGAGGGGAATGTTGTCCCTGAAGAGAACTGCATCACTTCTCCTCAGCCTGGGGATGCAGGGGACATGCTACAGGGGAAGGGGCGGGTGGTACAGAGAAGTGCTGGTTGTTCTCAGCAGTGTTTGGGCACTCAGTACCCCACATGGCAGAAAATCCACACTGACTCGGGTTCTCCCTGACTTGGCCTTAAACCTACAGTCAGGACCAGGTAATTCCCACCTCCCTTTCTCTTCTGCACCCAACCTGTGGCTCCTGCTCTGCCTTTTCTTTCCAGTGTTGGTTGTGTTTGGACCATGTTGCTTAATAGGCAGCTGGACTTGGGAATGTGTGCCCTGAATGTCTTTAAAGGTCTGTCCCCTAAGAGGAGTGTGTTGGGCAAACCCTCCCAAGGCAGAATGGGGTGGGGGAGCAGGGGGTGTAGTGTTTGTGTGAAAAAGGCAGTGGCAGGGTAGCGGGTAAAATGCCCCAGCCCTGATGGAGCACTCCACCTGGGATGGGCCAGTGGGAGCAACCCTGGGGTGCTCTGGGTGGTGGGGGGCGGGGGTGGTGTGTGTGTGTTTCCAGTGGGACCTTGCCATGCCGGGGTGGGGTTTGCTCTGAATAAGAGGGAACAAATGAGGGTGAGCTTAAAAATGAGACTGGATAAGCCTTTTGAGAAGGTTAAATAACAAAGAGTCACACAACAGAGGGAATCTGTGGGACAATGGCATCATCCCCTTTGGGCAGAGTATGCGTGTGCCGAGCAGAAAGCATCAGGGATGGTGGGATCTGTCTGTCTGCTCACAGCAGCACCGGATGCTTGTAGCACTGCAGTCTTAGTATTACCATAGCCAATCCTGCCCCAAAGTAGGTGCAACATCAGGCTTCCAAACTCTTGGCCTTTTGCAGCTTTAACAAACCCAAATCTTGAATCTTGTGCACTGGAGTCTTGCTGGCATCCTTCCAGCATGTGGTAAAACAATCTGGTGTTTCTGAATGGGGCAAGGCTGGTAGGAGAGTGAACCCAGCTAGTGTGGCTGCAGGACCTGAGGCAAGGACAGAGGCTCTTAGTGGGGTGATCTCTGGTGTGTGAGGCTGTGGGCTGGGTTCCTGCTGGCATTTCGCAATGTCTTGGGACAATGAATATACTCAAGCCATGTTGTGCACGGGCATATACCCATGCAGAGGACGTGCTTACACCGCACTTCTGGCCTGTGAGTATCTATACTGGTGATTAAAGGTTTGCCTTAGTCTTCAGGGAGCTGTGCCCGTTCTGCAAAGGCATACCTGGGAACAGCATCTGGCCCGCTGAGCACACTCGATGCACAAGATTTCACTGGCTTCTTCCTACTGCAACTCATTATTCCTATTCTCAACTCTCAGAGGAGCGATTTGATGAGAAATACCACTGCTCTGGTATTTGCGACTGTGAATGGTTTCTCCCAGGGGAAGCTGCCATTTTGCTAATACCACATCAAAATGGATTTCCTTCCCAGATGCAGAGTAAACCACAAAAATAGCAAAAAAATAGAAAAAGATGGGCTGCTGGTCACTATGAAATTTATACTTCTACATACATTCAGGAGGGGAATGAACTTTCCCGTACTTTTTTTTTTTTTTCTCTTGTGAGTGCTTTTAAAATGTCCTTTGCTCGAGATGGCTATAGGACTTTGGCCCTTTGAGTAAATACATGTGTTATCTATTTAGCTAAAGCAGATGTGGCCATGGTACATCATCAGATTGTCAGTGTTAGCTCCTCTTCATTTTTAAAATTTTCCTAATTACAATCAAGACCCCCAGCAACATTTTTAGCAGCTTGCTCCCCTTTGTTGAAATTAGTTGCTTTGATGAGGATAATCTATTATGCTTCAAAGTGAGGTTGAGTTCTTGTAAGTAATGTTGTAAATTGAGTACCACAGGGGCTGCTCGCATCGAATGAGAGTGGAGGATAGAAATTTTACTTATGTTAAACACTAGTGCAGCTTCACTGGACAATGCTGACAGCTTTCCTGGAGTATGTTGGCTCACTGTGACATTTCCAAGAAAAATAATCTAATTCACAATTGGTTTGAAAATGTAAAATTTTTAATGTTGCACTTTGTGGGTTAAATGTCCCCCATTATCTTGTGGCAGGATAATGGAGATTTAGGTGGGTGATCTCAAGAGCTTCTCTCTGCTGTCCCTGGCTTGGTGAATTTATTCCGGTATGCATCAGTCTAATCGGATTGCAAACAGACTGACACTGAATAAGTATTGTTTTTGTTTTTTAAAAAAGCCTCTCTTCCCTAAAATGTATTCTTTTAAAGAAGATTACAGTTGATATTTGTCTGGGTTGTTTAAATCTCTGAAGAAATAACTTTTTGATTTTAAAAAAAGAGACAGCTACCAACAGATTTTATTTCCAACATATTGTAACCTACTTCTCAGCGCAGTTAAAAGCAGTCTCTGTTGCAAGGCACTCACTGAAACCTTGACCTAGGGCCGAGATTAAACAATCGTTTTGCAGGTTTGTCCCTGTGTTGGCATATTTGATGTATTGCTGATCCAATTAAGTTTTCACACAGCGGTTGTATTGTTACTGCAGGACTTCTTTGTTTATTAACCTTTCCTAGTGAGAAATTCCTCCCATAACCCTCAACAGATTGGACATATGTTAATCTCGCACAATAGAGAAGAAAAAGTGTCAGAAGGAGGGGAGTGAGCTGCAGTTCTGCTGGAGGAGGTAACCACAGCTCTGCTAGGGCTCAGGGTAGGGGATTCAGCAGGCTGCTGTTACCAAATTAAATATTCCAGGTGGCAATAGAAATATCTTTTATCCACCTATCCTGCCATTAAAGCTGTCTGCGCTAGGCAGTTTGCAACCTTGAGTCATCCATGTTTTTGTGAAATAGATTTTGCTCTCCACCTTGTCGCTGTTGGCATTTTAACCCAGTTATGTTTGTTCTCTGTTACTGAGGACTAATAAGCCTCTTAAGGCCTGTGATGTTGTTTCAGCTCCTCGACCGACTTGTGTCTGATATAGTAAAGAAACTATATTGTGGGAGGGCACCTTGTCTCTCAGGGACATCCCAGTAGGGTTTTGCCTGTGCATGTACCAACGAACATTTGAAGCCACAGACACGTATTCCCCTGGGCAAAATTGGAAGGGTCATAACACAGAGGCCAGAGATGGGTGGTGTGTTTCTCATTGCATGAACTGCGTGCTGGCTTACAGAGCCAGGAAATTGATTTTGACTTGCTGGTCTCTGCTTCATGTCATTCATCAGGTATGTGTGATTAATAACACATCTGATTCACTTCTCCCCAGAGCCTGTACCTAGAACCTCTGGCAGTAGATGCACAAACCCCTGTGACTCAGGCTGCAGAGCCAGCAGGGGTTCTGCGGAAGGGAAAATCTCCCAAGTCTCTGTGCCTTCTCCAGCCCTGTGGGAAGAACTTTCCCCACAGCGTCCATGTGCGTGGATCGGCTGCTCCTCACCATCCCTTGCTGTATTACCAGGACTTTGGTTATGAGAGTTTGCAGAATCACTGTGTGTGTTCTTTTAGGATCCCACAACACTACTACAATGGTCCCTCCAAGTGCAGGGGTCAAATCCTCTGTTTTTATTTTCCTGCCACTATTTTTCCCATGCAAATTTTGACAGAGTAAGATGTAAAAAATAAACCTGTTGTAAAATACCAGTGAAGCAAACCTTTCTCTTCAGGTGTCACAGAAACAGCAACAGGAAGGGATTTGGGGTAATCTGAGCGTCTCCTTATCGTAATTCACTATGCACCAAGCAAGGCCTCTGTAACAAGTCCAAAGCACATGCTTGGCTCTGTCCTTAATCGGTGAAACATTAGTAACATACTTAAACCAGAGGGATTTATTCCTGTGGTTAAATGCATGCTTACAGGCTTTGCTGGATCAGGGCCTGCACAAATAGTAACAGTAAAAATGAGAGTTGTTGATGTAGATTGCTTTTCATAACTTTAAACAAAACCCAGGCTTCTTTCCTCTTGGTTTTGTCTTGTAGCCAAAGTTTTCTGGCCCCTTTTCTATGTTCTATTGCACCTACCCTGGAGCAACTCACAACAGCCCAGACTCTGTGCAGCTGATTTCCCTGCTTAGGTATTTACTCCTCTGGAATAACCCCTATAGGAATTCTTTGTTTAAGTAGCAGCCTGACTCTTAGCAAACCATGAAGAGGGGGTGAAGGATATTTGACTTGCTGGGTGAGCTCTCTGATAAGGAAGAAAATTGAACAGCTTCTTTAGGCTTTACTCTAGTGTTCTGCAGAATCATAGAATGGTTTGGGTTGGAAGGGACCATAAAGACCATCTAGTTCCATGCTCCCCCGCCACAGGCAGGGACACCTTCCACTAGCCCAGGTTGCCCAAAGCCCCGTCCAACCTGGCCTTGAACCCTTCCAGGGAGGGGGCAGCCACAGCTGCTCTGGGCAACCTGTGCCAGTGTCTCACCACCCTCACAGGGAAGAATTTCTTCCTTAGATCTAATTTAAATCTGCCCTCTGTAAGTTTAAAACTGTTACCCCTTGTCCTATCACCACAGCCTCTGATCAAAGGTCCCTCCCCACCTTTCCTGCAGCCCCTTTCAGTCCTGGGAGGCTGCTCTAAGGTCTCCCCGGAGCCTTCTCTTCTCCAGCTGAACCCCCCCAACTCTCTCAGCCTGTCCTCACAGGGGGGTGCTCCAGCCCCTTGATCACCTTTGTGGCCTCCTCTGGCCCTGCTTGAGCAGGTCCATGTCCTGTTGTGGGCCCCAGAGCTGGACACAGCACTGGGGGGTCTCACAATGGTTTGTGGAGTAGAGGGGGAGAATTCCCTCCGTTGCCCTACTGGCCACACTGTTCTTGTTGCAGCCCAGTACATGGTTGGCTTTCTGGGCTTCGAGTGCACATTGCCAGCTCGTGTTGAGCTTCTCGTCAACCAACGCCCCCAAGTCCTCTGCAGGGCTGCTCTCAATCCACTCTTTGCCCACCCTGGATTTGTGCTTGGGATTGTCCCAACTCATGTGCAGGACCTTGTTGAACCTTGTTGAACTTGGCCTTGTTGAACTTCGTGAGGTTCACACCACCTCTCAGGCCTGTCAAGGTTCCCCTGGATGGCAGCTCTTCTCTCAAGAGCGTCAGCCGCACCACACAGTTTAGTGTCATTTGCAAACTTGCTGAGGGTGCACTCAGTCCCATTGTCCGTGTTGACAACAAAGATGTTTGTTCTGCTTTGACTGCTTTCTTTTTGAAACGACACCTATGGTGAAAGCAGACTGAGCTTGCTGAAAGACAAAAAATGTTAGAAGGGACTGGAAAAGTTCAAGGCTGGCTCCCAAACTCAACACACAGTTCTGTTACATCATTTAAAGAGGATTTTCTTTTCTCTAGTTACTCCTAAACATACAGATTATTAGTTCTCAAATACTAGCTACATTGTTCATCAGTTTGGGAAGCTAGGTAAGAGGGAAAATGCTTCAAACACCTTGGGTGTTCTTGGCAATTCAGTAGTCTTAATGGCAGACACATAGCAGCATCCCACTCCCTTCCCTTAGGCTGGTCATCAGCAGCAGCTTTTCTGTAACATCCCAGCTCTTTGGGCTGCACAACAGTATGGGCAGCTATTGGGGCACAATGAACCCCATGAAGGCTTGGAGGGGCCTTGTGCCTCTTAAGGACCTACAGTTCTCCCAGCACTGCCCTATTTTTTTTTTATTGCCTCAGATATTTTTAGATCTTGAGCGACAAATATAGTTAATGCATTCAGCACTGACGTCAAACCCAGAGCCAGTGGGTAGCTGGAATAGCTAACATTTTATTTAATCATCTTGGTAAGCAATTTTTTTTCCTTCCTTTCTTTTTCAGTTAGAGAAAGAGGATATAGAAAGGCAGTTTGAGCTGGGCCAGACTGTGAGTGTAGGGGAAGGTTTGTTTGTTTTGGTCTCTAAGAGGAACTTCTTTCTCTACCTAGTTGCTCTTCAGGCAATAATTTATGTTGGAAAAGAGACTGAGATGCTATCCTTTGGATCTGGCATCATCAAAATGTTGCTTTTGATAACTGGTTAGTTACGTTTATTCCTTTTTGTGCCCAGTCCATGGAGGATGTGAATTACAGAGCTATCTTGTTTTGCTCTGAAAGTCTCTAGCTCAGACCCAAGTATGTTGGTTGGTGACATTTTAACTATGCAGCCCTGCCTGATGCAGACAGTGCTGGATTAAGCCATAAGCTTTCCATAGCGATGATGGAGCTGCAACTTTTCATATGACATGAGGCACAAGGATAGCTAGTGTGGGAATTAATCCAAGGTACAAAAAGATGATCTCCACAGGCACCAAAAACAGCTGAGGCTGGCCCCAACCACGGTTATGCCATGGATCTCCTCATGTTGTGGTCCTAAGCATCCACCGTGCTAAATGACTGCGTGATAAGAAAGTGTTTAAAAGTGCTTTCATTGCTTAGATTTTGTATGAGATAAGCATGACTGAAATGTTGGTCAAAGGAAAGAGGGAGAGGCAGATGTGCAGGGCTGCGGGGCTGAGAGCCCAGAGCAGTGTGAGGCTTATGGTGGCTGCATGGGCAGGGCTGTGCACCCCAAGGAGATGGGTAACCTCACAGTGACTTCTCCTCACTGCCCCAGGGACAACCACCACAGACCCCACCTCTTACATCCTCGTGAAGATGAACCCATGGAGGTCTGCAAGGGAAGTTCCTGCCTCTACAACCGCTCTGGCAGGGCTGGGGGCGGGACAGGTGTCCCTGCACAGGGAGAGGGTGCCAGGTCCTGGCACCCACCAGAGGTGGTAAAAGCAAAGAGTAGGAGTTTTGGGGAGGGCTGGTCCTGCCTGCTGTCAGCCCCAGGGCACAGGCAGTGCTGCCCACTGCAGGGGCTTTGCCCTTGCCCCACATTTCCAGACATCAGCATGTCTGGCCCTGACAAAAAGCACTAAGTGGGGAAATGTGGGTGCGCTCTCACTGGGGGATAATGAACTTAATGGTGCTTAGACCCTGAGTCAGTGTCTGGTAATTATTATTCTGTTTTTTACAGGTAGTAGTGTGGGATTTGAGTCCAGTGTCTCCATGACAGAGAGCAGAGGTGAGAGAAAATCAAAACTCTTAGCACTGGGTTTCAGCTGGTAGACAGCTCTAACTCTGGGGTTTTTTTTCATACATAAAGTTTTTGACTTGAGAGCTGGCGTGGAGTTCAGCTCCATGAGACGACACTGAGGACTTGGCTGTTCCTGTGTGAACTACCCAGACTTCATGATCAACCTCTGTCTCCTTCTGGAATGTACATTCTTCCAAAAAGATGTGGAAAAATTATTTTGGGGTGTTGTTGTTTTATCTATATGCAGAGGTTCTTGATGAAGTAACATTCTTGATAAAAGAGGTTGAGTGACAGGAATAAAGATCTCCAGTCATACAACTCCAGTGAGAGTGTAAGCACTGGCCTGCTTAATGCTGGGAAATTTTGGGTACATCTCTTTTAACTTAGTTTTGCCATATTCAGCTCTCTCTTGGAAAGTCATGTTTGGAGGAGCAGCGTATTTGGTTTGACTTCTGCAGGCTGGGTGGGAGCAGCAGCAGCAACCTCTGTTTTGGCACTTGGCACCACTGTTGCCATGCTAAAGTGATTGCTTTCTCTTTTCAAACACATCCACTGAGAAAAGGGGAACATGAGCCTTCCTTTGTAGGCGGTTGGAGGATTGAGCTGCTGTGACTGCAAGGTGCTTTGTGCTCAGAAAGGACTAAATCACAAGTTACATCCCATTAGTGCTCAACAGCGAGCTAAAGTATATGAAGCTAAAGTATATGAGCATCTCAGTACTGCAAGTTAAAACTTGAAGATAATGCAGAAGAGATCTATTTCTACAGGTAGCTTTATAGCTGTTTAATTGTTTCCCCTTAAAGCAGCTTGGAAACTTGCTAAAGCTTTGACTGTGCTGAGCGTATAAGCCCATAAGTAAGGTTTTTGTAAGCCGTGTAATACCATGAAATAACTGTGTTTGCAGAGTACTGAGATTATATCCTTGGGGCTCCCAGCACCAGCTCTTACCATCAAGCCAGTTGGTGAGAAAAATTCTGATGGGTCCAGGCATTGGTTTGGGCTCAGCTAGACCTGGTCCCCTGCTCCCTGGTCAGCCTTTGCTTCTGGTTGTGCCACAGTCCCCCACTGTGAGCCAGCTTGTTATTCTGCTTGGCAGCTTGAGGTTGTTTTACCTTGTGTGCCAGAGAAGCAGAGCTCTTTTGTACTTCTGGGGCACTCATAGGCTAAATGTGAGGCCGAGGAGCATCCATGCATCCTCCTGGGCAACAGACCATGTTTCCTTTCTCCCTTTGCTTTGATGCTGTGGGGTAAAGCTGAGACTTGCTGCACACTGACACCGCCATGGCAGAGTCCACAGTGTGCTCTATTATTGAAGGATATTGGTAAAAGTGACTCCAGGGGCCCTTTCAAGCAGGTTCTGCCTGTGCCCGAAGCCCGTTTTGCCTTCCGTGAGCCATGCAGCATGTCCCCTTCCTCTGCCAGCAGCTCCCATTATTTCAGCTCTTCCTCTAGGCTCATTCTCCAGGTAACAATGTTCTTTCTCTGCAACAGTGAAACCAAACGTTTTTCTTAACAGACAGGTCTCTCTGCTATTATGTGCTTGGGTTGTTTGGTTTGGTTTGGTTTTTTAAACTTGTAAATGAGCATTGCTGCAACCTGCATTATGGAAGGTTTTTGGGGGGACTTTTGAGAATTAAAGGATTGGGGTCTCATCACTGTCATATAGGGTATGCTGATCCAGAAATGAGCCATTCTTGTGATTTATGTCCAGCTCAGACTAGATTTGGACCCTGACCAGCATTGATTCAGCCACAGAGCAATGACTTTCTACCTTAAATTGATTCCTATGAAGAGTTCTGCTGGGATTCCTCTTTTCTCTTTGCCTAGTGAGCACATCAGGTAGGTGATCTCAGCTGAAGCTTGCCAAATATTTTAATTTTGCCCTACTCTAGCTGTTGCAAAGCTCAGCACGTTCCACACTGAAGCAAAAGTCAGCATCTACCTGCACCAACTTTCTTCAGCTCGACTTAGATCTCAAATGCTTGAGGAGGGATTTGGGGTGTTGTGGTTTTGTCCAGAATCTCACAAGCAGAGTTTGTAGTGCTGCAAAGTCTCTCTGAGGTTGGGATGCCTGTAGGTGCCACTGTAGTATAAATGCAACTATCTGCCTGTTCTTTAGGAAAAGGAATTGGGCTTGTTCATAGTTTTTCTGCTCAGCCGTGGGGCTGCATGGCCATAGCAGAACAGCCAGACTGATTCTGTTAGCTCAGACCTACGCAGCACGGCTTAACGTCTTCAGCAAAGTGCTCTACATGGTAATTAAGTTGCATATGCGGCTCTGTAAGTACGCCATGAAGTCAATACCTCCAGTTCCTTTGCAGACACCCCCTGCCATGGTATTTATAGAATACCTGCTAGTGGGTGGTGTGATTCTTTCTTGTATTTTTTTTTTTTTTTTTTTAAATTTTCATTCATGAAGGATGAGGCTGCACCGCCCACTCAGGAGAGATGCTGTCATCCTGTGCTGCTGCAAGCATCAAAGCTCAAATTCCTGCACAGAGGTGCCCACTCTGCACAGGCAGCTGGTCAAGCTGATAAGGCTTTCTGCCGGGCACAGGCAAAATCCCACCACCCCATGTCACCTTGGTGCCTCTTGGGACTGTGACTCTCATACAGGCTGAGTGCAGAGCTGCTTTTGGCTTTGTTAGAAAGATGCAGCGGCCTCTCCTCTGTGCTTGACACTCTCTTCTCTCTCCCTCTGAAGCTCTCCATCTCCCCTGGTGTTGTCAGATGAATCTGGCCTGAGCAGACTGGGATTTTTGTATCCCAAGTTGACTATCCAGAGGCATTTGCCCTCCTTTCCCTTCTGAAAATCTGTGCTGCCTTATCAAGTCCCAAGTTGTACAAACAGAATCCCTTCTTGCTTAAATTTTTTTTACATTACTCCACCCCTTCAGCAGCTTCCCCAGCATCTCCAGCACCCACCCCTGCTCGCCTGCGGTCTCCCTTGCTGGCGTGTTCATCGCCCCCTTCTCCTTGACAGCTTCTCTCCTGTTTCTGATGGACCCTGATGCCTTCCTTGATGCTACAGGCCTACGCCACCTTCTTGCTTTCTCTTCCATGCTCTGGCCTTCCTGGGAAAAAAAAACCCTTCCCTTTGCTTATGAAAAATAGTCATGTAAGCCCCAACTGCCAGCTTTCCTTGAGAGCCCTCCACCACCTTCCTGAACCGTGCATGGGAAGGGAGCTGGGATAGCTGTGGCTTTGGGGTTCTTTGCTGTGCAACTTGGGTGTCTTATGGGCCTGGTGAGGATAGAAAAAGGATGTAACAGAAAAACTGCATTGCCCAAATGGGATGCAAAGCTATGGCTTAGTGCAAGGTGCCAGACTTGGAGTACGGCGTCTGACCACAGGGCAGGTGCCATGTGCCTCCCTGCCAGCAGACCTCAGAGGACCCCATCCTGCTCGTGCCTGGCGTTCATCCAGGCTTCTCCTCACGGGCAGTGGGTCTGGGACACATGGATATTTGCCCGCCAGGACCTGGACCAAACCCACTTGCTTCACGCAAGCCTCCAACCAGCCGTCAGATGGTGGTTCTGCATCCCTGCTGCTCTGGGCTGGACTCAGACCAGCATCCTGTGGGCTGGGCAAATGCCTGCCAGGCTGCGGTAGCCTCTGAGCTACTGGGGATGCTGGGGACGTGCAGGTAGACACGTGCTGGACGGCTGCATGTGGATCTGCACAGCACAAAATCATGAAGTTGATATTTTTGGCCTTGCCCTTCCTTAGGGATAGGGATTCTCAATACAATAAAACTCACTTAAACAAATGCCTAATGTGAGACTAAACATCCTTGGAGGACAGAGTTATTTTGTAGGCTTTTTAGACAGCTGCTGAGTGCACTGGAGGCCTCCAAGTGCAGTTTTGAGGAATAGATGAATTTCATTGGAAGAATATGACCCCAATGAACAGACTGCTTTGAAGGAGTGAACTTCTAGACACATATGCCAATAAGCCCTCTAAATAAGCAAAGCCAGGGAACAGTCTCTTTACTTTTGTTTGTGTGACTGCACATGTGATTCTTTTTTTTCCCTGGAATCTAATAAAAGAAAACATTTTGAAGAAATTAAGTCAATTTAAACAGTGAGTTGGAGAGAAAGCTCTTCCTATAGCTCCCCTGTCCATCTCCATATCTGCCAGAGGAAAGCTGAATGAAAATTATAGTGAGATGAAGTGTCACCAAGGCTGGTGTCCTGCTCAGAGTGGACTCTAGGGCTGCTCCCAAAGTTGGGGTGCAGGTAGTACCTGGTTTAGAGCTCTGTCGTGGACTGTGATATGGGGTGAGGATTGCTCAGACCTGGTGACAAATGTGAGCTGCTCTCCTTCTGGGGCCCTCTGTGGTCCTGCTTCATTTCAGGAGGAGCACTCTCTCTTGTATGAATGAATTTCTTTACCTGCGGCCTCTGAGCACAAGGAATAAGAGTAGGAAATGGACACAAGGGCAGAGGTAGAGCTGAAGCAAGAGGGATGAAGGGAAACTGCGAATGAGCAATTACAAAGCCAAGGTCCTGCTGGAAGAGGTTTGGTTTTGAGCAGAGGGTTTCAGGAATTGAAGCCAAATTCTCTCAAAAACTAAGGAGAGCTTGAGCCATAGCAGGTGGTTTTACGTGGACTCATGGCTTTGATCAGGTCAAGGCAACTGCTTTCAACCTCTTTTAGTTCCTGTCTCCCCAGACAGGAGATGAAGGTTTCTGAATTTCTGATATAATAGACTTCATTTTTACATCTCTTTTAGCCCCCTTTTGAAATAAACCAGAGGCCTTCCTGAGAGGTCTATGGTAGATGAGGGGACAGTGCGTGGGAAGGGTTGGAACACTGTTGGCAGTGCTGTGTTGTGCTGGAAACACAAAGACCTTCAGACTGCAGTGATGTTCCCAACCTCCGTGTCTCTGGGACATCTGGAGAGAAAGGTCCATGTGTCACGAAAGCAGATCGAGCAAGATTTGGCTGCTCTAGCGCTCTGCTGAGCCAGATGAGTGAGTCTGGTGATATATGGGCAATGTGGGCTTTTTCTTTCTTTGTCCACATGTTTCTGCATCTCATCAACCAAACTCAAACTGATGCCAGCAGTTTTCTGCAAGAGAACATGAGTTTTCTGTCTGATTAGTGGCATCTTTCTGGTTCCCACTGTCTGCAGCCAAAGAGGATTTGTTCTCTTAAAATATTTTCAGGTTATGCCCAGCAGCCTGAGTTTATAGTTTGTGTCTGTTCCTGTGACTTGAAGAGTCATTTACTGTAGTTCAAAGGAAAGGAAAATGTTACAGCATCAGATGGGTAGGATTTTATACCAGGGCAGTGACGAGTTGAGCTAGCCATGGGTTGTGTTTGATCTGACACTTGCAACCACAAGCTCCTGGCTGGTTTTCAGCCTAGCACGTATTTGGTTTGCCATATTGTGCTGCAATAAGTGACAGCTTGGAGCGAGACGTGAACTGGTTCCCAGTACTGACCCTGCCTGAGCAGGAGGCTACGAGGTTTGACTGGCCGGGTGCTGTAACTCAGTCTGGTTACAAAGGGAAGGGAGGGATGTAAAAATAAATCTGTGCCTACCCCGTTCCCCTCCCCCAGAGCTCAAGAGGGGTAATCGTCATTATGGGTCACTCCTATGACACAGCTGAGAGAGCAAGCGATTTTCCCTGGTCCAGAGGTTCAGAGGAAGAGGGAGGACACAGTCAGGCTCAGGAGAGGTCCTGAGAAAGGAGAGCCCTGAGCTGGCACTGTGGGCAGGGAGGCGAAGCTGCTGAGAGCTGTTCTTGGAGGTCTGAATGTTTCTGGATAATATGATCTCAAATCTCTTCAGTGTGGGCTTTGGTACTCAGCTTCTGTCTGCTCACTGGTTGCATCATTGTCAGCTCTTATAACTGTAGGTGCTCAAACTTTCTGTAGTTTTCCCTTCCCGTTGCTTTGTCTAGTCTTGCATGGCTGCCCTTGAGTTGTTTGGTTGGTTTTCTTTTCCTTTTAAACAAATGTCTCTTCTCTCTTAGTGCTCTTGGCTTCAGAGTAGTTGCAAAGCAGGACTGTACTCTCTCAAAATCTAGAAGAAGAATACTTTTTGGAACTCTTTTGAAAAACTCTCTGTCTTCCTCAGCCTGTCTCCAGCCCTGTGAGTGGGGCTGAGTGCTGAGATGCGAGCACATGGCAATGTCAGCGGGGTTATGGGCACACACCCCGGCTGCTGAATTTCACTTCTAGTTTGATGTTTAAATGTAAGCTGTGAATTTCTGCCTGGAAGTGGCAGGCTGTCCTCCTGTATCAATATCATTCCGATCTGCTATTGCAAATCCCATGCTATAAAAACATGATTAGGAGAGAGATAATAAACAGAGCAGCCATCATTGATGCTACATAATGTATTGTGTCCTTACAATATAAACTTTTCCATTTCCTTTTCTAATTTCTAGTAATTGAGCTCAATGAGCCTGCTTGGAGCTGATTTCTTGATACAGTTTTCTTTACATCTATTTCTGATTTCTGGCCTCACTCCAGCTGCTTGCTTGATGGTGCATTTTATTTTAGCTTCTTAATTTGCTGTTAGAGTTGTCAACACCATGGGGCCCCCTTTCTGTTTTGCTTAAGTAAACTGGATATATTTCTTACAACAATTAACCACTTGGTTGCTGTCAATATAATAAACCTTGCAGGTGTTATTAGAAGACACCTGCTGTGTTGGTGGCAGGTGAGTTTAAGCAGGCAAAGTGAGTCTGCCAGGCTGTGCTGCTGGATGTGCCAGGTAACGGCCAGGTAGGGAACAAGCCATGTACATGGAGATGAATTTACTGGACTCATCCTCATGTGCCTTCAGTTCTAGTGACGTCCTCGTACAACTTGCAGCTGCCCAGCAACAGTTCTCAAAGGACCAGATGTAGATGCGGCTGTTGTCTCTTTCCCCATCCACATGCAGGTAATTGCATTTGAAAGGAATATTATGGGCTTGCAAGCGCACACTAACTGCTTTAAGTACAGATCACTCTGATCACAGATCTGAGCAGGTCACAATCTCCCTCTTTGCAAGTCCATGCAGTTTTACTGAGTGCTGCAGAACCACATTGACCTACAGCTACCTCAGAGCTGGCTCACTGCCTCTGCAGTTATCTTTCATGCTGGTTTTTGTTGATGCAACAGAAAGCATTTCCATCTTCTCTTTATCCAAGTAACAGACATGATCAAATCAGGGTTGTGATGAGGCAAAATGAAAATATGAGGCATAAAACAGAAGCACAAATGCTTTCCTTCGTGATTTCCTTCTTCCCTGCGGTGGCTCAAGGTTTTTTATGTCTTTATAGAACTTTTCCCAGCAGGTTTTTCTTGTATTACCCATTTACATTTTGCAGAGCCTGGTTATACAGGCAAAAAGTAGCTGTTTTGCAGGTGTCCTGATACATTTTCACTTTTCCAGAAGATCTTTTTGACACAGCATGTTCTCCTAGGCACTGCCATCCTATTGCTAGTTGAAGTGTCCCAGCTGGTCTGTGTTTACCGTTGCCTGGATGTAAAAAAATGGGCCTGTAATGTGTGATCCCCTATGGGGCTGATTTTTTTTTAATCTTTCACGTCATCCTTTGGGTTGGTGGTCATGTGATTAGCTCTAGACACTGGGACCATGCTGTTGCCTGGTGGCTGTATAAGACATCTTGTTCCATTGCTCACTGGAAAATCATCATTGAGAAAATAAAGCACATGTTTGTAGCCTGTTACTCAAATGCTGATCTGCTTCTTTGGCTGAATCATCACTCCTATGCACATAATCACTGTTTATTGTTTACCTTCCAAATTAATCAGCGAGTTGCTTTATAGAGGAGAAAGGAAGAAGCGGTTGTTTAACCTTTCTTATGGCAAAATCTCTTTGGATTCCTCATTACTGCAGAACCACTTCTGTATCCTGGGCAAAATAACTCCCTTACATTTCATACATGGAGCTCATAGTCTAGCAGGCAGTTGTGACTATTGCTGCCCTGGAGAATATCTAATTATGTTTATTTTTTGTGTTATGTAGTGTGTAGGAATTAGAAAAAAGCAGCTTGATCTTATTGTGTTGTGTGCTATACTAAGGAATGGGAAAGAATAACAATCTCTGCCATGGTTGTCTAGGTGTCAGGTGGACAAAACAGGTGACCAAGGGAGATGTGGTTACGCTGTGGGTAGGGTTTAACAAGAGAATGTAAAGCTAATGATACAAGTTGCTAATACAAATTAGGCACTCTCAGCCAATGCCATCAATAGCACAGTTCCTTTTGCAGAAAAGAAACAAACTGCAATTACTTTCTGTTTATTAGCCAAAAGAGGATTTTGATGCAGTTGGTTATTTTTCCCTTGAACACAGACATCTGCAGAAGATATACATCAGCCCACTTGTAGCTTGAATAGAAGAGGATTTTGAGCTTGATGGTGATGGAAAAAACCCAACGATGGTTAATAGTTTCTAGCTTTAATGCTCTGCTGGGTACTTGTATTGGCAAAGACTGTCCACCCTTGGAGGCAAGTGGGTGGTGATTTGCATGGAAAGGAAGAAAGAAGATGAAGTTGGGATGCAAAGTAGAAAAAGAAATTGCCATTAATTGGAGAAAAGCCTGGATTCATCCCAGTTAACTTTAAGTACTTGTATGATGTATCTGCATTAGAAGATTAGGCATCAGAGGGAAATATCTCCACCAGGGCAGTTCCACATGCCTCAGGGGGCACTGTGCGTTGGGGAGAGAGAAATAAGAGTGTGCATGGGCAGCTGCTGTGCTACTGGGTTACTCTGCCCTGATTTGTCTTTGTGCAAACCCTCCATGGCTCTGTTGTGCTTTGTTTTCCCCCAGTCCTTCAAGTGGGGTGATGAAACTGGATGTTGCAGTGGAGGGAGAGACCTGGGTGAGATGGAAATCATGAAGCTAAATTAATTAATGGTTGAAAATAGCCTTGGCTTGTTCAGGTGGACTTTGAAATTTGCAATGCGGCCAGCAAGTCTCTGGCCATAGGCAGGGAGTTGCAGACTTGTAGGGTTGGGGCTTCAATTACCATCCCTACACTTCTCCAGTCTGGTTTCCGAAATCTGAGGAGACTGCAGTGAGAAGCTCTGTGGCAGCATGCCATGGAGCACGTGAGATGAGAGCATATTTACATTTTTTATGCAGAGCACATAAACCAGTTTTTACAGCCTGAGGTAAAACTTTAATAGTTGTTTGATGGTAAATTTCCATGTCAGCTGCTCTGGAATTTGGTTTCAGGGCCGAGCCAGGAGAAGCATATTGTAGCAGGGGGATTCCTGGTTATGTGAGAGCCACAAATGTGACCCGGGAAGGCAGAGATCCAAGAGGAGAATGCAAAGTTTGAATGATAACAGTTGCCTCATTCCAAGATGCAAATGAAACACCAAATGTTCAAGTTCAAGCTGGGGTGGCAGCTTTTTTTTTTTTCCCCTCTTGAAGGATTTGGCCACCCCCAGACTGGGTCTGATGTAGTTTCTTTCTTGAACATATTGAAGGCAGAATTCATCATCTTGGTAACTTTTTCCATATGGCTGTTATTCCTCCTGGAAATAGTTCTGTGTTTGGCTTCCTGTTCCCTGGTCCTCTTTTCCTATGTCTGATTTCTCTTTTTTTTTTTTTTTTTTACTGCTTGGATATGATTGTGGGTCCTTTGCAATTCATAACTTGAAAATGAGCCTGTGTTGAATTTGGAATGAAAGATTAGCAGGGAGCAGTTAGGTATGCAGAGCACTGCTGTCGTAGCACGCACGTCTCTAGCCCACTTGTTCCCTCAGTCGTACTCTCTCATCCACATGGTTATCAGCACTGGGCTCAGTCATCTGAGCTTGCATGCGCACACTCATTCACATCCTTTGCCAAGTCCTCAGCTCCACCTCAGTGTCAAAAAGCAGGATAATTAAATCCCCATAACTGCTGTGCCTCTCTATGAGACATCTTTATATTAGTGCACCTCCATATGGGTGCACATTGTCACTGGTCAGCTACTGAAAGGGAAGGAGGTTAGTGGGACTCTGTGCTTCTCCAGGAGCTAATAACATCAAAGCAGCAGCATGTTTTGTGCTCCTTTATTAGAGCAGTGCTTCTGTCTTTGGCTGCTGGGCCTGGGCAGGGAGTTTTGACTCAGAGTCCTGATTCTTTGCAGTGAAACCTGATTGTGATCTTACAGGTGTAACTCAAGCAGCCAGAGGAGGGGAGGATTTGTTGACAATGGTGCTTTCACAGCCACCTCCTTTCCTTGATATTCTCAGTGACTAACACCTGATGCTGAAGTAGAGTTGATCTTTGCTGGAACAACCTTGAAGTGTTCTGCTGCTGGTGAAAATCCTGCGTGAGTGCCAAGGACTGACTTTCCCAGAGAACTGCTCAGGACCAAAAGCTCTGGGCTCTGTTCAGACTGCAGGATTGCAAAATGACATTTAGCAGTGTAAATTGGTTGCCCGTGAAAGTTAGGAGCTGATGCGAACTCTGTAGGGAAAGAAACAGAATATA
Organism: Athene noctua; assembly: GCF_965140245.1. Lineage (NCBI taxonomy): Eukaryota > Metazoa > Chordata > Aves > Strigiformes > Strigidae > Athene > Athene noctua. The sequence goes on along the minus strand of NC_134056.1, from coordinate 10,501,613 downwards.
GACTGCCCTCCCACGCTCTGCTCTGCTCTGCCCGACACCTGTATCTCAAACTTGCATTCATCTCCAAGGGAAGAGGATGAGCGCTTGCTAAACAGACTGAGAATATCCATCTGAAAGCTCTGACGCTCATTTGATTTGCGCTGTCATGCTCATCAGCATCCACTTCTCCAGTAGTGCCAGGCAGTGGTAGCACCTTGTTGGTGCCAAATACTGACTTCACTGGGATGTCTGGCATATCACAGGTCAAGCTCTGAATGTCCAGATGGCAGCAAATTGCCCATTAGGTGAATAACTGGGTTCTCTGGATGGGAACAGGACCTGTGGCTGACCTGTGTTCCCAAGAGACACTGTTTAGTAACCTTAGATGTTGGTCTTGGAGCTGATGGCCTTTGGGGAACATAGACCTACTGGCTCTCCTGGATGCTGGGTAAGCGTGGTACCTTCTGTTCATATGGAACCCATTACAAAAAAGGCACTCAAGTATGTTTCTTTCTCTACTGGGCAACATTAGATGGGGCATGGAGAACAAGGAAAGCTTTGCTTTTGGAGTTGAAGCTTTTCCAAGCTCCTGACTGGTGGAGTCCTGAGGTTTGTAGTTGTTGTTATGGGTAGCAGGAGCACAGGAAGATATTGTGTATGATGCTGAGCTCATTAGCACCACCTAGCAAATTATAGTGTATCAAGTCCCTGAGAGCAGGCTGGAAGTGATTTAAGGTAGCTCAGAGCCCCTGAAACGAGGAGGGAAGAATCACAAACTAAGTTATCTTGGCCAGAAGCTGGTTCGTATGGTAGATCCCAGACAGGGGAGACTGTGAGAAACAACCTAATTATTGGCACAGGCTTACTGGCAAATGCTCACCTCCAAACTCCCAGGCGTGTGCTGCCAGTGGACGCACCAGGACAGAGCTGAAACTACTTGACTGGCCTGGAAAAACTGTGCTCACTAGGTCTCTGAGGGATCCTCTCTTTTAACACATAACAGGAATCAAATGCATTTAGAGCTTTGAGGAAACTGCCATGCCCTCACCCAAAGCAGCTGATCTTTAAAAGAACAAAACAGAAATTATATTTTGGTTTTTGCTTTCTCAGCAGCCTGTTCCCCTTGTAACCACGAGATAACCCAACTCTCTCGCCATAGCTTTGACCAGCCAATGCAATCCATGTTTGTGTCTGGACATTGATTTTTTTTTTTTTTTCCCAGCTGAGATGTAAAACATTTGAGCAAGCCTGGGGAGAAGGGGGTAAGGGAATGGATAGAGGAAGGCTTTCCTGAGCTGTGCCAGCTGACCCGTACTCAGCTTTCCTGCATGGAATTGGCAGTTACCATGCCTTCTACCCAAGGTGTGTTTAATCCACAGGAGGATAACACTGATGCAGTGGCAATCTGGATATTTCTTGCTGGAGCAACTCAGGGTGCTGCTGAGAAGGCAGCTGCATTGCCAGTATCTTGTAGATAACGTACTTGGCATTATCCTTGATATTCAGCATTGTTCTATTAATTTTTCACATTAAAAGCTATTGCCCTTGTGTAGGAAGGAGGAGTAAGGACAGACACTGACACTGCTGCTTTTCTGCGTCCCACCTTCCAACAAAGGGTCATTTCTGTCTAGATGTGGAGAACAGCTTTGTTTCCTACAAAATAGCTTTTCTTAGGATGCTGTAGCTACATGACAAATATGTTAATTGAACAGTGCTACATGCTTTTAACTTTCTTTAGTGGAATATCTGAAGATATTAACTCAGCCTTGCAAGAATCCCTGGAAATTGGAAGACTGCTATTACTAATCCCTGTTTGCACCTTGGGAAATTGAGGCCCACACAGGCTAAATGTAAGAGCCTGTGCATGGAGCCCCTTGCTCTAACTCACTGAAATGCTGTCAGATTTCCTTCCTTCTTTCTCTCCACCCTGAAGTTAACAGTGGATTTTGCACTCTGGGGGATGGTAAGTAATAGCTGGCTGTCACTTGGTGTCATCCCTGTGTGAGGACTGATGCCCCATTGTGTTGCTGTGACAGAGCCTGACACAAACAGAGGCAATGAACTGTCAAATATTAAAATTTGACCTGTGACTCTTGGTGTGCACGTGTGTTTGCAGACTAGGGTCCTCATTTTCATTTCAGTCCTTACCTGGTACGTTAGAGCCTGCCTTGACTCTGCTAGCAGTCTCATTAGGAGCTTTTGTTTTGGGACACACTCAGCTCTCACCCAGTTCTTGTTAGACAGACAAAGGTAATATTTCAGGAACCTGCTAAGATCCCACGTTCCTCCCTGAAGTGTCAGTCTCAGCCATCTGTACCCCTTCCCACACCCAGAGCTGATGCTCGTGCTTTTGTTTTCTTTGAGTCTCCCACCCCAAGACCAGAGCAAAAGCAGTCAGGCTCCTGTGGCAGACCCATGCTTTTTGTGTGGACAGTTCCCAGGTGTCTCCTACAACCCATCGCATTCACTAGCCTGCCTGCAGGTTTGATGTGAGGACATGCAACATGGGTCTGAGGCAGCTTGGCAAACCCCAGACCACTGCTTTCCTCTGGGGCAGCCTGAAATATCAGCCTAATGCCTACTTCAACCATTTCTGGGCCTTCAGCAAGGGCTAAAAGCTAGTTTCACTGTCTCTAGTAAACATTGGAAGATTAGTTTAATGAAGAATAGTGAAGAGCTTGTCTTAATTGATGGTTCCTTCAGCCTGGGCCAGTCCCTCATTGCCTTGGGTTATTTGTGCTTGATCTGTCCCTTTGCTTTGCTGCAGCCTCTCCTTCTCTCCTGCTGCATCAGACCGGCTGACAGCAGGGGGTCTCCCACGGAGCTGTCTGATGTTTCTCTCTTGGTGTGCCTGTAGTGAGCAGCAGCACAGAACACTTCCCCCTTTAATTAGGCTAACAGCATGTAGGAGGCATCAGGGCTGTTTGTTCAGCTGGAGGGTGCGGAAGCACAGCCCAAGGCACCAGAGAGGGGATGTTTTGACGCTGTGGGGTGTGATGCTGTGCCAGAGGGACCCAAGTGGCACGGTGCGAGCCGTGTATGACCACACCCGTGCGACACACTCCAGGGGCAATAGCCTGGGTGTCACCAGCAGGGACCATTCTGCCCTGGCTGAGATGCCCCTGCTCCCAGCAAAGGTGACTGGTTCAGGCAGAGAGCTGTGCTCACATGCTGATGGTGGTTTCGGCTCTTGAGTTACTCTGGATACAGCGGCATGGCATGGCATTGCATGGGGAAGTATTGTCCAGCCTCTGCAAGCATGCTGCCCTCTTGCCTCTTGGCATCCCATGCCACAGGACACGCTGTGATGTTGGAGAAATTTAGCTGGGGCCATATCTAGAAGGTAGATTTTAAGGTGTCCCTGCAGGTGTTATGAGTCATGCTGGAGAAAGCTGACTCCTTGCAGATCCATCCAGTAGCTTCTTGATGCAGCTACAAATCTTGTTCTGTTCATGCTGAAGGTCAAAGTTAACAACAAGCTCCAGAGTGATGTGCTGTCATTGTCCCCTCTGGCCCAAAGATTGTGATTATCACAAGATGAACTCTTGTGGCATTTGTATTTGAAGTATTAACCAGTTTCTCAAAGGTTAATATTAAGTAAGAATGATAAATAAGTAATGAGGCACACTGGTGGGGTGATGAGAGATGTCCAGGAAATACCCAGGTCTTGGTGAATTATCCTTAGAAAGCACTGTACCATGTTGTGTTTAGCAAGCCCAGCACTAACCACTGCTCCGTGTGTTAAGTGTCCCTGTCTCTGCAGGAACTGACTCTGGCTGGTAATGTATCCCGCTGAGTTTAAAATGTTTTTCTCTGGTGACTTTAGTTCAGTCCCTTGTGCTGGGCAAGGGGGCAGATGCTGTGGAAAGACAGATTGTTCCTGTTTCATTGTTGGGCACCAGCTCACCCTCATGGCCCTTCAGTTTGATCCCGTCCCTGTTTGCTCCCATGGCAAGTTCCCAAGGGCAGGGCTGATGGATGTGAGGAAGGGCTTGGTGTTTATATATGTATACTGTACCTAGGTTTGGGGCTTGTTTATAAAAACACAGACTTTCAGTCTTAAGGGCTTGTTGTTAAATGTGCCCTTCTTGTGCTGGTTGACTGAATGGCTGGCTTACTGAGACTTATCCTTACAAATGCCTGTAACCTTGTCCTAAAAGACCAGGATTAAATTCCCATTGATGGCTCCCTTTCTTACTCTTATTGTTAATAGCTGAGATAGGACACATGAAAAGAGTTCTTTAGAAGGCTATATTTGCTTTGGAAAGATAAGGAGAAAGAAGATGACTAATAGTCAATTTGGCTGTGTCATGGTGACTACTTGACATCTTGCCTCCTGTGGAACTTCATGTCTGTGAGAGATAACTAAACAGCCTGAGAAACAGAAACTGAGGGACATGACAATGTCTCATGACCAAAGTGGCTGGTTTGGTCCCAGAAGTACAGACACCACCTTGAAGGCCAAAGTCCGGCTTGCAGCAACCCCTGCTCTGCTCGCTGGATGTCAATCGACGGGAGAGGAGGAGATGGCCCCATCCTCTCCCTGAGCAGCCCCTGGTGAACAGCTAGCCAGGGGTATTTAGGCCAGCGATTGTAATTTGTTGCCATTCCCTTCAATATAGAGGTTTCAAGTAATTCCATTTTCTGCCTTCTTTTGCTTGCAGTTCCACATGCTTTCCAGCTGAGCGGTTTAGAGGAAGCTGGGGCTCCCAGTTTTTTCCAAGCCCAATTTATGCCAGTGGAGAAGAGGGATGTCTTGTGCTTCAGTCTTTCTCACCATTGTTCCTACACTGCAGCATGGTGCCTGCAGTGGGGCATTGACTCTGCCCTCCCCCATGCTGGATTGGGCCTTCCTGCCACACACTGGACATGTCCTTGTGCTCCTGGTAGCCACCCCCACATGTGGAGTTGGGCCAGGGGTCCAGCCTGGCTCTGGAGCACTTGCATAATGTGTAGAGCATCTAAGTGGGCTCTGCTAAGCCGCAGCAGGGCTAAAATGCTGCCTCTCATCTATAAATAGAGTGAGTAGGCCAGTTTGCCTTGAGACAAGAATCTTCCCTCCCCCAAGAGCATCCAAAACTTTCATGCCTGATGGAGCTGAAACCGCTAAAGAAACTAATTCCTTCCTATAATTGCCCCCCCGTCTTTCCTCTCCCTTTGTTTGGGTTTTTAACCTCAACTGTAGTTTGAGTGCTCCTATCCCAGTCAGCTCTCTCCGGGTGAGGATGAGGATGCTCTGGTGAGGGATGCCTTGGTGGTGGATATTGGAGCACTCTTCTGCAGGTGGCTTCCTAGGATAGATGAAAAGTTGAGGGTTCACTTGACAAATGCTTTTGCAGAGGTATCTGTGGGCAATTTCCTCCTGATAAGGGCAGACAATGTGAAGAGCAAGCGGTTGAAGGACTCAGACTGGTTTGGAGAACTGCTGGAATCGTTTCTAAAATGCATTTGAGCTTTTCATGCTGCCAGGTGTAAATCCCACAGGACCAGCATGGTGCTGCGAGAGAAAGCTGTCCTCTGCTTGTCTACCTGTGACGTCCCTCACCATCATCAACCTCTCTGTGTATGAGGTTTGGTGCATCTGGCTCCATCGAGCAGGGCTGAGTGAGGCTGCTATGGCCCCTGTCACAGACTCTGCTCAGCAGTGCCCAATCCTCCCTGGCTCCAGCCCTGCTCAGCTGCCATCTGCCCCTGCTCCGAGCCACCCTGCCAGGCTGCAACCTCGTGGGTTATTTTTTATCTGAGGGTCAGGCCAGAAGCAATAACCACCCTGCATTGCCCACTGCTGGAACCAAAACTGAGCTGAACCTTAAAAAAGTTTCCATAAATTCTTTTACTTTGCTCCAAGTTCAATCCTTTTTCTTCCTTTGGTTTTTCTTTTTTTTTTTTTTTTTGGGGGGGGGGGGTGTTTGTTTTGGGTGTTTTTTTTAATAATTTTTTTATTTTACCAGTCTGTTAATCCAGTCCTTGAGAACTTGGCGGAAATTTGGATCTATGTTCCACCCCCCTTACCAGCTTGGAAATATTTCTGTATTAAAGGCTTCAAGTTGCTGGTTAAATACCTATTAATTTTCATTCATTCCTGCTGCAAGGGATAAATGAAATACACTGAGGAGCTAATTATTTTGGGATGGTTTAGACCATTTTTGCAGCCAGGTGTTCTGATTGTTATTTCTCACTTGGCCCTAACTCTGCCTCCTGCCAGCTTCTTCCATCAGTGCTCTGTTCTCATGGATTAGCATAAATGGTTTGTATTATTAAAGAAATGCTGGCATGGTTTCCTTCATAATGTGTAGTTGGTGGCTCAGGTAATGTTTGCTTAGTCCTTGTGTACTCCACCTGGAGCAGCATGTCTGCCCTGGCCCTTCACTGCCTTTCTGAAAACCATGGCTCTCTCGCCGTGACCTCAGATTTCCTTTCTCCTTAGTAAATGATTCTTTTTAGGAATTTCTAAATGTATTTTCAGGAGGAGGAGGCCTTTGCAGAGGAAGAACTGTCTGATTGTAGCTCGGCATATCCAGCAGACCAGGTCTTGCTGAGCTTCATGCTTGTGTTGAAGAGAGAAATGACTCAGAATAAAGAATAAACCTCCTGTTTTCCCCAGGTGCCAAATGACAAGGGGTTGATGTAAAAAATGATGTGTGTGTGTGAGATATATATATAGATAGATATATATATATGCACACATACAAAATCTGAGAAACTGGAAATATGCCTCTCAGATTTAGAAACAATTTTAGAGTCTTGCTCCTCTCTTTTCTCTTTGTCATTGGTCTGTGGCCCTGCCAAGGTGACTCTGGAGACAGAGGTTTGTCTCTCAGGTGGCCGTAGGAGGACAGGGGGTGTGTATCCCTTGCCACAGCCGCAGGAGGATGCTCTCTTCAGAGTTAGCTACTGGACAAAAGTAGCTAACTTTTGTAGGCAAAAGGTAGCAACCCATGTAGGCAAAGGTGGTGGCAACCACTGCCCTTTCCTTTGCACTTGGACATAAGATGCTTCATGTGTTAGTTGTTCCTGCTTTGGAAAGGGTCTTTGAGGAAGGCCCTTCTGGTGCCACGTCTAAACCAGAAAAGCTTGTGTGGTCCATGTTAGGGCATGAGACCTTGTTAGGTGTGGGTATGTTGTTGGACACTGGAACATGGTGGTGGGAATGAACAGCACTGGTGGGGCAGGGTGGCTGTGACTCTGCATGTCCAGCCGAGCCCTTTTCCACTTGCCTTAACCTCTCCCAGTAGCACCATGAGCGATGGCCGAGCTGAAAAGCCAGCAGGCTCCTTCCAGAGAGGCTGGTGGCATGCAGGAAACTGGGATGTGCTGGGGAGTCCATGGAGTGGGTGTGATGGCTGGGATCTCCAGCCCCACTCCTGCAGGCGTCACTCGGGGGGACTTGGGGAGAGGCCTCCTTCATTTGGGTCAATTGTAAATAAAACTCCAGTCAAGGAAAACTATTCTTCCTGTTTTTTCCCCTTATAAATGCTATGACACATGTTTTTGTATCTAACTTGTTATGCTTTTTTCTTGCTTTCATCCTCATTTCTTATCTGTCTGGTAATGGCCTGGTTATCCTTTAAGAGTTATTGCTTTTAGTTTGCAGCACAGTGCTTGGTGTCCTCCAAAGTATTTTAGGGATTAGAGGGTACATGTATTTATTTCATGCTTCTTTCTCTGTAGCTTACTGGCTTTAACACCTTTGAATCCCACTCAAACATGTTTCTTGTCCCAAGATTTGGAATTGATTCTGCTTCCTCCTCTTTTGGTGGCTTTCCTCACTGGCTCATAAATTCCACCAATAAATCTATGAGCAGCAGCTTTAACATTGTCAGCTGAAAACAGGTTTAAAAAAATCTCTGCGTAAGGAGCCAGATTGTCCTTAGCTTTGATTCTGATATCCCAATCCTGAAATTATGTCTTTACAGTGGGAAAAAAAAAAAAAAAGAAGTGATGAGATTGGTTTTCTGCTACTTTTGCTCTGTCATCCCAAGGTGGATCTGCAGCAGTTACCAGAAAAATCCTCTGGAGATTGAGATGAATCATTTACCAGTTGAGGCAGGCACTGGTAGAAGGCTGCGTAGCTGGGGATGCCGTGCAGCAGGGGTGTGCTGTCTTTAGTCTCCTCAATAATAAAAACCTGTCGCTTCTTTTTGTGCCACTCCACATGTGCAGATGCAGTTGTAACCCACTCAGGAGACAAATGATCCCAGCAAACATCTATTTGTCTTTAAGCTGTTCTAGATGCATTCTTTCATTTCCTCTAAAAACTGATTGACTTTTCTGAGGTTGGTCCAAGTGTATGGTGGATGGTAAACTACTTAAGGACAACGAGTGTCATTTGGGTTGAGTTTGCACGAAATCAACTCCAAAGAGTCTGGAAAACCACAGGAATTTGGGGTATTCTGATATAACTCATTTTCTGTCTTTGCTGAAGGCTGCAGTGGACCTTGGAGGGTTGTTGTTGCTCCTTGCTCCTACTATTGGTCAGGCTGGACTCTGTTGCTCTTCTGGGGTGCATGATGTCTTTCCCCATGGCCAGGAGAAAGGCGAGTGGGGCCATGCTTTGAGGTAGTCAGGGCAGAGAGGCAGGCTGGGGCCCTGCTTATCACGTGTGATAACGGCAGCAGCACTGGCCACCTTCCGCTGCTCTGTCTCTGAACTGGGGACAGGTTGGTCACTGCAAGCCACTGAGATGGGTTTGGGATCAAGAACCTGCAGGAGAAAAACTAGAGTTCATGCTAACCTTGCAAGATGCCCAGGGCATTTGCTGGAGGGTTTTGTGGGTGGCAAAATTCTTGCTAAAGAGAAGAATTGGGCAGCGCCTTGGGAGCAGAAGAGACAGAGGAACCCTGAGTGGGACAGTTATTTGCATTTCAGACACTTATCTAATGTGGTTGCTTTCACAACTTTCCAGCAGAACATCTGACCCCTTTGCAGCAGGGTGATTTTCTCCTTCCCCCTTATCTTATGCCGAGTGTTTCTGCTTTTTCTCATTTCATCACCTCCATCCCAGATAAAGCTTTCAGACGTACTTGCTGCTCTCTTTCCAGCTCCTGATGCAGCTGCCACTGATCTTGCTGATAGACCCGCCTAGGTGGAAGTATCTTTTGGTGGCAGTAGGACATCATCTCTGCTGTGGTCTTGCTGAGATGTAAAAGTAACAGAGGAATCGGGGATTGTAACATGCACTTGGGAACAGTAGAGGGAGCTTGGAGATGGGTGCAGGATCCAGGCTGGGGGATTTTGATCTTTGCTTGGTTTGAAGGCTCCAGCTGGAGCCGGTGAGCTCTCCCATGCCTGGACAGCTTCATCCATGTTCCCAGGGAGGGAAGGGACACGGGACCTGAGCAGACCCTTATTTCTCTTAGGGTGTGTGAGACCTCACAGACTCTCCAGTGGTTATATGCTGCATTACCCTTTATTCCATTATTATTCTGGAAAGCTGTTGCACTTGAACAGCTCCTTCTGTACCTCCTTGTTAAACCCTTGAGCACAAACTCAACTCTGAGCATGTGCTTAAGCACTTTGCAGAGCAGGGCTCCTCTCCCAAGTCCCTCCCGGGGAGAAGAGGGAGCCTCAGGGGACACAAGTGGATGTGGCGTGGGCTGGGACTCTATGAGGCACTCTGATCCAGTGGGAAAAACGCAGGGAAAGGAGCCAAGTGTCCCTGGGCTCCTTCTCCCAGGCTCCCAGTGGCAAGGCAATTAATGTCTCTCCTGGTTGTCTGCCTGGTTGGAAGAGAGGAGCAAACACCGATCCACCTGCAGCGATGCAAAGTGCTACGGGAGCTGTGGTGAAACCACAACTGTCTGCTTGGATTGGCACTGGGGGGGATGCGAGTATGACCCCTAGGCCCTGGCAGCGCCTGCTGCTCTGCATCCAGACCATATTAACAGTAGATGATCCTGCCTTATTTTTAATGATAAAAGTTTGTTGGTGCTGAATGGAAATAGACTTTACACCAGGGTGTTTTGTGTCAGACAAGGGAAATGATGTTTGATAGGAATGGCTCGATGCCATGCTGAGGCTGATGAAAAGCTTTCTTTTCAAAGAGTTACCCTATATTGTTCCTGGCTCATGTGTTTTGGGAGTTCATTTGTTGTTTTTCTCTTTGTTAATCACTACTGGTAGTTCTCAGTCTAATGATTTTGGGGTTTGGTGGTTTGTTTTTTTTTTTTGGTTGGGTGCTTTTTCACTTTAGGATAAAGGCTAAAAATATACCCCAAATCCTAATCAACCTGTAAAGCTGCTGGGATAAGCGAGGACCAAAGAGCCGTGTAGCTTGTGTGTGTTAGTGCACGCACAAGGGAAATACCAGTGCTGAGCAATCTGAATGGCAAAGCCCGCAAAAGCTGGCTGGGTTTATTGTATGTATAACATAGGTGCCGTCTGCTTCCCTGGAGCCGTGCTAAGTCAGGTCTTACTCACGCCGCTGCTTGCATTGCAGTGGAATTCACACTCAGCACTAGGGAACAAAGCAGGGAGCGCTCTGTGGGTTTAGCGTGGTGGTGCTTACATTGCCCAGATTATAAACTGCTTATGATGCTCAGCGTGTGAGGCCCTGGGGTGGAGAGCCTCTGAGGAGTGGGGTCAGACCCACCCCTGGCTCTGCCTGGGGCACCGCTCCGTGGGATTTTCTCACTGCAGAGCCTGGCTCTATGGCATAAGCTTATGGAGGTGGCATGTTTAATCTGCAAGACAGGGAGAGCTGCTGAGGCTGCATGCGTATGGAATGTCGCTTTTGCTCATCGGGGTGGGTTGGCATAGAAATTACTGTCCTCATCTGCAGGTTCCAATTCCCTCTTAGGAGGTAACTTCAGGGAAAATTGTAGGAAAAAGCACCATGTCTTCAAGGGGGAATGGAAGGAGGTGAAATAAGGTCACCCAAACCCAGATCCAAAGCTTGCTCCTGGCTCGCTTCAGGCAAAGCAGGACAGATTGAGCTGAGCTGCATTAAGAGCCTCATCCCCGAGGTGGGGTGATTGTCTCCAACTGGGGCAGGAATTTCCTACCTTGTTCCAGCAAGATCTACAAGAATCTCTTCTGGGGAGATGGGGTGGTGGCTCTGCAGTGCCTGGTTGAGATACACGTGCACCCTGTCTCCTCTGCTCTGGAAGCCCCTGGTTCCATTCTTCTTGTCGGTCACTCCATGGCCGTTTTGAAAATATACAAAGTTCATTGCAGACTTCACCACTCCTGGCCACCTCTGAAACCCAAACAGCAGAAGAGATGCAGTGCGAGCAGCAGGGTTTGGACCTGGTGATGCGTGTCCCCCCCACTCAGCTTTCAAACTTGGAGCATGGTTAATGGAAAGGGTTATTTGAAAGGCAGCTAGGTTTCCCCTCTGTCTTAATACTGTATGAAGAACAGGCGTATAATGAGATCAGGCTGGTGTTTTCTAAGTGCAGCTGAGGCTGATTTCATGTGCTGAAGGCACCAGAATTCAAAAGAAATGCTTTTAATGTCTGAAAAATGGAAATGAAATTAATGCCTTCAGAGTACCAGAGGGAATGAGGCAAAGGCACTGGTGAATGAAATAAACTGTGTGATGACAGGAGAGAGAAGAAAAAAAAAAATGAAAACCGGGGAAAAGAACATAGAGGACAGAGCAGGTGTGAAAAATAATATCCCCGGCCTGGATCCATGAAAGATTTGGTTCCTGGCTTGCAGGAGTTAGATGTATAAATACTGTTGTGACTCTGGTCCTCAGGTATTTTGCTTAAATTTTGTTATTATTAACACTGCAGTTTTTTGCTCCACTTTTAACAGCAGCTAGAAGACTGAGACCCCAGTTGCTCCCTTGACATGTTCCGGCTCAGAAAAGTCAGGGGACTCACTGCCACCCATCCATGGGGACAGGTCACACTCTGCATCTCCAGCTGGGTCTGCTGGAGACAGAGGGATTTGACGGTAGATCTCCAGTCTTTTTTTTCAGGGTCTTGCCATGACTTGGTAGCCAATAACTGAAACCCCACCCAACAAAGGAAAAAAACCACCAAACCATGAAACTACCAAATGAGAAAATGTTTCTATAAAAGCACACCCAAGCTAGCCTCAGCCTCACCCATTCTCATTGACAGGCATGATTACAATTGATATCAGTTTAGGAATTAACACAAGTATTGCAAATATTCTGTAGAATTAGTTTTATCCTATTAACCCTCTTGGACAAAAAGTACTCTTACTAGTTCAAAGTTGTGGCAGAACCTGGAGTTTTTTGCAGTGTCAAAAGCTGAAATATGAGTCTTCCAGCACAGTGAAAATATTTGGTTTGGGGGAAAATGAAAATATTTTTATTTTGGTTTTAGAATTTATTTTTGGCATGAGTCTTAATGAAATGAAAGTCAATGTGGTTTCAAAATAAGAACAAACACATTCAAACCTAATGATAAGACAGATTGTGACTGTTTTCCTAAATGAAGTTTTTATGAGTTTGACCCGTTCTAGCAGGAAATTTTGATATGATCAAATTGTCATTTTCTGTCAGAAAACTGTTCTTCCAGAAAATTTGCAGGCGGTTCTAATCAATATTTTCCTTTCTTGTGCCCTGGACATCCTTGGAAATGAATGTCCTAGTGCAGTTCATTGTAATGTTTTTCCTACTCTTTGTGACATAATTTAGCTAAATTGTACCTGGAGACAGAGCAAGCATTATAACCCCCTTCCTGTCTCTGAGCCACCTCCTCTGCAGCCTGCTGAGATCAGCAAAATTTGCCTCTCTTGCATGAAGCTGCCAGAGGAGAGCTGCTACTCTCCAACCCTTATCTGGTCTCTGCTGCTGCTCCCTGCCCAGACTCAGCTCTTTTAACTCATCCCTTCTGGTATCCTACGCAAAGCCCCTGTAGCAGCTCGGAGCAGTCGTGTGGCATGTGGCTGGCAGGTCTGCGGGCCGGGTGCTGCCCGTCGTGGTGATGGCAGTGCTTGGCAATATGACGAAAGTGGAGCAAAAGGTTTGTGCTAGCCAGCAAAGCTTACACCAGCATCTCCCTGCATGGCAATGCGCTGAAGAGCTGTAGCTTTGCTAAAGAGCAGAGGATTCAAGGGAGAGCCAGGCTTGGGTCTTTGCATGTGGAAGCAGTTCCAGGAGTCAGTGGGAAGCTTTGTGCTTGCTAAATTGCCTTCCTGTCTTTGATCCTGAATTCCAGAGAGGGTTTTTGATGCTGGCCTGGCAGCATGAACACCCTGGCCCAGTTACAGGCATCTGGAGTCCAGCTCTGGCTCTGCCCCGTGCTGCTAGAAACCAAGCTGGGAAATCCCAGCAGGCGATGCACAGGAGGAGGGGGTACACCGGCTGCCCGCCTGCCTCCATCCTCGCAGCCTGCCTCCATCCTCGGCTGAGCGGCTGGCTCCAGCCCCAAGGCACACGAGCAGGGACAGGCGGGCTGTGCATCGCTGCTAGCAGCAGACCTGAAAGCCATTTCAGTCCCCAGCTCCTTCTGCAGGGAATACACTCACCTGTGTGTGTCAGGATGTTGAGTGATCCACAAGGTCTCAAAGGGTTGGTGTGAAATACGCCCCAAATGATCTCTGACACTGTGGCGTTCAGTGGGGCTGCTGGGGTTAGGGGAAGGGTGGTGATGGGGTGCAACTGTGACCTGGGAAGGGGATGAGGTTTGAGGAATTCTGATTTGATGTCTGCTCCTTTGTCTGAAATATAAAATGTGAGTCTGGTGACCTCCTGAGCTAAAAGCATGAATTTCCAGGGCTAGAGCTGAGCAGTGGGGGCTGTTTAAGCAGTGTGGGGGGAGACAGGTATTTTGGGAGGTGTAGTCTCCTGTTAGACCAAATGATACAGCTGCAAGAAAACACACGTTATTATTTTTTTGGTTTTAGCAATCATCTAATGGGAAGTGAATTCCTGAAAGCCGCTCTGTTTTCCCAGTGGGCCTAATAAGGAGCATTACTGCTTCTACCCGTTGTCTGTCAGGAATTCAAGGGTTCTTCTGTAACATGAAAAATAACAGTTTGCCATTTTAATTGCAGCCTTAACAGACTCCTGACCCCTGGTTCAGGCACTGAGGGGAGATATAAAGCACACACTGGGGAGTTACGTGTGTACCGGAGGGAACTGAACCGCATTAGGGCAGCAGTATCCTTACAGAGAGCAGCAGAGCTGGCTCACCTGTGAGCGGTGCACGCTGCCAGTTGTGTGACAGCACAGGCTTCACCTCACACAGCTTCCAACAGGCCTGAAACCTCAGGGCTGCAGCTTTCCCAGGGCACATCAGTCCAAAAATAGCACTCCCAATCTGCACATGCTCACCGGCCATCAGCTAAGGCGGAAAGATGCATCAGTGCCATGCTAATGTTCATCTTACTTCCCTTTGATAAGAGTGATCCCAGTGCAGCTGTTCAGGCACCAGTATGCAACTGGGTAGCTATTAGAGTGATATACTTGTGTGTTGCAACATGCCTCTGCAGGGTGCACCTTCCATCTCCAGGGTTGTTGCTGATGGGAGCAACGATGGGGCAGGATGACCTTTCCCCAGTCTGGGACCAGCTTGGAGATCAGGTTTGGGTAACCAGAATGCACAGCTGAAGATTTTGTGTCTTGGAGGAACAAAATAAGAACACCTTGTCCTGTTTTAAGACTCTTCTTGACCTGATCTGGTTTGGTGTTTAATCAAATAGTATGTCTGGTAAACAGGAATATAGGTGCCCTGCTGTAGGGGTGAAGCCATCATCTCTCGCTTTGATAGCCTCCCTGATGGTGTGAGGGTATTTACGTCATGTGGAACAGCTCCAAGAGAAGAGGCATAACTTGCCCAAGAGCTCCCTACAGCATCATGCTCAGAGCTTTTGGATTCAGGAAAGCAAACGTCAGAGCTAAACTCTGCTTGATTTTAGGACAGAAATCAAAAGCAGTGTTGCATTTTTAAAGAGTACTCTAATCATCAGGCTGCCAGGCATTTTGAATCCTTTCTGGTGGAGTAGCTCTTCTACTCTACAGAAATGACATAAGTAGCTGTTGAGGCAGGGAGCAGGGAGGATCCCTCAGTGGGTGCTTTGGGCACGTTGGCCATCTGCCTTCCGCTCCCTGCCTGGCACAGGTTCATCTGCACCAAGTCAAGCAGGTTCAAGAGGAGGCATTGAGAACCACTCAGACCTGCTTTCATGTCCTAGGAACAAGGACCCTGTTTTGGCAGAAGTGAGTCCAGATCTGCTTGCAAAGGCGGGTGGAACGTGGCCTCCCGTGCCCTGAGCAAGCACATCACCAAAGGGGTGGCATCAGTGCTTTGTCCTTCTCTGGTACACTTCTGAATTGAGCTCCCCTCTTCCCAATCCCATCTCCCCAGCACCGCAATATCTTACCTGAATGTCAGCAAACACAACTAAACCTAACTGGGAGGTTATGAGGGACACTTTCTTCTAGGCAAAGGTACTTCAAAAAACATCACCCAAATCTGCCGAAGACTTGTTCTACACATGTTTTTCCTATTAAGCCATTAGCTTCTGATGAACAGTGGCCACACAACACGTGAGAGGAACCAGGTCCATGAGCAACAAGTGAAAAGGGATGGATAAGGTGTGGCTAGTAACTCCTAAAGCACTCTTTCCTCTTCTCTGAGTCTTTGCAGCTCTGTTCGTTCCCAGGAAGAGCAGAACCATCAGGACAGACTTACCACCTCTGTGGTGAAAGTTCTGGGTTTTGGGAGAGATGGAGAGATGTGTTGGCAGCTCTGGTTACAGAGCACCCAGGGGAGCAGGGAGTGACTTTGCAGGCTGGTCCCATTGCTTTGGCCATGGGAAAACTCTGTCACCTTAGGTAAGACCAGCAGCAGAACCAGGTGGCAGTGAGGGCACCTTCCCCAGGGTATCTGTCACCTCAGAGCCCCTAACACCCCCCTACAGCCCACTCAGCTGTGAAGGCATGGGCTGGCACAGGGGTGGGCTGAGCAGTTCAGGGGCTTCAATCCCTCTGAGCCTGATTTCTAGAGTTTGGTCTATTATTTTCCATTTTCATTGAAAAAGCTGAGAAAATAAGCTCCAGCACACTTCATGGATCTTAGGTGCTTTTCTCATTATTTTTTGTCACAAGATATGAAAATAAGATGTGTTGCTCCCTTTTACTGTTCTTATATATATATTTTAAGGCTCGTTTATGCTGACGTATGGAGAATTACTGAAGTTAAAACACCATTTTGAACCACCTAATTTAGCAAACACCGAAAGGAAATGTTTGATTACTCCTTCAGCTCTTCATTTTTCCTGGATGAGGCTATTTACTGTATTCAGCCCAAATTAGCCAGCACTTTTGGTTTCACTCCACATGCATTTTTCTTTGATAAAGTATTTTCCAGAAGGAGTTTGCTCAGCTCTCTTCCATTCCTAGTGTTTAAAATGAGAATGAAAATAATATTTCTCATCCTCAGAGGGTGTTGAATAGGAAACTCATGTTATTTAGGATGCACACCAGTGCTTTTGTAAGGGAAGCTGTGTGTGTGGATTGAAGATGCTGTAATGTATTGCATACACATTTTATTTTCCTCAAGAGATAGCTGTGTTCGTGCACAAGCTAGGAATTTGCACGTCTTGTGCTGTCAACTTATTTTTGTATGTGCCCTGAATGGCTGTTTGTATGAAGCAGACCTGTCTGAGGGTCTGGATATCAGTAACCAACTCTTAATTTCCCCTTGGGCAGCTGTAGAAGATGAGTTTCTCGTGCTGCTAATATTGAGGCTAAACCATACCAAGTTAGCTTACGTGTGTTTAAATTTTTATTAGGGTAATTACTGTAGAATAATTGAGAGTCTTGCTCTGGTTTGACCTGTATCAATTAATTTGTTTTTCCCCTTAGTGTAAGAAGATGGTGCTCTCCACCATCTGAGGTATATAGTTTAAAAATACATTTTCTGCTCCTTCGGATGTGCTGCTCTGATTTAGATGGGAAGAGAAGCCCACTCTATGGGTGGCTGTAATTGAAATCCACTTACCACAGAAATGCTACAATTCTCCAAAGACACTAGCAGTTACTAGCCTCTGTGCAGATTTTTTTTTTTTTTTTTTTGTGCAAGGTAGAGAACTGTGTGTTAAACCATTACCTGTCTCTTGGGTGGGCAGGGCTGGGGAGATGGGCAGGGGTTTTCATCTGAGTAGGGGTATCTCTGCACTTCATGCAGGCAGAACCCCTCTCCTGTCTGAATATTCAGCAGAAACACTCCTGGGTTGCCTTGATTTAGCCCTGCTGAAGAATTGATTTGCCACTTGTTAGTGCTCACACACAGCTGAGGCAAGTGTAGAAAATTTTGGCATCTCTCTGCTCCTCTCAGAGGAACACAACCTCAATTCATTGCAGCCTACATCATGCAAACACCCCTGATGTGGGTCCCCATCCTATTACCCAGCCCTTGCTGTGGTGGTTTCTGGCGGCAGGGAAAGGTGCTGGGAAGGGAAATCGTGCATCTGGCTCCCGGGGGGTGCCCAGGGCTCCCTGGTGCAGGATGCACCCCGTGCTGTGGGGTGTGCACCAGCCCTTTCCCCTCATGCTCGACAATTCCCCATGTTCCTTTCTCAGCCTGTGGGGTTTCTTTGCGTGTCAGCCACAGGCCACAGATGCCACATGTGAATCCAGCTGCTCCTGAAACATATTGGCTTGCTTGGGGGTAGCGTGTTACAGAGTCATTTCAGTAATGTTGTGCTGGCTTGCAAGCCCAGGAGCTGGGGTTCTTATTACCCTGTTATATATGTATGTGATATAGGTATATCTGCCTTTTGTTCTCTTATGCCTTTTAAAGATGAAAAAGCTCTCTTAGATCACCGCAGCTGTGTGCCAACCTGCTATCCAGGGAAGCGAAGAGAAATGTGTGATGTTGCTGACTTGATGCGCAGGGTTTGAAGGCATGTCTTGAAAGCCTTTGTCCCGTTGGGTTACACATCGCTTTTGCAAGAGAATTTGGAGGGGCTCAGGGCGATGATGAGATTTGTGTGAAGCTGGGCTGTATCTGGGGATTGTGCAGTTCTCTCATGGGTGCAGGCACCAGATGTGCAGTGGGAAGGAAAGTGAGCCCTTGAGATTAGAGGGGAAAGAAGTGAGTTGTACGCTTAAGGGTTTCTCCCAGATGAAACAAGGAAATGGCATCTATGGGGCAATCTTCTTAAAAATGTTTATGATTGACTATAAGAGATGGCAATACCAGTCTAGCTTTCCTCAGATTGCTTCATGCCTCTTCCTAATCTCCAGTGCCTGATGAATGGGCCATGGGGAGCACCTTTCTGTGCTAAGAACCTCCTCCGTGGTGGTCAGGAGAGAGCCTCTGCTGGGGGGCAGGCAGGGGAGGGAGGGGACTTTGGCTCCTCATGGTGAGCAGGTCCCTGCCAAGCCCAGAGCCCTTTTGCTATGTACTGCTTGGAAGTGAAATATGAACAGGCATCAGCTGCTCTTCATTAAATGCCATTAATATCTGGAGCTGGAAGGAAACTGCTCAAACTGAGGTAATATAAATTGTAAGGGATATTGGCACTTACAGACTGGAGGGGGGAGACAAGCACATGGCTCCTAATGGAAATGCCTGATGTAAGACCCCCTGCATTGCTCCTCTTTGTCTGCTGAGTAAAACAGCTAGCACCGCGCTTCTGCTGTGTAAATTATTGCTATTTCTCACTATTGATGTTATGTTAGTGACGGGAGGCTGCCTCTGTGAGATGTTTTTCAGACTTTGCAAGTCCACTGCCTGAATCTGGGTGAGGTGTCCAGCTTGCCTTGCTGAGAAAAAGGAGCTGCTGCCTTCCATGATGCTTCACCACACCCTTTCTGGGTGCTCCTCTTCTCAGTGTGTGGCCTTTGGGGGATGTCTGTAGAAGGACCCTGAAGGATTAATTTGAATTTTGTGAGCTTTGAGGCTCTTTAAGGCTGTCTGAAAGAAATCCTGTGTGGAGTGGTAGTCCCTGCCCTGAGGAGCCCCAGTGCAGGGTGATGTGTCTGAGCTCAGATTGTCCCTCGTGCCAGGGGTGGGCTGCACTGACCGCACAGCACCGTCAGCCCGCTCTGCACCACCTCCCTGATGGGGTGCTCCTTCAGGCCTGAAAGGACAGAGCTTTGCAGTTCAGTAGCCCACATTTATCAGGTCACCAGCCCCCAGGATCATAGGGTGGTTTGGGTTGGAAGGGACAATAAAGATCACCCACTCCCAACCCCCCTGCCATGGGCAGGGACACCTTCCACTAGCCCAGGTTGCCCAAAGCCCCGTCCAACCTGGCCTTGAACCCTGCCAGGGAGGGGGCAGCCACAGCTGCTCTGGGCAACCTGTGCCAGTGTCTCACCACCCTCACAGTAAAAATATTCTTCCTTATATCTAATCTAAATCTGCCCTCTGTCAGTTTAAAACTGTTACCCCTAGTCCTATCCCTACCCCCACCCCCCCTGATCCAGAGTCCCTCCCCCCTTCCCTGCAGCCCCTTTCAGCCCTGGGAGGCCGCTCTCAGTCTCCCCGGAGCCTTCTCTTCTCCAGCTGAACCCCCCAACTCTCTCAGCCTGTCCTCACAGGGGGTGCTCCAGCCCCCTGAGCATCTTCGTGGCCTCCTCTGGCCCCGCTCAAGCAGGTCCGTGTCCTTCTGATGTTGGTGCCCCCAGAGCTGGACACACACTGCAGCGGGGTCTCATAGTGATTTGTGGTGTCCCTCTGCCCCACTGCCAACTATTTCATGGAGCAAAATCCCATCTCACACTAGAGGCTATGGGCAGGGGCCTTTTCATTCTCTTACAGCCTATGTATACCTGGGGCTGATAAAATCCGGTAGCACAATTATTGTCATTGTTCTGGGAAAGGGAGCTCCCTTGGGGCCAGGATGGGTCACTGCAGAGCTGGTCTCTAATTCACCGGACTTACTGGAGTAGAAGAGTGCTGTGGGGAGGGGATGGCTCCAGCCACCGTGATCCTGGGACACAGGGAGCTAGGGCAGCCTGTGGATGCTGGCCTGGCTCAGCTGATATCAACAGATGTTGCCCAGGGATGGCACAGCTCTGCTACACAGCTGTTGTCTTCTGCCTTCAGCATGTTTGGAGGTTTATACTGTATTTATTAATATTTTATTGTCACTGATGATCACCACAGGCTCTGGTTATAAGGGGCTAATGTCACTAATAAATAGATGTTAGGGTCAGCTTATTTATTCCAGCCTGAGAGCATATGATGTCAGGCTACCATAGAAATTGCAGGTTATGATTTCAGATTTAAGACAGATCAGAGATACCTGGTGTGGAGCAAGCTGGCAATAGCCGAGTGTGTGGAAAGAAAAGCTTATCGTTACATGGCAGTGCTTGTAGATGTGGAGTGCAGGCAGGCTGCTGATGCAGGTGGATGTGTGTTTGTGGATGCCAAGTTTTGAAAGGGTCGGGGGGCAGCGTGGTACATGGTGTCAGGCTGGAGATGTGCAGTGCATGTGTGTGCATAGTCTGAAGGCAATGGGGAAGGTGTGAATAACTTGGGTGCTGGTACTGGTGCGTTAGGGCATGAGAAGGGTGTGCAGATAAGTTGAGGGAATGAGGCAGCAGGCTGTCCCACACAGGTGCAAGGCTTCAGGTCAGCCAAACGAGAGGTCCCTTGGACAGAATTCCTCTCGGTCCGTGTGCTGCCTGCAGTCCTTGTGCTCCCAGCACACGCAGCTCTCCTGCCCGATGGGATCATGAAGCCAGCAGGTTCGGTGCCCCTGAGCCTTCATCCTCTGAAGCTTCCTGGAAGCAGCACAACCTTGCAGATGTGTCTGCTCTTCAGTGACTTCTTTTTGGCAGGGGAAGAAGAGAAGGACAAGGTAAAGCTCTAATTATAAAGCTGCTCCTGCCAGATATTTCATGCTCCTAATTGCTGACACAGGCTGGCCTGGGATGTTTTTCTTCCTCCTTTCCTGCTTAAATAAATAAGTAAAAGAAGGTTAAAGGATGCTCATGTTTCAGAGCAAGCTGTGTGACAGATGAGAGGGGAGATTTCCACAAGTGCTGTGGCCTGATCTTTTCATAGATGCGCTGAAAACCACAGGGTGAGGGTGGTAGGGATTTATTGACTGGCAAGGGTGGCACGAGGCAGCTTGAATTTTGAAGGTCCAATTTGACTTCATCTTCCCAGCCCAGGGAGGAGATGAAAGCCTACAGATGAGTCAATTATCTGGGCTGCAGGCAAATGCAGGCTGAGCTGCGGAGGAGGATTTGCTGACCTTGCACCCTACTGAGAGGCTGGATACTGTGACAGAAGATGATCCGTCATTGAGGTGGGGAGCATAGGAAAGTGCTGCTGTGTCTTGACCTGGCTGGAGGGGAGCATCTTGCAGGGCTGGCGATGGGAGAGGACAGCCTGTCGCAGGAGAGATGGAGCAGCGAGTGGTTGCCACTTGTTTGCTCTTCCAGGGTTGCTCGTTACGTGGCTGTGGTGGAGGAACTGGAGCTGGCTGTGCTGCAGGGAGGCGCTCACTCCCTCGTGGCTTTGCCTGGCTGTCGAGGTGGGGGATAAAGATTCCCATGGAAGTCTTATCAGCTCCGTAGCCCTGGGCCTTTCAAGGGTCTGGCCCTAGCTCTGGTGTCACGGCAGAGCACGAGGAGATTGTGCCTGCGAGATGTCAGTGCCAGAGGGGAGGCTGGAGCTGGCAGGGTCACACTGCCCTGTGCGCAGCTCCAGGTGAACCCAGGGGCTCTGCATTGCCCAAACGAGAAGTAGATAAATTCTGTTGTTCTGTGATTCCTGTGTTACTGCTAGTGCCCCCTTGGAAATGATGAGTGGGACAGATCTCTCAGATAAATGAAGGATTAGAGGGGTGTTTCTGTAAGCACATGGGGCGCTCTAAACAGTCGCATTTAAAAGCAGAGGGGAGCAGTGAGGGCAGGTGGAAGGAACATTATGTCAGATTGCACAACTGATTTTATCTGCCTTTGCATCTTCCCTTCTGCTTCATCCAGCTGCACCCAGCAACTACCTGGGGAGAGTTGTTTACAGACTTAAAGTTTTAAACCTAATAAACCACTACCTCCAGCCAAATCCCCTCTCCCTATTGCCCCATCTCTATGTTTAGCCCCTGGCAGACTCCTTCCCAGGCAGTCTCTGCAATGAGCTGTGGGGTTTTGGGAAGCGCATCCTGCAAAGCTGTAAAAGGCTGTTGCTTGAGTCGTGCACTGTCAGAAAATGCTGCTGGAAGGGCAGGTGTGGGATGCAGCAGGCACTTGCTTCCTGCTGTGTCCTCCTGCAGCACATTCATCCTCCATTTCTCTGCTGCTTTAAACTTTCAGCTTTCACACAATTGTTCTTCAGTGAGCAGAAACTCCCCCAAAAGTCCCTTCACTGCATCAGGTATTCTCAGGAGGGTCATTGGTGCACAGGGAGGATGTTACAAGCTGTTTGGGATGGACACTGTGTCATTGAAGGAGTTTGGAGGGTTGATGCCAAGCACAGAAAGCTCTGATGCAGAGTGAGGACTCTGCCTATCATTGTGAAGATGCAGGGACACAGCAGTCTGAGGAGCTGAGATGTATAATAACACAAGGGGAAAATTAAACCCCTAGTTGATGGGCAGGTCATGAGTACTATTGAGTGGGAAAAGACAGGGACAAGTCATCTGCTAGTGCCTCACAAAGCACTGGTGGAGGCGTAGGCCAATGTCCATGCTGGTTCTTCTGTGGTATCTGGAAATGTTGGGTGCTGGATGGTGTTTAAGGGCTGGAACCAAAGTCCTGGGATAGATTATGTCCATCTTAAAATGGAAAACACTGAAAGTGGGGAGCAGTGACCCACAGACACCAAACTTCCAGTCCAAGCAAAATTAGTGCAAATTCTGATACTGAGGAAACTCAGCTGAAACATGTTTTCACTTTTGGCTTTTTTAGGATACCTTTCTGTATCATTAGAGCATCACTCATTAAGGGAAAAAAAACATCCTCTTCTGCAATGGCATGAAACAAACAGCACAAGCTGCTGTGCTGGCTGGGAACCGATCCTTCGGGGAGATTTTGCAAAGTACTTTCTTATCTCTTAATTTGAAAAGACAGAAAAAACTCTGGTGGCAAAACTATAGAGGTTATCATATGGTCAGTTATGCATTGGTAAAAGACAGTAACTTTTCAAAATGTTCCCCAAAAGATTATAATCAGTACAATTAAGTGTCTCGAATGGTAATTTTATTCTACTCAGTAATAGTACAAAGCACAAAAACCCCTCTATGAAACAATACACCCAACATATGTAAGCCAACATCTTCGTGTTGTGATCTGTACAATGTGTCCTTGTTTAAAATTATATTTAGCTCGTTCAATCCTGGATAATTTATTGTCTGCCAGACAAGAGCCCTTGTGTTGCTTCTGTACTTAGAAACATGAGTGAGGATGGCTCACGGGCCAGAAGCAGCTTTGGTTCAAATTTACACTGAGAGACCTTTTGGGTGGAGTTGAACGTGGGTGACAGTTGGGGGCACCCACAGTCTTGCACTGAAGTTCCTCTCCTGCTCTGTGCCTCAGTTTCCCTTTTTATTTGTAATCTGCCACCCACAGCCAAGAACACCGTGAGCTGGGTTGGTGATGATGGGATGGCACTCCTTACTGCTTTAATCAGTGGGCTCAGAAAGTGAAAATGTCTTTTAATTTTAACATCCCCTTAACCTTCCTGATGGTTTGGAAACAGTCTGAAAGAGCAGGATCCGTGGGGCAGGTGCCTTGAAGCAAATGGATATTTGAGAGGAGCATGCTGCTGTGACTTGGGGTGCTCATGTCTATAGCTGAGAGCCTGAAGGTGCCTCCGGGACCAGCTCTGTGGTGGGGCACAGGCATCAGCAGCAGCCAGGAGCTCTGCCCCATCTCGGGGCTTTCCTGCTCCTTTCTTCTTCTCCGGAGCCTTGATCTGCTGGTTCTCACATGCTGAACAGACAATTAGCTTTTACATTTCCCAGTGATTTTTGTGGTGGCTGGCCCCGTTGCTGCAAACATTAGCTGGCAGGCTTGTTATAGAAAGAAAGCACAAAGTCAGGTGGAAGAGGAGATAATTACCTTTCTAATATAATTATGGCTGGGCTGGTGAGCCTTTTATCTCAATCCGTGTACTTCTGGTGGTAATACAATAACAGGCAAGGATTAAAATTTACTAGGTTATCACTCGCCTATGGCAGCCAGGGCCATTTTCTCCCCACAGCGGGGAGGAGTTTGTTAGAGGAGATTTCAGGTTAAACATTTGGGGAAGAGGATGATTTTGGAAGAGGAAGGATCAGGGGGAGAAACCCTTTGTGCTGTTTAAGCAGCTTGGAGGGGGATGCACCATCCTGTGCATGAGCTTGTGTTTGGAGACGTTCCTGTCCACGGCGGAGGTGCCATGGTCTGATGTGAATTGGGCTGTGGATCTGGAACATGGACAAGGTTGGGTCTGACCGATGTGTGCTGTAAGCAATTTCCTCATCGAGGTTCTTGTGTCCCTGCCTGGCAGTGATGCTCTTTGAGCAGTCCCTTCTGTGACTGCCGGAGGTGCAGGGATGGGATCGGCAACCCACTGTGTTAGAGCAGAAGGCAGGGCTCCCTGTCCCCCACTCCAGCCGGGTGACAGCACCCGCTTTAGTGATTGGGAAGTAGCCTGAGGTTATGGATTTAGATCTTAGCTGGTCTTTGTGGTGCTGTGTAAGTCATGGGACTTCACTGCACCTTCATTTCCCAGCTGGTGAGCCCAAGGGAAGCTGCTTTCTGTGCTGCAGGAAGAGACAACCACCCTCTCCTCTTCGGCAGCACAGAAATGCTTTTCCATTGCTGCCTTCCTCAGACTTTCAAAAGACAAAACTATATCCCTGGGACGTCCCTGGGGCACCGTGCTCTCATCCCCACCCTGTGCCATCCGCTGCAGGATGCATGGCAGGGACCTGTGTCAGCCTCTTGCTTCCAACCCCCTGCCCTTTGGCTGATCCCGTACAAAGGGCTGATGCTCTAGAAGACATCTCCCAGTCCTCTCCCACAGGAAAGCCCCGCTGCTGTTTTACTCGGAGCAATGGCAGTGCTCTCACCGGCTGTCCCCTCTGCCCTGCCCTCCCCTGCTGAGCACTGAGAAGGGAAGAGTGGGTCTGGACAGCTGATCAAATTATAAAACACCGAAAAGGTCAGAGTGGTACTGTTTGCTGTTATCTTTCAGAAAACATAAGAGGCATTAAAATTCTGCTGTCTCATTCATGTAACAAGGGAGAAAATTGTAACGAGAGGAAAATGAAAAGGGGGAAAAAAGTCTTCCCTGCTGCAATTGGGTCAGAGAAATGGAAACGGTGCAAGTTGAACTCTTATACTTAGCTGTGACTTCCAGGGGCTTGATGTAGCTGTGTGTGCAGGTCCAGCCTCTCATTTCTGTTTAGAGCAGTTAGAAGTTTTGCTCCAGGAACAGTCACTAGTGTAACAAATTTGGTGGTCTCAGCTTTCTCTTTGTTTTATATTCACCACCATGGTCTTTGGCAGAGCTTGTGCTCAGAATTCAGGAGGTGTTGGGGATGCGGAGACATCAATCCTGGCAGATCAGTTTGACATGATTTAAGCTGGACTAACACCATATGAGGATGAGTTAGGCGCTCAGGCAGAGATGCTGAGGACTGGGACAGCAACGGCCAGGATACATGTGCATCAATTGCTTCTAAAAGGGTCAGTAAGGTTGCATGAAACACAGTGTAACAGCACTGACGAACATAAACTGGGTGATCCACTGCCGTGAAACAACTGCAGAGGAAGCAGTGGCCAAACCATGGTTGATTTGGGCTTTGCAAGAGCTGCAATAGATGTGATCAAACTTGTATGTCTTTACCTCCATGCTCAAATCACAGTGAAAAAGCTATCACCAGCAGTGAGCAGATCTACCCAAGTGGTGCCCTGCTCTCCTTTCTAAAGCAAGATGTGTAAATGGAAAGGGTGTAGCTGTGTCCTTCAGAGAATGCCTGCTGATTTCATCCAAGCATACCTCCAGTGCTGATTTTGGGAACTTCCAGGCTAAAATGCTTCTTTTTTTTTTTTTTTTTTTTTTCCTGAAGAAGATCAGGGCCTGAGATAAATGCCAAATCCTGGTTCTACTCCAGCCTGTAAATTTTGTCATGTGCAAAACCCAGATGCAAACTTTATTGCCCCATCTCCATCCTGTGCTCTTGGCATAGCCATGCAATTGATGTTGCTTGGCTCCTCCAGCCTCCCTCTCTGCTCCTCTCCTTTTCTTCCATCCCACAACCCGACTTGACTTCATTTGCTGGAAACTTTGCTGGAGATCTGTCCCCTGCATGGCCCTGAGACCTGTCCTCCAGGAGAAGGATGCATCTTACCAAACTTTCTCCTTCTGAGTTGGATTTTTCTTGCCCCTAGTGTTGCATTCACTCCCCGCCTCCTCCTTGTTTCAATGATGCAAACCCCACCTTGAAACTCTGCTCTTTCTCAACAACCTGTTTTTGTGTTTGACTAAGATTTTCTCCCTCGCCTCCATACCATGCCAGGCTACTGGGGAATATGACAACAAAAGAAAAGGGCCAACATAAATCCATTGCTTCTCCATGAGTTGCAAGGAACAGAAGGAGTTTCCTCGCCTGCCAAAAATGTGGTCTACTGAAGACTGCTGTGACAAGCAGCACGCTTGTATAAATATCAAAGTGCAGTCAGTCATCTGAGCCATCAGCAGCTGAAGAGGTGAGTGGGTTTCCCTGAGCTCTGAGAAACTGAGCCGGGAACAGTGGCTGTGCACGAGCAGTTTTGGCACAGGGGCTGTCTCAAGAGGAGGACATGCTGCCCCCAGCTCTCCGGGGGCCCACGTGGTGCTGGAGGTGACCTGAATGTGGAGGAGATGCATTCAAACTGTCTGCATCTCAGATGCTCAGACCCGCACACTGTATTCTAACGGGAAGGAGGTATGAACTAACTTGGGGTGAGAGCAGCCTCCCTCCACATTTGAAGGATGGCTTCCCAGAAATCCAGACTTTTTCCCCAATGAGAAAGAGTGGAGGAAGAATCCTGTTTCCAAAAGTTTTTGTTTCAAAAGGTAGGGTTTCCCCTGGGAAGTTTCAACCTGATTTTAAGAGAAAAAGCCTGCTTTCAGCCAGCTTTACAATATCACTGCAGTTAAAAACTACCAAATAAAAGTAAAATCTGAAGTCATATTTGAAGTCAAAATGAAACCAAAATGTTTTGTTATTTCCCACTGGAAAACTGAAATTGATGTTTCCCTGAAAACAAACATTTTTAGTGGGAAAAGGGCATTCTTCAGCACAAAAACCTTTTGTGTGGAGTGTTTTTTCTAAGAACTAGCAATACTTCTTGATTTGCTTGAGTTATTGCCACCTATATTCTACCTATTTGCATTCTGCCAGGGCTGCTTTAATGGAGGAGTTACACAATGCAGCGTTTTGTGCTTTCTTCTGCTGTTTCTCTTAATTGAAGTAGTGCTTAGAGCCCTGAAACATGATGGTAATGCCATCATGCTGGGTGCTGGAGTGCTGCAGGGCTGTTGGCAGTGTCTGGCCTGAGCTATGGACTGCTCCAACGAAGCTGGGAAAGGCAGAATCAGAGCAGGAAGAAAGCAGAGAAAGTTGATGAAGGCCCCAAAATGAGCTGGGGCACTGATGGAAGAGGGACTTACATTTTTTAGGTGCTTCTCACTGCCACTGTCTCCCCAGACCTCACAGCCATGGGTGCATTTCAGTCCTCCATCATCATCCCAGTAACCTGCCTTGAGGTTTGATGCAGGAATTACCAAATGAAGACGTCACCTGTGTGCTCTAGGAAGATGACTGGGTGGTGGTGAGGATGGCCAGAGGGGAACAAAGCCCAGATGTGCCCCAGTGCCACCTTGCAGCAGCAGTCCATGCCTGGAGTTGCCTCTGCCTGCTGTTTCCAGGGCTACCAGAGGAAGGAATCACTCAGGATACCAAACAGGAGGGAAGGTGATGACTAAGCAAATGTCAGAAATGCTCTGGAAACCATGCCGGGTCCTCCCTGAACCTTCCCTGGCTGGAGCTTAATGCTGTCTAGACGACGGTCTGCTCTGTGCAAACTCTCAATTAATGCAATGCTGATAGACTGGAAAAATGTTCAGAGGACCTTCCCTGCCTTGGCCCTGGTGGGTGCAGCTCCAGAGCTGCCTTTTTGGGCCTTTTTTCTGCTTCGAGAGCAGTGGGTCAGGTGATTTAATGGAGAGGGGTGTCATGGCCAGGAGAGGAACTGAATGGGCAGAGACTCGAGCTGGGTACTACCAGCCCCCTAAGATTTAAATCCAGTCAAATGCAAAGCATTGCCTTCCTAAGAATCACAGCTTAAGCAAGAGAGTTATATTAGAAAGAGAAAACAGTAGCATGGAGTGAAACGGTGACTTGTTTTGCTCACGCAATGATTAAACTTGTCAGACCTTAAAGCCACTTTTGCTACTCCTTGTTGAATCCAACTCATGCATTTTGGACACCAGAGATTGCCAGATCTGCTTTTGACTTCTTTTTCTCTGCTTGTGCTTTTCTCCATTGGCTGTAGAAGTAAGCCTGAGATGATTTAGCTCCTAACAAAACACTTAACTCTGGTGCCGAAAAGCTAGCGGGGATTTCTGGACCATTTCACAGCAATAGGCTGCATCAACAAAAAGCATCTGATGCTGTTGGCCTACATCCCAAAGTCCTCTGTGCTATCTTCTCGTGTGCTGCCTTGTCAGAAAGCTGATGTGGGCCACAGGATACTTCTCATCTCTCCGGCAGCTAAGAAATTCCCCACAGATCTCTCTCTCCTGCCCCATAATTCACGTCTGTCTTTATATCATGGAGAAAACTTGCCGCAGCAATCAGCGGCGCCAATGAATATTCAGCCTTCTCTGCTGGGTGCTGCTCTCTGCTTGTGTTTCAGGTGGCTGCAGCACGCAGACAAACTTGCCTGCCTGGTCATCGGAGTGAAATGAAGCTCCAAAACCCACCACTGATGCAAATGCAGCCTCCCCTGGAAAACTACAACTTCCATCTCCACTCTACTGGCTTGTAACTGCCCAATGGGCCCAAAGGGACTGCTCTGGAAATTTGGAAAACACAAACATTTGCTGCTGTGCTGGGACCTGGTATGTCAGGTTTCAGCCCAGAGCATATATTTTTTAATGGCTGGATTATACAGCCCAGAAATGTTGAGCTTATGATGAAAACGCTGCCAGACTTTTATCTGCAGCAATTCCAGCATTCTTAACAGCCCAGTGGAGAGCGAAAGCCTCTGTTATCTGAACTGCCAATTAATTTAAGCACATTCCCTTATCCTGTTATAAAGATGTCGCTTCCCTGCACCAGTGACATTGCTCTGGCCCCTGAGGTCCTGCAAGCTCTGCTCAGAGGGTCCTGGCTGCACTGCCCACTTGCATTGCTAACTAGTAGCTGTCTGTGCACTCTTGCTGGTTTTGGGAAGGGGAATATCATGCTGTGGTGGGTGAAAAGGGATGGGCAAAGTGGGGAAAGAGTGGGCAACTTCAGCGTGGAGGGGGAGGAGGAGGAAAGTGTGACTGGCAAACCAGTGCTCAGAGAGTGTGATCATGGGCCTGGTTTGTGTTGGTGTTGAGGTGATCCCTACAGTCATTAAATGTGGCCTCCTGAGCATTCAGAAGCTATGCTGTGTTCTCTGAACATCTTGATTCCAGGCCAATGTCTACCTGGGGGCATCTATTTAATTAGATTTCATAGGCAACAAGTTGTTTCTCCAGTTCTTTTTATCCAAGGACCTTGGTGTTTTTTGACTCCTGTTCAAAGTAGCTGGGTGCTACTGCTCTCTTACAGACACTTTCCATCATGTCCTACAGAGGGTAAATTCAGTCAAACGTCCTCCTCTTGCGGCACATCAGCCAGCCTGGTGTTGCGTGGTCCTGCATGCTGCAGCTGGATCCCTATTTCCCCAGGTTTGCCAGCGAGGAGCTGGTATGATAGCTCCATTTGATTCAAATGGGGCAAGAACAAGGTTTAAAGAAAAAAAAAAAAAAAGAGAGGCTTGTTCGAACTCTTGAATTGGTATGGGCTCAGGCTGAGTGGGGATGACCAGGTGAGTAACTCCCTAGCAAATCTGGGTGATGGTAACTTGCATGCTGTGGTTCTAGCAGCTGAACTCAGCCAGAAGAGACTCCTAATTAAGCCTTAAAGTCTCTGGGAAGTCTCCTCTGGGATGGCCGTCCTCAGCAGGGCTTGTGCACAGGCAGGGCGCTGGTGTGTAGTCCTGGCTGTAACATACTGTGTCGTGGTTGCACCACACTGGGCAGAAACAGCTCTTTGAGGCTGCTGTGCTGCAAACGGTGCTCGCCTGGGACTGCTCTGAACCTTGCCAGGTGCAGAACTTGAGCTTTTATCTATACAATATAGGGAAAAGAGGGGGTTTATCTGTCACATTCATGAAATACTGTTCCTAAAGCACCAAGCATAGAGCTGATATGGCTAAATTATCCTAAAAAACAGAAGGGGGAAGTTACAGTTTCTGTTTTCAGTATAGAAGGAATAAATTCTGATTTTCTTGTGTCCACAGCTCAGCTTGCAACAGGTTTAAAGCACGGTACAGATGGCTGTGCAATTATTGCCAACATCTACTCATTATATTAGATAAGGCCCTGGGTTTATTTAGCAGAAGCAGATGGAGGGAATACACAATATTTTAGATGTCTTGGCAAACTGTGTTTTCCTTAGAACAACATTGCATGTTTGCTGTGATAGTTCTGGCCAAAAAAGAAAGAAATTCTAAGAAAGAGGAAAAACTATATCTTTTGGGAGTGATAATGAGGTTGCATTAAAGAATAGATATTACATTGCAAGTCTTATGATATCTGATGCTTTATATTAATCCCTGTGACAAGAGGAGAGTTTCAGTTTTTATATGGAAACGTGTATTTTTTATGGCTCATCGACTAAAGCTTGAAAACATGACCTGAGCTGCCTACAAAAGCTAAGGAATCACAGGACAAATAGAGCACCCTATTATTATTTTTTTTTTTAAATGACATTGAATTCAGCCTTGTCGATTTTGGGAGTGCTTGCTTGTGTGACCACAGGCAATACTACATCTCTGAGCAAGGGGCACCTTGCTGCAGTTGGAAAATTCTTAGGGTTTGGGTCCTTTGAGGCAGCAGATTTGGACAGGAGGTGTCTGAGGAACATACGCCTCTCTGCTTGCTCAGAGCAAAGCCTCCCTCAGAGCCCACTGACCTCGGTGACGAAGGGTCCCATGACTATCTGTGATACAGCTAGGAACTAACTCCCTGGCCAGCCTTCTTCCAAAGGGAAGAAACCCAGCTCTGTGCCCGCTTGGAGGTACCAAATGGCTTTCCAGTCTTTGTCCTTCTACAAAAATTGGGCTGTCAGAAATCTTTCCTGTAGGGACATTTGCCAGAGGTGAATAGGGTGCAATTTTGTTGTCCTGTTGAACTCAAGTCCAACATCATCTAGCTTGATTCAGGCTGTTGTCTGGGAAGATACAGGGTGGCAGGAGTAGGTGAGGGAGTCAGCATTGCCCCTTGGATGTAACGAGGTGGTGTAACGTGGTAGTTTCTTGGAGCCCATGGCCCTGAGAAGCAGTCAGGGGAATAACAACAAATCCAGTTTCTGTCCCAGCCTCCCTGGAGTTCAGTATTGGCTCTATCCATGGCTTAAGTAGTTAGCTGTGAACTAAATGCTCGATGTATCACCTGCTCATGATTGTCTTAAACTGGAAGTCATACGCACAGTGCCAAAGCCAGGCTGTTAAAGTAGCTAGCCCCAAGCATGCAGATTGAAAGAGGCTGTGTTTCCCCAGCAGAAGACCTTCCCAGCTGATAAGAGTGGGCAGAGGAGTAAGGGCTCTCCCCTGCATGGAGGGTCTGTGGCTGTTCCCTCAGGTCACTGTAAGGAAGTACCAAAGGAGTGGTGGGTGCTTGTGCACCCCCTAACCACCTGTGATGCTACTTTGGTATGTTGGTTACACCACCTGCATGGTATTGCCTCACAGGATGCAAGTGGCAGCATGACCTGAGTGTCACTCCTTGGACGTAGCACGGCTCCCCACGTGCTTGTGCTGGGAGGATGCACACAATGAGAGCGCAGGCAGGAGGAGAGGAGCAATGCCATGGTGATGGCAGCAGGAACCCGCTGTAGATATTTTGCTATATTGTGGGACAAAAAATACAGAAACCCTTGAAATTCTGGTAAAGCTCTCTAGTTAGGATGGCTTTGTTCAGTTTCTGAGTGGTTTTGGGTCTCTAATTGGTCAAGTGCACAAGTACATCCAGGCGTGGATAATGCTGATAATCCATTTTTGCCAGTTCTAGTCCATCTGGCTGTGCCAGTGAGGCTTAGCTGGCTGAGTGCTGGAGAGTGAATACAAAAAGTGTGCAAATGTGGCAGCATGAATTAACTAACACTTTACTCTCTACCTTCCCATTTATTATATTAATGTTTTTGCATGACGTGTTTATCTTTGCTGATCATCTGCCCATCACTAGATTGTTACAGGCTTCAGTGACGGAGTGACAAGGTGGAGTGCAGGGACCCAGAGGAAGGCTGTTCCTTCAGGCACTCCCTCTAGAAGCTAGTGCATGGTTCAGCTGGTGGCTCAGTGGAAAAGAAAAGGCTGCAGTGCAGAAAGGTCCAGAAGACAGTAACCTAACAAAAGGACTCCTTTCCATCCTGACTGACGTGCCCAGCATTGACAGATATTTTCCCTCGTTCTTTGCACCAGTCTCTCACTGGCTGCTGCTCCCCGTCCCTCTCCTGCCAGCTCCAGCAGCATCAGTTCAGCACCCCAAGAGGGAAGGCTGAGCTCTTATTCTGAACCATTTTGGTTTGCTTTTTAAACACTCATGTAATTTGATAGTGATGACATTTTCTGCTCAACTTATGAACAACTACTTCTGGGGACCAGCCAAATGCAGAGAGTGATGTGGTTCTGGTTCCAAATAACAGACTTCATCACTGCTCCCAGGGCAGTCTGGCAAGGAGGCTCTCGTTTGGTGAGTACTATACAGAAGGAGGGTTAAGATGGGCTTTTAGTGACTGAGACCTCTGACCTCCTGCAGTGCCTGTGATGCCCTGCTAGCCCACCTGGCAGAAAAAAAACTTCCCCCATCCACCTACCAGCTGTCCTGTGCCTTTTGCCCAATTTTGACCTGCCGGTTAGTAGAGAGCAGAGTCACGCTCCTCCAGACTTTCTGGCACAGCAATGAAATGTAGTGTCGAGTTAGGGTGACATTTTTCATGCACATAGGATTTGGGGATTTGTATTTTTCAGGAAAATGGCAGCTTTAAATCAAGTCAAAAATATTTGCAGACTTGACATGAATTGCTCTCACTAAAAAGGAAAACACATTAAAAGTTGGAATACTTCATTTTAGAACTTGACAAATGCAACAAACAAATGATGTTTTGTTGTGCTCTCATTTTTCTTCCCTCTCCATAAAGTAAAAATACTTGAAATATTTTGTTGACCCTGAAATTCGACTTTCCTCTTTAAGAAACTTGTTTGCTACTGAGTTAAACCTGTCCCCAGCTTGCCCATACACAAGAGGCGGTGGGATGGGGTGTGTGACACCAGGCACCTCCAGGAAAGTGCTTTGGGCTTTTGGCTCCTCTAAAATGAGGAACAAAATTCTGGGATGCCCATTTCCAAGGACAGAAAGCAGCCATCTCTCCTTTGTAATGTTAATGTAGTGAGACTCAAGGTATGACCTACTTTCCAGTCACAGTGAAGTGCAGGATGGTTTTAACTCCTCTGTGCTCAGTTTCCCCAGCGTGAGCTCACTAAAATGTTTTGGACACGTGCATTTTCCTGCCAGCTGTCATTGTTCATTGTTCCTTTTCTGCTCTGTGGTGTAGAATGTTCATGTCTCTCCTCCTTAGAAGCAACAAGGACTTATTTGAGCAATTGTCTCATAACCAGAGTATCTTCCTTCATCCTGGGCAGAAGCCAAGCCCTCAGCTCTCTGCACTCTGCAAAACCTCATTCGCTGTGTCTCATGCCGCACACTGCTTGACTGCTGTGTGTCTCGCTGTGGTGCAGGAGTGTGTATCTACAGATGCTCCTTTCCCTGTCTTCTCCCTGGAGCCTGGCTCAGGAATTACAGTCAGGAAAGTAGGTTGCGGGTGGTTTGTGAGGGGGGGGGGGGTGGATTTTGTTCTTGTTTTGTTGTGTCTCAGGACTCTGGAGCATTTCTGCCATGCAAAGAGGAGGAGAGAGTTTGCAATATCTGGGCAGCTCTCTACGCTGAAGGCTGGTGGCAAATTAAATGCTGTCTACAAAAGGCTTAGAAATGCACCCATTTGCTGTGAGACCAAGGAATAAATTGGCTGTGCCTCTGAAGCAGAGCAACCCTGTACTGTTGAATATTCTTATTTCCTCAGTGTATTTTATTTTGCTCTCTGTTCCCTTCATGTTAGAGCTAAAGAGAGGTTTATACTTCACCATAGTGAGGAGTGAAGCCATTTTGATGGATACAGTCAGTTTTGGGACAAACATGTTTATCTGAGCAAGGGGATCAGCCTGAATTGCTCTGAATAGGCTGGTGTTAAGGAAAAGGTTGGGTAGATTTAGATTAGATATAAGGAAGAAATTCCTCCCTGTGAGGGTGGAGAGACACTGGCACAGGTTGCCCAGAGCAGCTGTGGCTGCCCCCTCCCTGGCAGGGTTCAAGGGCTAGTGGAAGGTGTCCCTGCCCATGGCAGGGGGGTTGGGACTGGATGATTTTTAACGTCCCTTCCAACCCAAACCATCCGATGGTTCTATGACCTGGTACATTGTGTTGTAGGTGTGCTTGAAAGGAAAGGAGTAGGCTTAGATGCAATATGCAGGTGTCTATTTGGATGCTTAGACTTGGTGTTGGTCATCCAAAGGAGAGACAGAGAGCTGGCAAGCTGGGTCCTTTCACATGGGAGGGACTATGGACAGCTGGTGGGGAAGTCACCAACATGGAGTGATAGAGCCAGCAGATGAACCCGATAGTGCCATAAATTAAACGGTGCAATTAACATGCCAGATCTACTTATTGGCTCAGACCTGGTGTCAACTCTATGTCTTTGGTAGTCAAGATAAAGCTCACACACCATGAAATCAAACTGAGCGAAAAGAGGCATCTTTCCAACTGTTCCAGTCACCAATTGCATGCGGATTTGTGCAGTGGCTGAAGAACAAGGGAGCAGCGGGACTGACCTCCGTGTCACTGCAGTCCAAATGCACGCCAGGCTTGCTGTGCTGAACAAAACGGCTGCCTGCATCTGAGGGGCTGGCTCATGGGCACCCTTTGGCTGGTTGCCTCTACTGACCTGCCCTCAAATCCCAGGCAAGGAAATCAGTCAAACCACATCACCAGCATAAGACTGAGCAACGTCTTCAGTGTGCAGTCCGGAGTTACGAAGGTGAAAAATACTCATTTTGATTTGTAATGCAGCTGAAGTGCTTCTCAGCAGACAGACACCCACTACTAACACTCGCCATATCCTTTTGCAGCTTCTAGTGTTTGCAACTGGTGTGGTTTCTCCTTGTGAGTCTTGTTCATTGGCTTCATCCACTGCCAAGACTTCATTTTCTGTTGCTGGTTGGTACATATGAGGAAATGGGGGTGAGTGATGCCCTGTTGCCACAAGTTGCCAGAGATCATGGTATCTCCTTCTCCACAGTGTTGTCTGTTGGACAGTCTGGTGTCCTTGGAGGTCAGTGCCACAGGGATCTAATATTTCTTCTTGCAATTCCTCCAATAATACTCTATTTCTT
This sequence comes from Athene noctua, assembly GCF_965140245.1. Classification (NCBI taxonomy): domain Eukaryota; kingdom Metazoa; phylum Chordata; class Aves; order Strigiformes; family Strigidae; genus Athene; species Athene noctua. The sequence continues at coordinate 10,466,014 of NC_134056.1, read as the reverse complement.
GTTCCATCTCCCTAATCCATCATGACTTGCTGCTTTTCTTCTGCAGCTCCTCCACCCACTGCCTGAGTGGTTCCACTGGAGCTCACCTTGTGCAGGTAGAGCTTGCACCCTCCTCCACACAGGAGTGTGGGGTACAGCCCTTGCAGACCTTCCCTTGGGCAGCAGCTTCCCTGATAGGAACCTCTGTCTTGGTGGCCACCTCCACTCATCCCAGGCTCTCCTGGCTAGGTAGATGGCTCCTGGCTGTGGTGCAGGGCAGACACCGGAGAAGTTGGTGTTTCCACATAAAGACCATTAATTCGAAGGCTGGGACATGCATGGCGAGGCCAGTGACTGTCCTGTGCTGGTTAGTGAACAGTATCTCTGATCCTGGAATGTCTTGCCAGCTCCAGCCAGAATCACACTGTGTGCTGGTTTGGGGTTAAAATGCTTTGGTTGTCCAGGAAAGCAGGAGGCAGAGCAGCTTCCTGTGGCAAATAGTTTAAGGGGGAAAAAAAGAAATGGAGAATATATATTTTAATAAATTTTTAATGCTCTGTATATGCTTTTGAAAGGAAAACACCAGTTAAAAAGCCCAGCTACTTAAGATTAATTTTATGGGCCTTTTTTTGAATCCTTTCCATAGAATTTCTCATTTCAAAATAATTATTTCTTTCCACTTAATTTTTACTGTAAAATTCCCAAGTGTTCCCACAGTGGCGTGTGACCAGAAGGACCTTGCAGGAAAGACCCAAGGGGAATCACTATCTGCTGGGGGTGGTGGCAGCTCCCATGGGTTAGGGACCTCCTACACTCCCCAGGCAGTGGAGGAGGAATTGGGAAGGAGCGGGTGGGTGGGGGTCACAGCTAGCAGGTAGCACAGATAGAGGCAACGGTCAGCACATGGACTGCCCATAGGTGGGTGGGAAGTATCTTTTAAATAGTCAGCCAATATTTATGAAGATGTTTATTTTATTCATTTTTTCCTTTGGTTTCCATTTCCTGGGCATCACTGGGGCTTTTTAAATGTCAACAGCCTGTGTTCAAAGTCAGGCTCTGGGAACAGGGGTGATTTACTGGAGTTCTCTGCTTGTGTCAGAGATTTTGGGGTCAATGCTGCCAACGTGTCTGAGTTAGGTGGGACTGAATCTGTGGGTAAGAAGTGGTGGTTGCTATTTCTTTTCATAAGACAGCTGCTGTACTGCTGGCTAGTTTTATCTTTCTTTTTTTTTTTTTTTTTTCTGTGGGAAGCTGTCTGGTGGGTATTTAGTCTTTCTCCTATTCCCTCTGAAGAGGTTGATTTGGTTCTTAGGAACAGGTGCTGCGGATAAAGTCTCTGAAAAAAATTACTGTTTCCACTTACTTTCTAGGACTAGAGTTTATAATAAATAGCAAGGTTACATTAAAAATGCTTACAATTTATGCCAACGATTCCTCCTCTAGCAGAACCTGCCCTGGCACCAGTGTTGTCTGGTGGTGAGATCCCCTTGGAAGTGTTAATCATTCTCAGTTATTAATCTTGCTGCTTTTTGCAGTAGCTGTTTGTTATCTGCTCACAAGCAGATGCTCTGAAGCTGCTGGACTTGCAGCCAGTTCCAGTTCTCTCCTGCATGTCTTAAGCTGCCTCTGTTGTGATTTATAGACAGCGATTCCAGGAGACCGGGCAGAAAACGTGCTCCGTCACCTGCAGATATGTTTGTGTTGAGCCTGGCCTCACCGGCTGCTCTTTGCTGAGACTGAACCCAAGGTGTAGTTGCTCCTATAAGCAGAGACATGTACAGAAAACCCTGTATTTTTAATTGTCTATTCTGGCTTTCACTTGGGATATCTCCTGTGTTTCTGTTCCTCCTCCTCTTCCTACTGTGGGGGAGATACAAAGTACCTCTGTCACCTGTTCCCCAAGAGATCATCTGGAAAAGCTGAAATAAATTCACTAAAGGTGTAGGAGGAAGCCAGGGTGGGGATGATTCTGAGAAGCAGGGTTAGCTTTTCCCCACTCCAGTCCTTGGGATTTAGAGATTTGGGGCTAAGCCTGAAGGAGTTCCAAAGCATTTTCTTTGGTTAGGGCTTCAGTAAGGAGATTTGTTACCAGGTGGCTCTGAAAAGCGCAGCATTGTACGACAGCGTTTGTCTTGCTGAACCAGTACACAGAAATCCCGAGCTCCGAGGTACTTTAAGAAATGGATTGCTAATTATTTATGTTAGCATAATGTTCAGGAAAGGAACTTTCCCTTTATTCTTTACTTTGTTTTATACCCAAAGGATTAAGCTGCTTTTGTAGTTTATTCTAGGCTTTGCTAGAACAAAAGTTATCAAGCATTTATCACAGATTTGGCCTGTCTCTGGGAACAGATGTCAGTCAGAGCTTGTTAGTGGAGGTGGTGATACAGAAAGCAGCATTTAACCAAGTTATGAAAGAAAAGAATGAGTGCTGCAGTCCTGAGCACTGCTGGGCTGGCAGGATGTGTGCCCAGGTCCTCCACAGCAGTGTATGAGCAAGAAAGATTTGATGGTTGACCATCCTGCTTGTAAAAAAGACAAATTATATGGAGGAACTTATTTAATAAGGTTTTGTTGCACTTAAACATTTGAAGTGCTATCAAAGACAACATTCTAAGTCTATCAAATCTCGGTGTTTCTGTATGACCCGTTAAGATACAAAAAGGGCTGCAGATCAAGCCATTTGTTCTTTGTGAGGTTATGTCCCAAAATCTATTTTTTCTTTTTCACCTTTCACAGCTGATTTCCTCTTCCGGCACCAGTCTGCCCATCACCTCTGCTTTGTACTCAGCTGCTCACTGTGCAGCCAGGGAAGCTTTGGCAGGATTGTCAGGATGGGCTTGTCAGCCAGCTCCTTTGATCTCTCTGTTTCTATAATTTTTAATGATAATTTCCAATTTGTTCTGGCCTAGCTCACAGTGGCTTCTGCAAGCTTTCAGCTGGAGTGGGTGAAAAAGTAAAACAGAACGATGGCATTTATGCAAATGCCACAAAGTTAATTAAGGCCTTTCCCTCACTGGGGCGTTTTCCCATGCATGGCAGTGAACAGTTTGGGGGAGTGGACTACTGAGCAGCTGTAAATTAGCTTTGATTTTGTAGGGAGAAAAGGCACCGTCTCTGCCCTGGCACATCTTCCCCCACTGAGCTGCTTTGCTGGGCTCCGGCGGCTGAAAGCTGCCGCTTGGCTCTTCCCTCGCAATTACTGGGCACCAGCTTCCTGCCAGTGAGTCCTTCAGAGCAGTAAGGCCCCACGTGCCAGGGCTCCTGGGATGGACGCTGACCCCGTAACACATCTGAAAGCCCCAGGGCCCTCTTTCCCCTCGTTCCACTGTTGGGACAGCCTGCCTGGGGCCGCAGAGCCACAGTTGTGAGGATGCAGTGTGAGAAGCTGCAGCATCCAGCCCTCCTTGCTTCCAGTAGTGCAGGAAACGTTGGATGCCCACCTGGTTTTCTCACCACCTGCCTCATTTACCTGCAAGGCTCAAATTTGGGGTTTTAGACCTAGAGCTACTACTTCATTTCCAAGTCTTCTGTTTCTTCCACCAGAAGTGGCTTTATTTAGGATGTAGCTGTATTTTCTGTTTTTCTCTCAAGGCAAAATTTAGCCAGGGTTGTATTTTTTTTCAAGAATGGCTGATTCATGGGCAGATGTAGCAGTGACATGGATGGTCTGTACAATGTGACTGTGATTTGATACGATCCGTGGACCAAGTTTCCAGACATGGGAGATGGTGGGCTGTTGGGTGCCCTGTGTAGGTTAGCTGGGGAAACACAGCACAAGTGACATGGGAATTAATGAATGATTAGGGGGTTGACTAGGGGGGTGAGGGGTGTGTGTGCCTTAGTTTGAGCAGGCCCCAAGCCTATTAGGAAGACAAGACCGGAATGAAGATCTCCAGCCACTGGAACATTTACTGGCACCATGGGACTAATTGATGGTGTCCCCCATTCATTCCCATTTTCTTTTTGATTTTAGAAATAAAACAATGAGCATATCAAGCACCCCTCCTCTCAGCTTGTACCAGGGTTCTGCCTGATAATAGCACAAATCCATCTTAGCTCACTGGAGACTAATTGTGCTGTTAGTAGCAACATCCAAGGTGGATGTTTAAGATTATCTTTTGACTTAAAGTGTGTGTTATTCCCAGACTGCAGAGGTTTATAAGTGAGCAATTAAGTTGTGAGGATGGAGGGAAGGGAGGAGAGGAATGAAATCATTGACATGGCTGCAGAAGATTAAATTAGAAGCCTCTGCACATGATGGTTCTTGGTTTAAATTGTCTCCTGTTGCTTATGCTCAAACTGCATCAACAGAGCTGATGCAACGTGAATTTTCTGGTTGTGAAAATGTAGGGACAGGTGTCCTATAGAACAAGTATTCTAGTCCTCAGGTCCTGGCTTGCTGCTGCCTCTCTTGCCATCCAACATCTCAGCATGCTTTTTTCCTGATCTCCAGCACCTCCTGCTGCTGGGGTCTGGCCCTTTCCGCACAGCAATGCTGATCCTGCTCTTCCCCAGCCCATGCTTGGCAGCAATGCGAAGTCAGTCAGTAAGTCAAGGACAGGGTTTTTATCTGAGGGTAACTGTGCTGTCAGTGCTCCCTACACAGCCACATCATCCGCTGCCAAGTTTGCCAGGCATCCTACGTAATACGTATTACATAGTAAAACTATATGTCTCGGTTTGAAAAACTCTGCTTTATCTTGTATTTTTAATAGTAGCTGGCCACTCTGCAGAATGGTCAGCAGCCTGTTATCAGGAGCCAAGATAAAGGGCTCCTGAGCCGGTGCAGATAAATTGTGGGTGGATGCTGAGGGTGCTCTGCACCTCTCAGAGCATTTCTGTGCTCTGGCACAGGACAGTTGCTGTGCCCAGGTGCTTAATCCCCGGGGGACTGCCTGGGGTTCACTGCCCAAGTCTGGCAGCCTCCTTCCAGCTCTGCCTGTGGCACCTCTGCAACCCCACTTGCAGCCAGGTTTGTGAGTCCCTCTTGCTGCTGTAGCTCTTGGGGAGGGGTTGATGAAGCGTCAGATTGGGGGCAAGGTTGCGTCTCCGTGGGCAGTGCTTTCAGCAGTTGTGGTTAACAAGTGGTGGCATCTTGTACATCTAGTACTAGGGGGTTGGGGGCTTGCAGACCCTACTGGTGGCTGGTTGCCATGCTCTCTGTGGCGCAGCGTGCCTTGCAGGGTCTTCTCTTAAGGAGTTTGCACCATTGTGGCTTGTGGTCACTGTGACAATATTTCTTCCTCTGCTGTGCTCTAAAACAGTGAAGCCATTTCATTCTCTGTGCAGAGCACTTACATTTTTAAGTTTAAACTCTGATTTGGAAGCTCTATTTCTCACCAGAGTTACTGCAGCATGTCAGAGGAAATACTTGCACCCCACTCTCTGGATATTCTCCCCAAATAATGTGCTCTGAACAAAAATTAATTTTGCACACAGAGAGTAAACCATATAACTAGAAACTGTTTCAGATATTAGGAAACACCAGACATCAGTACTTGAGGGATTTCTGAATTTATTATAGAGAAAAGCTCTGGCAGGTAATTTCTAGCGTTACCAAGGGGTTTATTTCCCTCTCACTGTCTCCTGAAAAATGCTGGATGCTTTCCTTTAAGCACAGGGTGCTGCTCTTTAACGGACAGAGCCAGGCCTGCTCACTATGTGTAAATGGCCTCATAAACAGGCAGATATTGCGGATTTTCTTATAGTCTGAGCAAAGCTCAACAGCACTGGAGGAGTGTGTGAATTGATGGTTTTCAGTGGACACAATTTGCAACATGATCACAGGTATAAAGTTTAAAGCAGCTTGAATATTTTCTGGTTTTATACGACATGCTTTGGAATGAGGAATTTTCATTTAATCTCAATTTTTCCTCTCTCTCCCCTTTTACAATTAGGATTCTAGCGACTGCTGGGACTGATTTTGACCTGCGGACCCTGCGAGCCGTCCGAGTGTTACGACCCCTGAAGCTTGTGTCAGGAATCCCAAGTGAGTGTCATGATAATGTCACCTTCATAGCCAAAGGTGCTTTATAGCTTTTGGGGTGTTACATGCTTTTCTGAGCAATATTTTCTTCCTCTACTTCTTCACAGTTTATTGCTCCTGCCCTTACTAGGTTCTGATTTTCTGTCACCCTGTTTTGTGTACAGCCAGCTAATTTCAGCGCTGCACTCCCAAATTTGCAGGTGAGCAGCAGGGATTTGTCCTAGGACAACCTTTGGGGTTGAATTAATTCTATGGAGTGTGAAGATCTGCGACCCAAATTTTGCAGCTTTCAGGCCCATAGCCCTGAGCTTGCATCTTCTGACAGTTTTTACCAGCTGAGCATCTTGCACTGGGGACTTTATTCCTTTAATAAGGGGAAAAAACAAAGGGAAAGAGCACATAGGACTTCATCTTAGCTACTCAGTGGGCAACTTGTTACATTTTATATGCTAATGTGAAGGGTCTGAATGCTCTGGTGAGGAGCCGCATCATGCCTTGCTGATGCCCTGAAACCACCAAAGTCCCCACACCGTTGCTTACTGCCTTTTTATTTGTTGCTGTTCACCAGCTGCTCTGTCCACTAGCGGGAGATCGCTGTCAGGAGTGGATTTCATTTCTCGATATGGAACAGAGATTTTTCCCTCCAGCAAGAGCCAGTGAAAGAGAACCACTGTTCTATGGGATGCTCTGCTCTTCTCCACTTTAACCCCTTGGCAGCCAGGCAACCCCCTCTCCTCCTGGGCAGCTGCTTGGGGCATCAGTTCTGTCACCTCCCTGGCTGCTTCGGGACGGAAATGTTGGTGCTGTAGGAATACAGCAAGGGACTATGCTTTGCAATAACAGCACCAACATTTCCTGACATCAGCATCCTTTCTTGGGCAGGGCTTGAATCTGAATTCCCATGCAGGAGATGCCCTTGCCTAGGCTTGGTAAAGGTGTCATTCATTATCTGGATCTCTAATAAGGAGATGCTGCTGGCTGTTTTTTCATGGACTTCTTGCCTGTGCAAGGCAATATGGTGTAGCGGTAGTGACAGTCTAAGGATGTCAGAGAAGTAAGGTGGCCTCAGGGGTGTGCCTGTCCTGGTGTGGGTCTCGTGTTCCCCCCAGGAGGATGTGCTCTTCCACCTAGTGATGTGTCCTGGACCAGCACAATATTTTCCCCCAGAGCATTAATTGCTCTCCTGTTCTTAGTGATGCTGTGAAATCTGTGTGCTGTGTCTTTCCTGTGGCAAATGTACAACCTTAAGATACTTTCATACACAAGCATGGTATATGTTTTTCTTCTACATTCTCAGTATTTTACCCATCCAACAGATCTTCAGTCTTTTTTTTTTTCTGCATGCACCCGTATTGACCTCAGTAGTGCTGTACAAGGTGGCAAGACAGTGATGATCCTTCATTCTCTATACCTTAGGACAGGCCACCAAGGTGGCTTTCAACTGCTGCTTATCACTGAAGTTTTTTTGTTATGTGCGTCTGTATGATGTTATCTGACACCTCCATCTCTCCAACCTCTCTTGTCTTATCTCCCCTGGTTTTAATTGAAAATGAGTTTTAGTGCCAGTGGAAAAGCTATGGATGGATAGCCCTGGAGACAGGGTTTTGTTTCTCCAGAAGCTGAGTGTGATAGACACGGCAGCATCACAGCTATTCTGTGTGTCACAGAGGGAGAGGCAGCTCCCGTGCAGCCCTGCCCTCCCGGGCTTGGCAGGTACCACAGCAGTGCCCAGTTCTGCTGCAGCCGCCACACTGCTGCAGGCTCTGCCCTAAGGACCCAGTCCAGCTCCAGGCTGAGTCTTGGCACTCCACTGGCTTCAGAAAAAGTCCTTTTTGTGTCTCTGAAGCTTAAAGAGACCTTTGAATCTCTGATCTGAAGAAAAGGGGTCAGAAAAAGTTGTCTCCTTTCACATCTTGAGTGCATTATGGCTGTAGCATCTTTTTTATAGCACCCTGGGATAAAGAGCATTGGCTGGTATTGCCAATCCTGAACTTTCCCTTAGCCCCTCTTTACTACATTGCCCTCACCCCCAAGCCCTTGTTTTCCTTCTCTCACTGATTACCTGTCTTCCTTGTCCCCACAGGCTTGCAGGTTGTCCTCAAGTCCATCATGAAGGCGATGGTGCCCTTGCTCCAGATCGGGCTGCTCCTCTTCTTCGCCATTGTGATGTTTGCCATCATCGGGCTGGAGTTTTACATGGGGAAGTTTCATAAAACCTGCTTCTCTAACGAGACAGGTGAGCTCTGAGATTTTCTCCCCTCCCAGAGTATCATCACAATGCTTCTAGTCCCCTTCATCTCGTTGGGACACTTTTTATCCTGCTCTTGTGTTGCTTTTCCTTTTTCCTTTTCACCTTCACTGCATTTTCTCCCTCTTTACCCACCCACTCTAACAGACTTTTGTCCTCACCCTACATGTCCTGGGACAGATTCTCCTCTGCCTGTTACACCACCACTGATGCTAGTGGGTTGCTCTCAGTCTACACAAGAGTGAGATGAAGGTGCTTAGGGCCTCCTCTCATGGGAAAATTTTTTCATAGTAGAAATATAGAACCAAATTCTTGTTGTTCCAGCTTGTTAAGGGTGGGTGCTTTTTTTGTTTGTTTGGTTGGTTGGTTGGTTGGGGTTTTTTTTATTCATTGGTCTCTGTTTACATTTTCATTGGGTTTAGCTCTATAAACAGTTACTGAACATTGAATTTCCTTGCAAAGTTTCTGGGGCAAGTTGCATGGGTATGAGAAAACTTCAGTGTGAAAGAGTAAGATTGGAAAGACCGGGAGCAACCAAAAGATTAAAAAAAAAAAAAAAAAGATGGAAGGCAAGGAGCTCTTTGATGGAGAAAGGATAAAAACGTCCTTCAAACAGAGAAGGGCAAGGGAAATTGGGCATTGAGGAGTAAATGATGTGTCTGCCTGTGAATGAGTGATAAACCCCGGAAGATGGAGGTGGAGAGGAGTGATGCCCAGAGACCATTGGCCAGCTGCTTGTCCATGGCTCAGAACTCATTCCAATTTAAAAAAAATAAAAGCCAATTTCTTCCATGTAATTTTTTGATATTCCTTTACAGTAGCGCTAATATGTGTTGGTTATCTGGGTAATCCACCGATGAAAATATTGTTCTTATCTCCAAAAGATTGCAATTTAAGGTACAATTTACTGTCTTTAAAACACAGTCTTGTATTTTCAGTGATTATCCCTAATAGGTCTTAATATTGATTTATTTATATGCATTCAAATGGTAATATAACAACAGCCCTGCCAAATCTCTGGGCATCCTTCACAGTGCTTTTGAGCAACAACATGGAAACAGTTTAATATATTTGGTTTACACCGAGCTTTGCAAAAGCAGGGTGAAATTGTTTTCTTGCTTGTGCTCCTCTGTAAGGTTAAAAAAACGTAACGCAACTTGTAAAGGATAGTCAGGTGTTGTGATTTGTGAGTGAAGCACGACAGTTCCTGGAATAAATGAATTTTTGGACTGTATTTGCAGGAGAGGAAACTTTTTTTTTGTGGGGTGTGTGTGTTCATGCCAAGCAGAACAGGTCTCGGCCCACTGCAAGGTCTCTGGGGCTACTGCAGCAATTACAGAGGAATAATAGCAACGGGGACATTATAGGTGTGTCAGACACAGAAGTGTTCTTGGTGAGATGGCAGGAAGAAAGCAATTATGAGCAGATCTGCATTTTCCAGTAGTATTTTCTGGTCTGTTAAACTGCAACCAAGGTAGGTGATTTTTTGCATCCTTCGTTTGCAAGGTAGCGGCTGCAGGCTGAGCTCTGGGGCTCTCTCGCTAATGGGCTGACTGTAGCCGGTGGGCTAAAGAGAAGATTGATTTCCACCACCACTCCCCGCCCCTCCCTCCCCCAGGAAACTAGTTAATGTAAAAAGGAAAAAAAGGAAAAATAAAACCCAAAGCTGTTGGTGTTCTCTGCAGGCAATTCTCTGACATCAGCAGTGGCTGAGAGATCTCTGTGCCAGGCCTGGGGACTAGGAACAGATTTTTGTCACGTGTAACATCGTGTGTAAGCGACTCTTGCTTGCTGGGTGGCTCCCAGCTAGGAATTGGGAGTGCAGCCGAAAAGCTGTTGTGTGTGTTGTGTATCTCTGCATGGCAGCACCTGGCATCTCGGTGGGAGGAGGCGGTGTGGCCGGGCTCACCTCTCCCCGAATCCCCTCTCCGGGCGGTGTGGGCAGCCGTCCCTGTTTACAGGCACCAGCCCCTGCTTTTCTCAAGGGCTAACGAGCTGGTTGTCGATGGATTATGGGGATCGATTCCACCTGCTCGGCGGGAAGTGGCGCGATGGTGTTTCTGGAAAGGCAGAGAGCGGTGAGGTTTCCTGGCGCTGCGGTCCCTTGTGAGCGGAGCAGCAGAGCATCCCACAAAGCCATCAGCCGAGCCTTTTAAAACCTAAGTGCTTATCATCTCCAAAGAGGTGCATTAACAAACCCAGGCCTGATACCAGGGGCTCCAAAGGCTGGCTTGAGTGTGGAAATGTGAACCTCATTAAGGAGATGCCTGTCAGAGGGTAGCAAATTGGAAGAGGAGTTGCTCATGCTTGTTTCTGTTCCAAATCCCCAAAGTGAGCAAACTCCTGGGGTTTTTCCTGGAATCAGGAGCCACATGAGACATACCAGCTGTTATTTCAGTGCATTGTGGGGGAAACCAAGTAGAGGTGTCAACAGCAAATGTTCCTGTAGCCCTGAATAGGTCAGTAATAAACTGTAATGAGGAGGGTTGCTGGGGACCAAAATATGGCAAAAGGCTTATTTAGGGCCTTTGCCACTCAGCCTGACAGACTTTTCTTAGCTAGTAGAAACTTTTCTCTATTTTAATGAAAAATGGTTAAAAATTAATGGCAGCACATGTTCCAGTGGATGGCTGACTTGTTTTCCTCTCCTTGCATCCTCCATGCTGTTGTGCTTTGCTGACGCAGGATTATTTTTAAGCAGCCACCCTCCACAGCTGACCCAGCCCAAGTGCCCTGAAGCTGTTCCAGAAGAGGAGGGCATCACATTTATTTCCCATTTTTCCTTAAGACTCCCCTTTTCTCCGTCTTCCCCAGCCATAGGAGTAGGGACCAGTTCTGGTCTCTTTTTTAAAAAGGAAAAAAAACCAACCCAACCCTTTGTAGTAGATGTGCATTGCATTTTCAGAGCATTACCTGGCAACAAAAGGCCGGAGATAAAGCTGAGTTCTGTTTTAAGGCATGCTCACAAATGGTCTGCAAGAGGTAGATTTGGTATTTTCTTTTTGCAGGCTTGTCTCACTAAGACCTTGTGAAAGCCTGTGGTGACCCATATGGGAGCTGGAGAGAGATGCCCTGCATTAAGGTGTTGAGTCAACAGGAAAACACGTCACACACACACAGAGACTTATATATATATATCCCGGAGCCACAGTGACAATCTTGTTTTCCTCCTGCAGACTTTGCTGTATGGAATGATTCTTCCTAATTATTAGTGCTGATCTTGTTTTCGCCCTGGTGAATTTGATTTTGTGCAGTTTGGTGCTCCGTTACCATAACGTGTCACTTTTAAAACCCTTTAATATTTCCTGAATTGCATCTCCCTGTAAATAGGAATATTACTTAGTATATTTATTTACTTTGAAAACCCAGCACTTTAGTTTTCCAAACTGCTCTTTGCTGGTCCTCACAACATCTCTGGAGGACTGCAACACTTTAGACTGCACAGCTGACCCTGGAAGATGCCGGCCACCCTTCTGGCCATCTTTTTTTGGTCCTTAACTATGACAGACTCATCCTTCTTTGCCTTCTCTGGGTCTGAAATGAAACTCAGCAGAGAAACTCTGTCTCTGCTGCAGATGAGCCGGCAGCTGAGTACTTTCCCTGCCACATGTACCTATGATCCACGGCATTGCCCTTTGGGGCAGAATTGTGAAGTTTACCAAGGGGCTGGAGCTCTTAGTTCACCTTGCAGACTGCTGTGGTGGTACTGCCTTGTGGCAAAGCCAGGGGATCCTCATGCAGCGATGGCTGAACTTCTGTATCTGGACAATTCTGGGCCCATCCACAAGCAGCTCTTGCTTAAGCCACTGGTGAAGAACTTGCCCTTTTGCTTTAATGTAATAGTGCCAATATTTAGCACTTAGCTATGCTGTATGAGGGTGTATCGTTGGCTCACAGTATTTGAAGTATGTACCATTCTCAAGCCCTTGCTTTTACCATAGAATTTGTTGGGGTTTTTGTTTTGTTTTGTTTTGGGGTTTGGTATTTCTCATACATGATGTTGCTGAACACTGAGGCAAACTATCAATTATAGGCACTTTAGGGATGGCTGTACTCCACCCTGCCTCAAAACCAGCTCTTACAACATAGCAGTATATAAATGATTACATGCGTGTAATGTCTTTTACATGCCCATAGAGGCACAAGGAAGCCTGAAATGTAACATTCACGCAGTGGTGCAAGGAGGATGCAGCGGCACCAGCTCCTTGACTGGCTTCAGTCAGTAACTTTTCTCCCACTGTTCTCTGCAGGTGATGAGGTGGGAGATTTTCCTTGTGGAGAGGAGCCTCCTGCCAGGCAGTGCGAGAGTGGGACCACCTGCAGGGAGTACTGGCAAGGGCCCAACTATGGCATCACCAACTTTGACAACATCCTCTTTGCTGTGCTCACCGTCTTCCAGTGCATCACCATGGAGGGATGGACAGACATCCTCTACAATGTGAGTCTGCTGATGGGGCAGTAGGGCTCCTGGGGTGCTGTTATGCATTGCGTTAGTTTGGAAAAGGTTCTGGAAAAAAAGTAATTTAGTTTGTACATTTTCTACCTATTGATTAGCACCTCACCCTGCTTTTTAGGAGGATTGTTCCTATTTTCTTGAGGGTTGTTCTGCAGGTCCTGTAAGAGCCTTTAACCACTGTTGGGGCCTGTGGTGGTTTGAGGCTGCAGACTTGCTTACCTGCAACATGATGTCTTGTGCCAGTGTGGTGTTGCCATGTGTAAGAATTGGTGCGTGTTGCTCCAAGACGCTGGTATGCTCTGCTGTGGGATGGGTGGATGAGTAGGAGCATGTTCTCACAATGTCCCATAGAAAATTGGTTACCAAATTGCACAATATAGGGTGGCAAAATGAGTGACTCATTAATATTTTGTACCAAGAGGTTTCCTCTCTTGACTGGGTCTGGCCTCTGTGATCAAATTTGTGATCTACATCAATGAACAGCATCAGCTGGATGTTAGCACCGAGATCCAGCACTAGTTTCAGAAACTCCAATACAATTTTACAAATTGTCTGTCACAGCAACTCAAGGTCAAAACGTCTTGGTCAGTTTTACTATTTCCAGTTTTATAAAGAGTAGGGCAACCTCACCCAATTAGCGACTGAACAACTCTGCTGTCTTTCAGACAGTGTAATGCTATTGTTTGTGTCTATAATTTATACCTACCCTTGTGAGGTGTCCTGTCTTAAGAGGCAAGCACCCAACCCTTGCTATGAGGCTGGGAATGGAGCCCTTGGGCTGGTTTTCAGCATCTGTATTGTATTTCCTTGCAAAGTGTGACACCTGCTCTTCAGGAGCTGTAAGGGACCCATGTATCTGTTGCAGACCTGTTCTCCCCAGCTTTGTGATTTTCTTTGATCTTCACCTGTTTCTACAGTGTAAAAGGCCATGGTTTTGGTCTGGAGGATGGTCCAGCTGTTTTGCACTTCCATTTTCTATGTAGTAGAGGACTTTATGAAGTACAGGGGCAGGAAGGAGAGAGCGAGTGGTGATAGTTAGCAATATATGGTTGGTTAGCAATATACATATGGTTGCTTCTTTTTGTTGACCGTAGAAGCAAGGACAATGTGACAGCCATGCATAGATGATCTCAATTACCCCACGCTGTCCTAGCCAGAAGTGACAATGTGGAAAAATAACTAAAGTAGGCATTAATAATGCCTCCAGACCATTCCACTGGCTGGTAGGGCTACAAAATGTTCAGTTTACTTCATTATAGACTCTAGACCCATGCTGGGCTCTTTTGCAGACCTTCCTGTGAGGGTTTCTGTAGCAACAAGAAAGTATTATTAATATCAACCACTGTAAATTGCAAGGTACAATTCTGCTGTGTTTGAAGCCAGTATATCTGATTTATAATCTTCTTCATTCATTGCTCAGCTCCTTCATTTCTTCCCAGTCTCTGCTCACTCAGAGCAATCTTCAGAAGGGCCTGTTTCCCCACTGCATGCCCTCCCCTTGCCCTGAAACTTCATCCCACTACCAGTTTCTGCCATTCTCATTCAGCAATCCCACCCCTTCCTTCTAGTGCCAACTGTTGTAAGAAAAGCCCATTAGTATCCTGGCTGGAATTGATTAATCAATACGTGGTATCTTAGATCATCTTTTCCCAAACTGCCTTTTGTACCACATGCAAAAACCAGAGCTTACTATTGGGGTATTGATTTTGGGGGTTGCTTTGAAAACTGCTGTAGTATCATTCTAGACAGCCATTAATCTAATTGGAAACAGATACCTGGGTGAGATGAAGTTGAGTATTTTTTGTGTAATGTCAAGCCTTGTGTAAGACCTCAGCTTAGGTTTTAATGCTTGGTGGGTTCATGTCTCTGACGGATACCAGGGTCTCTGGACAGTCTGGTTGTTGGCTGGAGGGTGAGGGGTGTGTGTCATGCCACAGGAACACTTGGCACATGGTGTTTGTGTAACTAGTGCCAGTAGCCATCTCTGCCCCCTCCCTTGCCCTGCCCTGCATGCTGTGTCACCCCCTCCCTGTGCTGCTCTGCTAGCTGAGGAACTGGCTGTGCTTTTGCATGTTAGAAGCTGAGAAAAGATGTGGGTGGAGAATATCCACTCTGTGCAGCCCTTAACTTCTTCACAGCTTCAGTCATCTGCTGTTTTCTGGCCGCTTGGCTTTGTCTTGATTTCTTCTGTGCCCACTTGTAAGTTCAACAAATTTAAAAATGAAACAAAAGCCCAAACCACACTGCAGCAATGACTGAAAACCCAGCATGGTGGGTGTTTCTGGATGCAGTTGTCACACTGTGCAGAGGTAACGGCAATGCGCTCAGTCCATCCATCCAGCACCAGTCAGTTCAGCAACTGCACGTGAGTGCTGCCTGAATCAGCTGGATCCTCACTGGACCTACACTGGGTTGATATGGGAAGAAGCTGGAAGACGTTGCTTCTTGCATCCAGAATTTGAACGGTGGGGTAAGTGAACATGTGTTGGCGTCCTTCCCCTTGGTTTGTGGAGGACAGAAGTAAGCCATCAAATTCAGGCTCAGACAGTGGGTGAGTGTCAGAGGTCATTACTTGTGCAGGGAGCTTTGATTTACCATTTGGGTTCTCCACTGCTGAGGAGAATGTTTTCAGCCAAGAAAATTTTGCAGTGGTGGAGCTAGTTTCCCCGCCAGCCGCAGCCTCTGGTCTTCTGAAGGAAACCAGCATTCCCCTGATGCAGGATGCTCAGCTCTGAACCTGCTTTCAGTGTTTTGCTTAAAGAAGATTTGTAAAAGGCTGTGAGACCACAAGGGGCAAGATGTGGTCTATGTAAACCGTGATTATGCATTGGGTGCGGGGTTTGTGTGTAGTGGGATTTTTGGTATGGGGCGAGGGGGCTACAGCGGTGGCCCCTGTGAGAAGCTTCTCAAAGCTCCCCCGGCTCTAAGTCGGACCTGCCTCTGGCCAAGGTTGAGCCAGTTAGCGACAGTGGCTGAGCCTCTGTGATAATGTATTTAAGGAGGACAACCTGGGAGGAAAAGTGGGAGTTGTGAGGGGGCGCCTCTGCAAACACCGAGGTCAGTGGCAGAAGGTGGAAGGGGGGGCAGGAGGTGCGCTGGAGCAGAGACCCCCCTGCATCTGTCTTTTGCCCATAACCATAATGGGTGTCACCCTCCCCATCCTTATCTCAATTCCTGAGCCTTTTGCTTTCACAGAATCATCTAGGTTAGAAAAAGCCTTGAAGATCATCTAGTCCAGCCATAAACCATTACTTATTTTCTTCTTCCCATCCTTGAGGGGGAATGGGTGAGCGAGCAGCTTTGTGCTGCTCAGTTGCTCTCTGGGCTCAAACCACAA
Organism: Athene noctua; assembly: GCF_965140245.1. Classification (NCBI taxonomy): domain Eukaryota; kingdom Metazoa; phylum Chordata; class Aves; order Strigiformes; family Strigidae; genus Athene; species Athene noctua. The sequence continues at coordinate 10,450,005 of NC_134056.1, read as the reverse complement.
GAAAAAAGGTTGGTGCTTTTTCTCCCCCTAACTGGTAAGTTACTGATAACTTATAAGAACTGATAACTGATAAGAAAGCGGCGAATGTTGCTGTTCCTTGGGCTTAGCAGAGCCCTTCCGTCGCTCCTCCCTTCGTGTGCCCACTGCCACGTGTTGGAGCTGTTGGGGGAGGTTTGTTGCCTTGCTTGTGCAGATCCTCTCCCTCTGTGTTGCTAAAGCAGACAGCCCCACGTGGGCTCCATTCTCGGGGCTGAAATCCCTTCGATGCCAGGCAGTCTAGGACCCAGGGCCATTACGGGAAAGTTGAGGTTATGGGCTGCTTCCTTAATGGGCCATTCATTTCCCCCGGGAAAATGGTGAGTGATTGATTGCCCTGCATCAACAGGGCTTTGTTATTGCTCCTCTTTTTCCTGCTACTACATTTGAGGCAGGGTATTCAGAAGAGTTAGGTTTTTTACTTTGCAGTGGTGATGACTGTGGTTAGTCACAGGGTGAGATGTGCTTTACTAGTTCAGCATTAATTGAACCAAGAGAGAGAGTTTGCTCTGTCCTGAAAGCATCTTTGAGACTGAAAAGTTGCTCCGTGGTGGCATCAGGCAAGCTGAAGAGTTTGGTGTAAAGTGATGTTCAGGGAAGAGGGAGTTTGGGCTTGAGTTTGATGGTTTGGCTCAGGTCTTTCCAACGTGGGAGGTTTGTTGTGAAGGGTTATTCAGTCAGTTCCAAAGGATTGAGATGACCTTATATGTGGTCCAGATACAGCCTTCCTACGGATTTAGAGGAAAATAGCATCAAAGGCTGAGATTTGCAGTAACTAATCTACCTCGCAAATATTCACTCCTCCTATGATAACCTGAGGAATTAGGAGGACAGGAAGAATGCAGGTTCACAAATCTCAGCCCAGTTTTTCCTTGCTGATCCACTGTTTATACTTTCACAGAGTTCCATTTTAATTACAGCCAATGAAATCTTTTCTAGCAAGACTTTATCTGGAAGGTGATTTACGCTTGAAGCGAAAAGACTGAATCATCAATTGGGTGAAATGCTTTAAGAATAAGCTGGGGAAAATCTTCTAAATCAGCAATATGATAACATCAGAGCAGTAGAACCAAACAAGCACTTCTGTGAGCTGCAGATTTGTCAGCTGTAGCCTGTTCCTACTCAACAAGGTCCAAGGAGCAACAGGTGATTTAGGGAAGTTGCTGTGTCCTGAGGGCAGGGAAGAACCTTTTTTCCAGCAAATGGAGTGTGCTTGCTTTCTGCTAAAGGCTTCAGTGTGATCTGGGAATGCATTAAAGTAGTGCAGACAGATCAGAGATCCCTGAAGTATGTGCAGAGCATTTTCTGGACTGTGAAATTAGGGAAAAACCTACCTAGAGCACCAGCTCACAGTGGGCAGCAATGCTTCTCAAGTACAACATAGTCAAGAGTAGCAAACCTGACTATTTCTTCTGCAGCTGGGACTAGTTTAGTCCCAAGCTGGTCCGGTGACAGGAGTTGTGCCTCTCAGCAATGTGGATCAGCCCCTGCACTGGGCTGATGCAACCACTCTGCATCCCATTTTGGTGCTGCTGACACTGGCTCTGGGCTCTGTCGCTCAGCGGAGGCACTTTCTGCAGTGATCAGTGTTCACCTGGAGCATCACACGGGGTGGGGGTGACGTGACCACTTTGCTTGTGCTTGAGGGAGCCGTTACTGAGGTAAGTGGTAACCGGTGATCAGATTGTCTCTTGGAATCATTATGTAAATTTATTCATTAGTCCCCATAAAGTATTTTAATATGCTAAGTATTAACATGCTGCACTTGTTATCATGCTTTAAGCATAGCTGTCTGACAGTAATCAGTGCCTGCTGGAGCTTGAGGATGCTGCGGGAGGAGAATATTTCCAAGTTCTTGGCAAACTAAGTTGCAGAGTCTGGGTAAAGAAAACTGAGGCTGAGTATTGGGAACAGATACAGAGGTGGGAGGAAATGCAGATGCTCAGCAAGAGAAACTGTGGTGCCCTGGGATCTGAGTCTCTCTGAGTCCTGAGCTTCCTCAGATCTAGTTTTCAAGTTAAACAATGGTATTTTAGACCATCTTGTTTACATTCCTAGTGTTTGTGAATGACCGTGATTCATCTATTGCATATTGCTCATATAGGCTTTTTGGAGGCGTAAAACTTTTTTTAAAGAGTCAATAGTGTAACTCCTGGTTTCCTTTTCTATAGCAGTAATTCTCAGTTTTTCCCATGCAAGAACCTTATTGTCTATTGTGAAACACTCTCCTGCCTTCAATCCTGATTGCTGTGGGAAGCTCACCTTGTTTTACGAAGTCTGAAGTCTTGTCCCTGCCCATGAATCCCCAATTAAAAAAAATTCTTTTAATATGCTAAGTAGGAGCATTCAGTACAAAACCTGTAATCAGAGAAGAGACACACTGGTAGTCTTCAGTGAGATAACTAGGGCAGACCAAGCACTGTAGCTGTGGTTAGCTTGGAGTGCAATGCTTTCCATTGTAAATGGATTAGGAAGGTTTCTGAGCTCCTTGCTGTGGTTGTTACAGAGCCAGCACCGTTTGAGCTATCTGGTCTCTAACCCCCGTGAGGTGCAGTCTTGCCTTTGCAGTGGAGGTGCATGATGAGCTCCCAAGGAGCTGAGGACTGTGGTATGTGGTCTCAGTTCACCTACAGAAAATCACGGGTCAGACCTGCACCGTCTGAAGTTGGCAGAAGTCTTGATGCTGACTTTCAAAGAGCTGGGTTTTCACCTTTTATCTTTTCTCTACAGGAGTTCAAAGCTACATGGTGGAATTTGCTTTGCAAAATAGGGACTCCTTGCAGGGAAGGAGAAATGTCAAAGTATACACTCACTGTCTTTTGATCTTAATGGCAAGAGATTTTCATGTTTCTTCTGTTTTCTACTGACAAATATTAGTATCCGGTGGGTATTTCAAGGCTGTGGACTGGGCCTAACCTAATATGCTTGTAAGTAGGAATGAACAGTTCAAATAAAATGTAAGTCTATCCTAAATTGGATCCCAGCTAGAACTTTACCCTCACTGAATTTACAATAGCTTATGATTCACTTGGTATTTTTCATTTCCCTTTGTGTCTTTGAATTTCTTGATTCCTATAAAGACACAGAAATGGAAGGTTGGAATATGATTGTTCCATTTCCAGCCCGACAGAAATGTTTTTGTTGGTGGGATGGTGGATGTGTAGGAGCTTGTAGGGTCAGAAGAGAATCTGATCCAGTTGTTTGGAGGGCTCACCTATGCCTTTCTGGGGGCATTTATCTATAAAGATCGAACCATTGACATTTGGCCTTCATCAGTCACAACTGTGATTTGAGGAGTCAAAGGTGATGTTCCTCAGGAAGAGTTTGGATGTGACTAGCACTGGCTGCCTGGACCATGAGATAGTTTCCTGTGTAAAACCCTCCAGGAAGGTGGAGTTAGTGTGCAGGTGAATGTGTGACAGAAAGCAGAAGGGAAATAACATCAAGCAGCATCCCCTCTTCTTGGCGACTTGGATTTCCTCTTGGCTTGCTGCCAGCCTGTGAGATTCCTTTGGGGCTCAAGAGCCCCCACACTTTCAAGCACCTCTTAAACTTGCAAGTTATAGCTTAAAGGTGACTTAAGTGGCTTTTTGCTGGCCCTTTGCTCATGATTATGGTTTCCTGTGAGGTTATGCACTTGGCTTTCCTAATTGTGACTGTCACGCCTACTTTGATATAGCAGTAAATGCAGTAGTAAAGCCTGTGGGACTCTGCGAAGGTGGCTTTGAAATTGCTCTTTTCTTCTAGTACACCCAGTGTGGTGTTGTCTGCTGTCTGTTAGAAGTGACCTGAAACCAGTTCACCAAAGAACAAATCTATAATTGCTATATACTGAGATGGATGAGAATAAATGAGGTTTTGTTTACAGTGATATTTGTGTGTCCTGGAGCTGTCAGCCTGCAGTGTTTAGTGGCTGAGAGGGGTTATGGTGGGTTCAGTCTTCTGTGATTACTCTTTGTGCATGTGTGTGTGTATCAGCTCTCCTTGCTCTGAATTAACATATTGAGGAACAAAACTGTTTAGACAGCAAAAGTGTGAGCAGACAGGAGAAGGGAGGGAAAACTGGCCGAAGTACTTTCCTTACATTATGTTATCAGGAAGAGTAAGCACAAGGAAATGTTTTGTTTTGCCACTCTGAATCACACAAATCACATTTCTGATAGGGTTTCTTGCTTTTACACTGCACTCTTTGCTGTGTCCAAGGGGCAAGCTTTGCTCCAGTTGAATGTGGGGTGTCAGGACCCAGAGCTGGAGGAGTGCAGGACCAGCAAAACAGACCAGGGGACTGATGCCACACTTGGCATTAACACCTGCACAAGAACAGCATGAAAGCAAGGGTGCTTTGCTTTCATTTAGACTTTATGATGTTGTGTTGCTCGGGCTGACATGCTCTCTGGGAACACAGCATGTGGCCAGGCCCTCAAGATTTACCTGCGTCTTCAAAGAGGTAGACATAGCCCTGTTGGAGATCTAATAATGCAGCACACTGTGAGCAGTGAGGAGCAAACAGATGAAAAAAATTAACAATGATAAAGCAAGCAGTGCTTAGAGGTGTGTGAAGAAATGTGCCACCTCAGTTCTGTTTGTAGCAAAGAGCCTGTTCTGACTCCTCAGTGTTTTAGAGCATCTCAAAGCCAAGAGCACACAGCATTTGCCTAACAGATGGGTTACATATATAGAGCAGAATTTCCCATAGCCCTGTCTTGGGGAGAGATTACCCTTGGGACCTGATGTTCACCAGTGCTGAACTTTTCTTGTCATTGTGCATTTGCTTTTGGAAATGCAGAATGCTGAGGGAGATGCCTGGGACCAGGCGCTGTGCTAGGGAGCCAGCAGTGCATGTGTAACGTGCTGGTGTCGTGCACTCGTGATGGAGATGGGAGCTGAGCTCCTGTGCCGTGCTAAGGTGCTGCATGGATGTAATCGTGCTCTTTCTCCCTGCAGTTTCAGAAAGAAGAGAAAATCCTCTCATGTTAGTGTTAAATTACATTCACTGTTGAGTTAGGATGACTTTAATTTGCTAATAAGAATTGGCCATCTTACATGCACACACAAAGGTGATAGATAATTCCCAGTCTCCTGCTGCTGCTGTGGGGCTGATGTTATTTCTTGTGTTTCAGTATCACCAATCACTTAGAGGAAAGTTGGGCAGCAATTAGGAGCAGGCAGGCAAAAGTTCTGAGTGCAGGATCGGTGCAATAGTGAGTAGCTGGGGGAGAAGAAGGGAAGAGCCTACACTGTGGTTTGATGCTTTTGCAGAACCGGTACTGGAAGTCTGAAGAAGGCAGGGACTGACTTAGGGGTGACCAAGCCCTTGCAAGAAAAGCCGAGAACACATCAGGGAAGCTATTAAGTTAAGCATGTTAGAAATTCTGGCTGGAGCCTTGCCATGTGTGAAACCCCAACAGAGAGCCTGCTCTGTGACCTGTGCATTGCCTATGTCCCATTTATACCTCTTCTGAGGTCCTGATTGGGTTGATGTGTTGACCTTCTTCCAGCTGGTTATAGAGGTGTGGATTTCACCCTTGTTTCTTGCCATTTTTAAACTCTGCTCCATCCCATTATGTTGTTACAACATGTGTTTTGCTTGAGTGGCAGGAAGGTTTATTGTTATGTAAAAAAAAAAAAAAAAAAGTCTTTTAGGTCAAAGTTCATTCATTTAAATTATTATCACTTGTGCATGACAGTCATCTTGTTCTCAGCATCTTTCCCAAGTTTCAAAAAATTATTGTATAAACAGAATCACCTACCACCTGTGCCCTCCTGCCAGGCAGAAGCCTAGTGGCATAAAAATAACTAATCTTCTCTGTGACTCAAAACCCTCCCTAGGGCTCCACATCCAAACTGTCCTAAGCATCTTGCTCTTGAGCAGAAGGTGGACTGGATTTCTCATCTCCTGTTTCCCCAGAGAGAAGCCACACACCAGTCTTTGGAGTAACATATTTGCTACTAATAAGACCTTGTCAGATATATGTAGTGTATCAGTGTAATAAATTGGCATGTTCATCAGCAGGCTTGTAGTTCAGCTGAAAAATCCCTTGGAGATAACTGAACAAGCAGCACAAGTTTCCCGTCTATCTGAAATGCTCTGCTGGCCCCTGTGAGAGAAAAACACATGGTAAATGGAGGAATCTGTGTAACTGATGGATCCTGTGTGGAATGATGAGCTGTCAGTAAAACAATCTTATACCAGTCTAAATTCTGCCTTGGCTGATATCCATTTATTTATGCTTTCCTCCTGGATTTTGGAGGCCACAGGGCTTGTTTGCTGAAGGGCTGAACTCCCAAATTTTTTAGGGCTGCAGTGTTGCTGCATGGCAGGCTTTGCATACTTCCTCATCTGGAAGGTTTTGCAGAAATCCAAAGATATTGTAAGAGAGAATGTGGAGCATGTCTAAGACTAAAATGGCTTTGAATTATTTAGATGCCAAGATGGGTGCGATGCACGTCTCTGTCCATGCCTGGGTCTCCATTTGTCCGGAAGCACAGACTGTCTGACCCTGTGCCCATGTGGACATTCCCTCTAAGGCTAAAAGGATTGGAACATTTCAGCCCTGATACAGCAAATTACCCTGTTCAGAAAAGTACTTAAGCAAATGTGTAAAGCTGAGCAAGAGTTTTAAGTGCCTTGTTGAATCTTCTGCATTTTATTTAATGTCTCAGTGAAGGTATATTCAAAATGAATGTGGGGTGGCCACCCTCAGGTTTAATAGGAGTCATTTAAGATATACAGCAGGAGAGTGACATATATCATACAAACTTAAAGAGCCCCTTCAACAGAGCAATTGCTCTCTGAAAAGAAATTAAAACCTCTCCAAACAACAGCTTAATCATCAGTGCTTGCCAAGAAGTGAAAACTCCAGCTGAAGAAATTCACTTGCAGCTTGACAACATTATAGCACTGAGGGTACAAACAGCTCTCTTACATGCCCAACAATTGCTTTCCTACACAGGATGAAAAAGGCAGCTGCATGCTTTCAGAAGTATACTGGTTTGCTTATGCCGTGACTGCTGCATCTGTGGTTGGAGTGGAAGAGAATAATGGAATGCTTCTAAGAAAACCAAAAATGAAGAGTTTATTTGCTCTTGTAGTTCCTACAGCAACTCAAAATACATGTGGCTGGGTTGTCCAACAGAAGAGGCTGGCTGTGCGTGGGCTCTAGGAGAAAGTCTCTGCTCTTTGATCTACAGACCACATGCCCTGGGATACAGGACCGGGACAAAGGCAGGCTGCTAACGGGTACAATGCTGGTGTGTCGGTGTGGCCTTGTGTCTGGGCGACTTGGTGGTGGGACAAGCAGGATGCTTGGTGTGTGGGTGCAAGGCAGCTCAGGGGGTGCTGGGCTTAGAGAACTTCAGAGATGGGTGCTATCAGGGCTGTTTGCTGTGGTGTGTCAGCAGGAGAGAAGACAGGGAACGGTCTGCTGGGGTAGAGGTCATCTGTGGTCAATCTGTTGCATATGCCATGAGGGTGCTACAGCAAGGGGCGAGTTGAAGTCGCTTTTTGGCGGAAGGTGCCATCATTCTCCTTTGCCCATCTTCAGAGTCAGCACTGGTGACCATTCAAGCCTCCTTCCTTCTTTTTATAGAATCATAGAACGTTTTGGATTGGAAGGGGCCTTTAAAGATCATCTAATGCAACCCCCCTGCAGCGAGCAGGGACATCTTCAACTAGATCAAGGTGCTTGGAGTCCCACCCAACCTGACCTTGAACGTTACCACCTCTCTGGGCAATTTGTTGGTTTTCTTCCAACAGATAAAATTCCCAGCGTTATAGAGACTTTCAAATGGAAAATTTCTAATTCAGATGTTTTCTAGCAACATTTTCTTCTTCTTTCTTGTGTTCTTTGTGCCAAATTCCAGCAAATGTTCTGCGAATCTCTTGCAGGAGCAAAATTGCCCAGTAACTGTGGAAAGCAGGATAACTGCTCATGAAACCAGAGAAACTCTAGATCAAAGTCGCCTTACCTATGGGTGTCCAGGCTGAAAAGTCATGCTAAAGTGAGAGAGTTCATCTCCATGGGTTTGTAGCCATGTAAGAGCTCAGGGTACAGCCCAAGCAGCTGGCGAGCTTGCATTGACTGTTATGGTGGAAGCACCAGTTGTCATTTAACTGGATTAAACATATTTTCTCCTTTGTGAACAGAGAAGCAGGTAAATTTGGAGCAATTTGTGCAGAGCTTGTGGTTCTGCAACAATGCTGGTACCAGCTGTAGAGCTCACTGGCCAGAGGTCAGCTCCTCACAGGGTCAGGGAGTGATCACAGACACCGACTGCTGCATGGTGAAACCTTCCAGTAGTGGAGACCAGCACTTGCACAGCTGCTCCATAGGGCATGGGACAAAGCCCAGAGAAAAAAATTGGATAGTTCCCATTTTTTTAACCAGATGTTTCCTAAACAGGGCAGGTGTAATTTGAAGCATTCGATACTGTGTTTCAATAATGGTTGAGTTACCAACTCAGCAACACAACAACAACAAAAATATCTGGGTGTATCTGCTTATTTTAGGGTTAGTTTGTTTATTAGCATGGTCTGTGGCAAAACCCTTCTGTTGTTCGGCAGTGTGCCCATCAGCGAAGGCACCTGGAATGTGGAGAGGAGAAGGTCTGGGCCAGTCTCATAGTTTTCTGCAGACTTAATGAATTTACACTATAATAAATATTTTCACACTTAAATTTTGAATTTCAGAGACAGTTTTCGTTCAAATCTGGCAAGGCTTGTGGTTAAGTTTTTTTTTTTTTTTTTCTGTAGCAGACAGTCCTTTTCTATTTAAAATGTCTTCGTAAAACCTTGTGAAACATCTTTAGATGGAGCTGAGAGGCTCATGACTAACTGTTTTTTGTTTTGTCTGAAACAGGAAAATGGTAGTGATAAAACAGCTTTGGACTCTCGTCCTGAGAAGTAGGGTTTGCACTGACAAAGGACTGTTGGACTTGGGGGCTTTGCTGTGCTCTGACGTTTGTGTGACTGAGCTCTCATCTCCGCCTAAGTTCTGTGAGCTGTAGATATATCTACAAGGGTATTTGCTGCTTATAATTAGCTAGAGAGAAGCTGTACTGCTGGAGGTAGTCTCATTAGAAGACAAATGAGAAGGTAGCCAAGCCTAAATATGTTGCTACTCTGCTCCATCCCAATCCTCTGCTGAAGAATGCACACATGTAATAGCCTATTGTTATAATTTTATGCAATGGAATCAAGACTTTAATTCATTTAAATGGTTTTCTACTGTTGAAAATTTCTTGGGCAGCTTTTGGTGGCAGTGTTTAGAGGGAAGGTCTGGAAAAATCTAGATCTGCATTTAAGATGATGAGGAAGCCTGTCCATCATTCTTAGGACTGTTGTTATCTACAGTGATTTTGGGCACTGACCCACAATTTCCTACGTTCAAAGACAGAAAATGATTGTGTATTGGATTGTTTTGGTGTCCTGGGAATTGGTCTGTGACTGGCTCTGTCTTGCTGATTTAGGGGCTGCTGAGTGGGAGGAGAAGTTTATCCTGCATCTACTCACTAGACCAACACAAACTAAGTTTTGGTCTGAATACATCCTTATGCTTATCTATTCATCACATGTATCCATGAGCAACCAAACTGAACAGAGCTCTAAATACATGTGTCTGTGTGTATACGTAAGTGTGTGTACTTCTTCCCTCCTTATAACTTTAGGAGTACATCTGAAGACAGCTTTGCCTCTTCACTCATGTAGTGAAGCTACATGAAGCCTTGTTGGTTGGCTTTGCAGTATAAGAAAAAACATCAAGGGAGCACTGAATTTATTCTGAGTGTAACTTAACTTACACATGAATCTTCTCAAGCAATGAATGCATGGAAAGCACTCTTGCTTTCCAAGAATTTCAAACTTAAAAGCAGTTCCTGTTTTTCAAGGAGCAACTCTTCCTAGAACTCTGCACAACTCAACCCCAACAGTGTCTGTGCTAACCTTATATGGGGACCTGGCAATGCTCTCTCCCCCTTCTCAGAAAACAGAACTTGGTTGCATGCTCAGAGAAAAGAAACCTGAAGATAATTATATGAGGCACTTGTGGTGTTGGTCTGAATCAGAGTATCTTGGAGTTTTGCTGGATGAATTGGCTGCTCCCTTAGCATCTCAGTTTGAGTCATATTTAGGTGAAACTATTTTAATTACTTGGTCTTACTCGCAATTTGGCTTTTAGATTTATGATGAATGTTGAATGCACATAGGGGAGGTTTGCTCTTTGTTAGACATTGCTTTTGAGGACATTGAGATAAATGGATCTGGCTTGGTGTGGATGCCTCCTTGGCCCTGCTGGGCGACCTGTGGGCTGAGCACCATGGTCATCAGCAAGGCAGTGCCTTGATCTGCTGTCACAGCTTGACTCCTCGCCAAACAAAAGGGTTTGGGGTTGCAGGTAGCCCATGAGATACATTTGGGTGCCTCAGGTTACAGTTTTGGTCTTTCTGGGCTCTGCTCATCATTGTGCCATTAACTTGCTGTGTGACCTCGCACAAGGTGCTCACTTACGTAAAAAACATGTTCCAGACAGCTTCAGTGCCATAACTTGCCCAGTGGGTTTCACAGGGTGGTTGTATGGTTGCTGGGGTACTGCTTTCTCCTGAGTACCTCCACCATAGGTCTGACCTTCCTTATCGTGAATACGCATTACCTGTTGCCAGTAGGAATAACCTAGACCGAGTTCACGTTCATAATTAAAGTCCACAGCTGTTTAAAATAAAAGAAATGGGAGGAGAGATTACAAAAAAAGATTTTAAAAAAAATTGGTAGGGTCACTTGGCCAGCCTGTAATTTTTGACTGTGAAAGAGCTTTCACAGTGCCAGGCAGGCACACTCTTGAATAAAGCAACTGAATGAGTCCATACTAGCTGGGGAAAAAAGAGACTTTTTTATCAAGAATCCAAGAAATATTTACGTATTGATTTATTGCTGCCATAAGCTTTCAGATCAAGTCATAAAACATCAGCATTTTTGCTTTTTCAGTCTCCCTAGCTCTGTAAGGCTGGAGAAGGGGAGAAACAAAGGAAAGGATTTATTTCTATTTAAACTTGGCTGAATTAAAATTATTACTGCATGCAATTATTATAGTTAAAGCATGTTCATACATGGCCAGCAGTATTGTAGCAAAATTAAAATGCTGCCAGCTTCTAGGATTTTACTGAGAGTCTTCTGGTATTTGGGTTGATTTTTATGCATTTGGATGCTTTCCTCTGAAAGACCAGCTCCTGGATTTATGTGCTTGAGAGAATTATAGCTCCCTTCCTCTCTTATTTGGGACTTTTAACTATTGTCACTGAATAGAAAAGTTAGAAATTTTGAATCCTAAAGTATCAAAATCCGAAGAGCTAATTATCTAGGTGTATATGTTTTTTTCTTTTTTTAAACAATGATCTCCTCTGCTTGAGGCTTCCACATGGATTTCCTGCCCCATAGAAAATGATTGGAGCTTTGCCCTCTTGTTTGATGTTGTGAAAATATCTGTCTCTTGAGCTGCATTTCCCTCTGTTTTTACTGCCCACTATGTGAAATGGATTTCTCTCCCTGGAACAGAGGGTGCACATCATTGTGGTTTGTGATAGGGGTAGGTGGGCTTCACCTTTTGTTTAAGGTACCTGTATGTCCACTGGGGAAGCATAAGTTCCAGGTATCACACTTGTTGCCTGAGTGTTGTGTGTTTAATTTTCAAATGTGCTGTGGCCGTTTTGGGACCTCCGGGTGTCAGTGCAGCCCTGCAGGGTGCGGGGACAACCAGGGGAGAGGGGTAGCTCTGGGACTGGGTGGAAGCAGCAAGGCTGTGTCAGGGCAGGGGATCACCAGCCCTAGGGAGAAGCAGCAAGATCTGCATTATCATCTCTGCAGCGCACTGGCTTAGTCTGGAAAATAGTCGTTTCTCTGGCAGGACATCGGGCAGAAGCCCCTCAGAGCCATGCTGCTGCACGGTGGGGTGGGCACTGCTGCCTGATGTGAAGGCATGGGGCAGGCAGGACTGTGACAGCGTTTCCTGCTTTAGGTATGTTTAGAACAGGAAAAAAAGCACCTTTACCAATTATTGTGACTGGTGTGATGTTAAAGCCAGTGACAGTAAGACAGTGGCTTCCAAGAATATAAAGTGATAAATGAATAAGGTTATGTTTTCAGGGTGATTTTCTGGAATCAAACTAACCCTTCTTGCCTTCTGCTCAGGTACGAGTTGCTGGTGCACTGTGGCTGCTGCCTTTTGCATTCTTCTGTCCTGGACAGGCACTTATGCAGCGTCCAACACCACCAGCAAAGGAATGCTTTATCTTTAGCACCCCACGCTTGTTACAGATTCAGCTGGACTCTTGGTCCAAGGGGACAAGAGCTAATGCCAGGCCTGGTGTCTCACCCCTTATCCACAGCTGGTGCTGCCAGGGCTTTTAGAGTCTGCGGTAGAGGTTGATTGCATGTTCTCTCAGGCCAGGAGTAGTTTTCTTTTTGTTTGCAGGATGTGAAATACTCTGGATTTGATTTTGATCCTGGTAGTGAACAGCTCTGTGTTCTGCTCCTCTAAACAGCAAGTGGCTGTGGGGCTGGATGCAAGTGACTTCTCTTTGAGGGCAAAAGGTTTATCTTTGTTTCAAAACATCGTCGAACTTAATGTTGTGAGACTCAAAGGATTTTCAGATATTTTCCATCTGAGGCCCACTTGCAAACCAGGAGTTATGGATGTATCTGAGGAGTAACTGGGGGATTTGAACAAGGTGGATTGCTATTACAGCAGTGGACCGACCTCTACCCTGAAGGTAAAAAGAAAGAATGAAAAGTAAAAAGAAAGAGTGAAGAATTCTGTGAAGAGAGAAGACCTTCTCAGGAATACTGATTTGAGTGTAAACGGACAAGGAGCTTAGAGCACCTCTTCCCAGAGTGTTCAATTTGAGCAGGTGTTAAACCCAAGACTTGATTGCCTTTGGCCAAGGTTTGATGTGAAAAGGAGTGTGGAGGCCAGTGGGTTCTCTGAATGCTTTTCTTACAACGGCTGGCCCTTGAGACAACAGGTACCCCATCCCAAAGGGCCCCCAGAAGACACATCCTCTGCCATGAAATCCTTCCTAGTGTCCAAAACACACTCAGGACCTACCACAAAGACCCACGAGGCACCATTGTAACATGGTCTAGGAGGAGATCAGGAAATCCTCCAGTCTTGAGTTGTAAGCTGGACCTCATATGGACCTGAGGGCTTCCTGAGATGCTGTCTATCCCATGGCCACATGTGGAAATCTCCAGCTAAAGAGTTTTCCTCAAAGTAAGCATAAACAGATTAAAACCACAAGAAGCACAGTGTTTAAGCCCAACTCCAAATTTTCCTGAATCTTGCTGGACTGGGGCTCTTCCATTTTGATTCACCCTCTCTACATACAAGGGCACCTGCTCTGAATGACCTGAACCCACTGATCCCAGATAGAAGTATGCTCAAGAGGAGTATTTGAACCCTAAGCCAACCCTGTCTTGCTGTACATGCTGTGTGGGAGTGTGATTTGGACTGACCACTAATTTAATTAACCAACCCATTTTAGTTTTATCCTTCACACAGATGAGCACACCAGGCAGGTGCTCTGTCATCTCCCTCCCGTGGGTGGTACAACCCCTGAGCATCAATTGGAAATGCACCTTTCTGCCAATTTAATTTTGCTCTGATGGGTCAATCACCAGCACTCCCCCATGCCCGGCTGTCATGTCCCTGCAGAGCGGCAACACCAGATGCTCTGTGCAAATGGACTGTAACATCTGAAAGTCAGTAACGAAAGTTATTGGACTGACTTTGTGCCAAGACTGTATTTCAACTGGAACTGGGGATAAAAAAAAAGACTTTTCCGCAGATTCTGGTATTTTGTGTAAGCCAGCACATTGGGTCAGGACTTGAGAGATAGGACTTCTCTTGCTGGTCTGGTGGGAAATGCGGAAGCAGCTGTCCTTTCACCTGTAAAGCTGGAGATATCAATAGAGACCTCCTTAGTGCAGGGCTTGGTGGTATTTCTGGGTGAAAAAGGCTACATAAGACTTAAAAGATGAGAACCTTTTAAAAAAATATTTATTTTGTCTTCTGTTTTCAGTTGATCCAAAGAGATGCAGGAAAAAAAGTAGAAAAAATTAACAGTTTTGGAAAGCAATAAATTTTAATAACTTTTTAGTAACTAAGTGGAGTAGAGAAAAAATATTTCATAGTTCTACTGAATTAGATGTTAAGGTATTAATTTCTCAGGGAGGTGAGGAAGATGCAGTACTTCTCAGCTCTTCCCAGAATGTTATTGATGAGAGACTGAGGCCCCTTCATTATCTCCTAGAACCCTGGACTTATTTCTGAAGGTTGCAATATTTTAAGAAGCTTACACAAATCCCTCCAGTCCCTTATTGTGGTCATCTTTGCTTAAAATAAAACCTGAAAATACAACAAAGCTATTCAATGTCCTGCTAGATTTTAGGCTTGAGATTATCTTTTTTAGGGGGAAGCCAGTTGTCTCGTGCTCTAATCTGATGAATACACTGGCTAGACTCCACCAGGTTGGATTTGGGGTCAGAAGTCTTTTCTCCAGGGCTTTCAGCAGGATGGGGTCAGACTTTCCACCAGGGATTTTTGCTTACAAATACAGTGCAAGCAATAATGAGAATTTCTGAATTAGAATAGGCAAAGTTTATGCTTGACAACAGGTATGGGTTCAGGAACTTCAGATGTGAGTTAGATTTGGATTTGAACTTATTCATATGAAGCCTCTATACTTCATTCTCCATCTGTGAAGGCACTTTGCACTTTCCAAAAGGGAAGATTGACACTTTGGGATACTATCGTAATGTGGACTATGTAGTGTCCCAGAGAAGTGACTGGTTTAAATGCTGTTTGAGTCTGTGACTATTTTGTGAATAGAGTAGATCATCATTGTTTCCACAGATTGAACTCGGAATGTTTTTTCTCAGCAAATTTGGGTTTTCTGCACTTATACCTTTTTGTGCAAGGTCTGCCTGTCTCTGATGAAGAACTCAGCGGGAGTTAATGCCTAGAGAAAACGTGCTAGGTAAGGCAGGGCTCCATGTGCTCATTCTACATGCTTTTAATATTTTTGGGTTTGTTCTTAGTAATTTCGGTGTTCACCTAATCCCAAGAATAGAAGCACATAGAAATAAAACAACCATAAATAGCATCTCTAATTAACAGAAGTGGCGAGGAGTGAATTGTGAAAAGTCAGACGAAGGATAAATAGAATTCATCTATTGAAGACAGCTGAGATTTTCCTCCATGCAAAAGCATTTACTGAAGGGAAGATTACGCTTTAATTGCCCCAAATAAGTCAAGCTCTGCTATTGATTAGATTAAAGTGAGTAAACTCTAGGTGTACTATACATTTTGATTAAAAACATAGTAAACAGCTAATGGTCTGCGGTGTTTCAGCTTTGGCTGTATCTGTCAAATTAGATCCCTTCTTTATTGAACCCCACTCTAGAAGCATTTCCAAAGAATTAGATGTTAGCCCATCAGCTGTTGTTTTTTCACATTGATGGACGATGTGCTGAGCAAAGTGGTGGCAGAATTTCTTCCTGGGAGATTTGGGGCAATCGCCTCAGGGTTGCTACTCCTGTCAAAAGTGACTGAAAGAAGAAACTTGTGTAAGCAGCAGAATGGGTCCTTGTTCAGAGGCAAAGAGGGTTGTTTTCTTGCTCTACTGGTAAAGAGGACCAACTAAGTCTGAATGGGTTAGAACAGCTTGAGACCCCAAAGCAGCATCTTTTCACAGCCAGGGAACCCTAGCTGGAGATTTGCCAGCAGGACCAGCCTGGACCTTGTCATTTAGGTTCATGCTGGTACATGGTGTGATGGTCTGTGACTATGCTTCTGTAGATGCTGTTCTTGAGGTCTCATTTAAAGCTCTGAAGACAATAGGAAAACACCTATAAAGGCATTTTGGTTGCCTTTAGGCACTGGCAGAGGTGCTCTGGTGAAGGCTGCTTTACAGCTACTCTCTTTGAGAGGTGCCTGCCACCCATAGCAGTAGCAGAAGGGAATTTGACCCTGAGCCATGAGCTTGGAGTGTGTTTCCTTAGCTCCAGCTATGAGCAGGAGTGAGTTTGCATCATGGTGACAGCACCCACAGAGGTGCAGGTGCCGAAGGGGGTCTGCTGTGGAGGGTCAGTCCCTGCTGGATGGGCAGTGCCCAGCAGCTGACCTGCACTGACATCCTACCCTGTGCAGCAGCAGAAGTCTGTATCATTTGTACAGGAAGTCTGTATAATTTATATTAGTTACAGGCTTACCATAAAGTCAGTGTGTTCGCGTATGGGTCAGTGGTGATAGAGGTGACCTGGTGTAGCCTTGCATGTGGACATCCCTGAGCTCTCCCTTCCAGTACAGGAATAAAGGGACTGCAAGTGGAGACAGGGATGATGTGGGGAGAAGGGTAAAGAGACTGATGGTCTTTTGATCAGAAACATGGAAATCAAGATCGGAAAGGTGAGACTTTTTGCTTAGATTCATTGCAGCACAACAGTCTCCAATGAGGGTGTCCAGTCCCTGCCATGTACCGCACAGCATTTTCCTATGGCAGAGGTCGTTATTGTTCTACTGGTTTTGCATTGCCCAAGAGGATTTAATCGGATTCAGCAGTGTATGAATAAGTTATTAAAACACGTACTATCACTGCCCGGCTCCCTTGGTCCTTGGCATGTGCTGAATGGGGTTGTGGGCAGTGCAGTCTTCTGTTTGCACCAGCTAGGAAAAGCTGTCAGCTTTGGGTTGCGGATCCGTCAGGCCTCAGATTCATCCCTGGGGCATGGCCTTAGTATGCCGGCTTGTGGTGGCACACATGCCTAGGTATGTGGGAACCCCCTAGACCTCTCAACACATGAAATACAGATTTAGGTTCTGTTGCAGAAGCCAGAGGAGAGTAGGAGGGTGTGGGCAGGTGTGCTGTCTGCTTAGAGAAAAGAGAGGGGCAGGAATTTGGGGATTATTCTCTGTTTGACTTGCTCAAATTTGTAGTCTGTAAATCTCCTGAAACCTAAGCTTTTCCACTCGTTGAACAGAGGCAGTCACTTGCTTGTTCGTGAGGCTGTGTGTAAACCAAATTTCACTTAATTGTGTGTTTGTTATTTTGGGATTCCAGAACGAGTATCTCATCACTGATGCAACCCGTGATTAAACAACTTCCCTTCCTTGGGGGCTGCTGGGTCTTTTTTCTGCATCGTCTGTCATAGTTTTCTCAGTAACTCTCCACTGCTGATAGAAGCCTCGCTGGCAAGGAAGTGCTGTGGAGTATTTACATGCTCCTTCCCCACCAAATCAGCTCCTGGTCCCTTTGATCAGCCCTGTTTGAAGTCGGCAGTGTGTGGGATTGGGCCGTGAGGCTCCCCTGGTGATGTCCCAGCCGCGGGAAGCGCTGAGCTGAAAGTAGGCAGTGTCCCCGGAGAGCTGGCGTTGTGCTGCCGGGATGAGGATGGGCTGGGAGAAGGATGTCGGAGCAGGCAGGGCTTCGATGACAGTGGTGGTGGGATGGAGCTGGTTGGAGCAGAGAAAGAAGCTCCAGCAACACAAGGAACTCATCTCAGAGCAGGCAGGCACAAGGGCTCTGCCTCCCTGCACGCCCCGAGAACATGGGCCATGGCCAGGGCTGCGGAGAGGAAGATGAAAGGTAATATAAAAGCATTTCTGGTCTCTGCAGCACATTGCAAGCAGCAGTAGGCTGCTTTCAAGTCAATTGTTTCAAAACGTATCTTTAAATGAATTAATAATTAGACACAGCTGCCATCTTGTTAACATAATGAAGCAGTGGCCTAACGGCTCTCTGTGTCTGAGAGACAAAAGTGAGTGTTAATACTGGTCTTTCTATGGTGTTGGACAAGTCACAAAAGGCTTGGTTGTGGGAAGTATCTTGTGCTTTGCCGGAGTACACTCTGTTCTCTTTGGCTGTATTGGGAGCTCAGGGCATTAATCTCCCTGCATGACAGCAGCCTTTTAGCTTCTGCGTTTGTTATAGATGACAGTATTCACTCACCTATCTCTGTAGAGAGGTGGCTGTGCTGCCATGGCTTGGGGATGCTGGCAGTGCATTTGGTGCTGCATGAAAGGGAGGAGAGAGCCCCTAGGTGCTCAAAGCCAACTGTGCAGAGAGTCAACATATAAAGGTTGTCCTTTCGCATCCAGCTGTGACCTGGGCACTCCTGCTGAGCAGTGGCATCGGGCTCCAGGGTGGATGATGAAGCAGAGTCACATGGAAGAGGCTAGAAGGATGCTGTTGGGGATTTAGGTTAAAATTTTAGCAAAGGAAAACAAAAAAAAGGAGACACTAGCTGTGAATAGACATGGTGGGTGCATCTCTGATACGTGCCAGGTCAGGGGGTGGACGTAACTTGGAGCTGAGCAGAGGTTAGGCAGAGGGAGCCACAGCAGCCGGGGTTGTTGGAAAGAGCACTCCAGGGGATGGACAGGTCGTATGGGCTTTAGATGCTGATCTCCAGTGTGACACTGAAAGAGTCCCTCAGACTTGCTGTGCTTCAGTTTCACTCTGTGCAGCACCTTGCCTCTGGGAGTCTTGTGCTGTCAAGTTTAACTGCTCATGCGGGTGCCCAGGGCACTCCTGGAGCAAGGCTTCAGCTTGATGTGGGTGCTCTTCAGGGGGTGCTCATGAAGAGCCCCTCAGCTGTTAATAACCAGTGGGTTCTCTGGGTCCTGAGCAGTGAGGGAGCCCTCCTGTAAGCCCTTACTGTATTTGAATGCAATTCTGGCACATTGTGACAAGTATTTTGTTTCTCTTTCTTCCCTGTTGGGTTAGACTTGTGGTTAGGATCAAGTAGCACTGACACTCAGCCAGGCATTACACCAGCAAAATGTTTTAGCTGGAACATAAAAATCGATTGGATCGCTTGGCTCGTTCTGCTTAATGAGCAAGCCTAGAGCTGGGCCATAGCCCAAGCCCCAGTGGCTCTGCAGGCAGAGGGCTGCCTCCTCTGCTCAGCACAGCCAGAGGTGCCTGCAGGACACTGGGAGCTTTCCCTGCAGGAGAGGAGTTTGGTATTCCTGGCAGCAAACAGATTTGATTCATTAGCATCTTACCATGGCAAAGCCGGTGCCATAAACTGTGATTGGATTCTAGCATGCTTCAGAGTACTGGGAAAGATGCTGCATGCCTGTGAAGGCTCTGCTTTCTCAGGAGAGGTTTTCTGTTGGCCCTTTTGCCTGCTGTTTTGCCCTCTAGTTTGTCCTGGATCTCTGTGCGTGAGGCAGAGCAAACAGAGCGAGTCCTGGCCCTGCCCTGAGCATAAGGTAGTCTAGCAAATGCTCAGAGGAGGGTGGTTAATTAGTCATATTTCAGCACATTTCATTTTTAAGGGCTTTGATTGTGGCATGGAATTGTGGATCTGTCGCCAAGTTTGGTCTTCAAATGAATAAATAAATGATAAACGATCATTTGGCAGCAGTGAACCTGCTGCACTCTCTTTGCGTGTTTATGTGGTTTCCCTTCTCCCATCTGTTCCCTTCCTCCAGCTCTTCCTTGTGGGTTGGATCTCCAGCCCCGCTTGCCTGGCTGACGGCAGTCCCCAGCCTTGCTGAATGGGAGATACATAACGAGAGGCTGGGCTCCACAGTTTTCCATGTTTTTTCTGCTCTCATTTTCCCAGCCTGTTTTCTCTTCAGATTCATTTGTCTATCACGCGGTGGTTTTGCCTTTAGCAGGGGTGGTTTGTGGTGAGGTTAGTTAGTCCCTGTTCCTCTTGGGTGAGTCACTGATCAACTGACACAGGTATTTCTGAAGATGTTTGCTATTTGGAGAAATGCTTGTCATGTGCTTGATCCGGAGCATGTTACTTGAGGAAGAATTTGTGCAGATATGCACCATATTAAAAAGATCTCAGAAAGCATTTAGTTGCATCAGTGCTATAAATGTTATTACCTGTAAGAAATGCTACGACATCAGTCACCCACATCACACGTTGGTTTTGCTTGTTTATTGGGTGACTTCTACCTATGTAGAGACAGTCTGAGGTAGCATCAAGTGCACGCGTGGTTGAAATAATGCACATTTAAAGTACTTCTTTCTGTGAATCCTTCTGCAAGCAAAATCACACTTGCAAATATGATTGGGAACAGTGACCAAAAAGCGCCACAGATAGTAAGTAAAAGGTACAAATATCGGTTAGAATTAATACATTTTTTGCAAGTTGGTGTTTGAGAGCACAGAAACTGTGGTTTCTGCCAGCCTCTGCAATTGGGCAGGTAGGTGAGCTCTGTGTTCATTTTATCCTTTACCTTCTTCAGGAGGAGGAGGAAGACAATA
The DNA here is from genome assembly GCF_965140245.1 of Athene noctua. Lineage (NCBI taxonomy): Eukaryota > Metazoa > Chordata > Aves > Strigiformes > Strigidae > Athene > Athene noctua. The sequence continues at coordinate 10,429,695 of NC_134056.1, read as the reverse complement.
TCTTTGGGTTTTTTCTTTTTGATTCTCTTTTCCCTTCCCTTACACCCGACATCAGATTCTCAAATTGCTGCATTCTTCACTCACAAGAGAAGAATTTGCGTTTTTCTCGGCACTTGGCTTCAGTAAATGGCCATGTGGCATTTTACTTTTCAGCAGTTCCTTAAAGAGCTCCCTTGTGGTTGATGAATGCAGAAACTTTGTCATAAACTAAACCACCCTTCCCTCCCCTTAATCTAGCCTGCTGCTTACTCAGGGAGCCTCAGACGGGTTTTGATGACAGAAGTAAGTGCTGAGTAAGCACATGTGGAATTGCAATCACTCTGAAGATGCCTCGTTTTCTTGCAGACTTCTTGTCTTCTGCTGCTCTGTGTGCATGCACAGATTCTGGGCTCTGTGCCATGCTCTGCCCTAATTGCAGCAGAGATTAACGGAAGTCTGTGGATCCCTCCCGTCCTTGTGTGTCTCAATTCAGATGTAAATATGACACTGATGCTCAGCACATGGGAAGTTAGAGATGATGTGGGGAGGGAGGAGGGAGGTGTAGAAAGCCTGCACAGACCCAGGTCACTTAAAAGCATGTCTTGGCCCTGCAGCAGGGTCAGCCTGGAGCTGTGGAATTAGATGAAGCTTCTCAATGGAGCTGACAACAAACCGTGGTGTGAACAGTGGGACAATGAGCTTGACTCGTCAGTTCTTTTGCTGGCATTTCAACTGGTGAACATAACAGAACTAACCCCTGTGTCAGTGGTGAACAAACCCATGGAAATCTGAGGGGAATCTCCCCTGCCCTCTACCCTGCGGTTTCTGTATGGTATTTTGTTTCTGAGGTGATTTACTATTTATTTTTCTCTCTCCTTTTTTCTCTGTTTCCAGACGAATGATGCTGCAGGAAATACCTGGAACTGGCTTTACTTCATCCCTCTCATCATCATTGGCTCTTTCTTCATGCTCAACTTGGTGCTGGGCGTTTTATCAGGGTAAGATACAAATGACTTATTAGTCTTCACCTGGATATGAAAGGGGAAGACATGTTGGGTTTAGCACTCTGGGATAATGTAGCTGAAAAAGAGAAGATGGGTGATACATCACACTGTACATTGTTCTCTTTTACACATTTCCTACCCTCTCCTTTCCTTGCAGCGGGGTATTCCTGTAAGAGTGTAGAGGCATAGAATGGGGGATAGGCTTGTGAAAAATGATTAATTGAGGTGATTCTGAATCCAGACCCAAGAGTTAAGTGAGCTCTCTGTAATTATACTGACTTGGCCCTGTGCAGCCAACACTTTATTCCTGCATCATCTTGAAAACCCATCAGGAACCCACTGATGCTGGTACAAATACTTCAGTGCTAGAGCTGGACATCAAAGTGTTCACAATGCATTGAGTGTAACTGTGCGGCATGGAGAAAGAGGAAGCTCAAAGAAAAAGCAATTATAAGATCTCAGATTTTTTTCTTTTATTTGGGGTGGGTTTTTTAATGGTGGTGGTTTTGTGTTTTGGTTTGGTTTGTTTTGTTTTAAATCTCTGGCCCTTTAGCCAATGTCTGGATTTTGGGGACACACTGGTCTCTTGATGTTCAAACCCTGGGGGTCAGCCAAGGATTTGGTGTTTATTGCATGTGAGTTTTGGGTTTGGACCATTGTAGAGATCAAGATGCCAAGTTTGAAGCCTAACTGGAACGTCCCCAGTGTCTGTGGAAATAACCTGACTCATCTTAATGGTTTGCAAGCTCTTAGACTTTGGCACCTCATTTTGCACACAGTTTCTTCTTAGACTATCCAGGTGATCTAGATTACATAGATCTACAAAGATCTGGGTTTATTTCTGGCTCTTGGCAGCACAGAAAGAGAGAAAAGAGTTAATACTGCTGAGTGGTAAAAGCCCTTCAGTGCTGCACCTTTTCTGTTTTTCATTAAGTTACTGGAGAAAGAAAAATGTTTTCCAAGGAACAGATTTGTACTCAACTTTTGTAAATTTTGTTAAGGATCCTTGTCCTCAGAGCACATGCTGGGGGCAGGAGCAGGGAGGCAGCAGTGCAGTTTTGTTTGAGGACTGGGAGACGTGCTGTTACAAGAGAGGTCATGGGGAAGGCTGTCCTGTGCTTTGCTGTTCCTTTAGTCCAGGAATAATAGTCATGATCAATAACCAATCAAAGCCATTTGTTGGACATCCTGTTGTATCAGAGGCTTTGTAAAGGAGACCTTCGTGACCATACTTGTCTGATGTATGATTTAAAGCGAGCACCAGAGCCAGGGCTGAGTGCAGTTCATTAGGCAGCTCATCTTCCTTGTTCCACAGTGGGGTCAGCCCATGTTTGCTGCAGTGACACTTGTGGTTTAAAACAAAACTCAGAACCCTGCAGGCTCCTGTTCCTTTGTGCTGGATTCAAAAGTCTGAGACCTCTGTCTGGCTCTTGTGAAAGTCTCTCACTGCTTGGTGCAAAATATGAATATTCTATAAATGTGTATCTTCTATTAAAAATGCAGCTCTGTGTATCAGGCTTCCCTTTGTTTAGTGGTAAGTAAGATAATATCATCTTCACAGAGGGAAGCTTTTGAATTCTATTTTGCATAGTGGTTTGACGTCCTTGGCTGGAATAATTCCTGGGGAGAGGCTGAAGAGAATAAACATCATAGCACAGGTGTTGACCACACTACTCAGCCGGCTGCTGGTGGGCTTGGAGCTATTGAGCAATGAAGGAAACTGTGTATATCTGAATGGAATGGTGATGAGGAGGCACCAGAAAGATGGAAAGACTCTCTGAAGGCAAAGACTGTTGTCATTGTATTCTCTAGCCAAAAGCACCAGACAGCACCATATTAAAAAATAAAGAAATTTCTGCTGGAGGTTATTCTTTGCATGGGTTTCTGCATGGAGAATTGGCAAATGCATGTTGACTTCCATAGGGTATCATCTCACTCAAGTACACTGTGCCATCCATGTCCTAGTGACAGTGTCAGCTAGCAGCTCCTGCAATGGAGACTCTTGGCAATATCCCGCATTCCTGATTCAATAAAATGAAGTTGATTTAGGGTTAGGAATTCTACAAACAGCTCGTGATCAGGGTTAACTCGGCAGTCACTCACCTGCTGCTTATTTTCATAATCTGTGCACCTTTAATATTATCATTTCTGTATCCTGGGGGCGATGCAGTACTCTGCTCCCCTTTTCCACATGATACAGAGAGGAAACAGTGGGGTAGAAAGAGGGCATGTAATGTCCCCAGGAAACAATTGCCGAACTGAGGTTAGGTTGCTGATTTCCTAGGCTTGTGTGTGGTCTTCATTACTGTCCTCTTTCACAAATATCCTGTTGATCAGGTTGTATTTTATTTTCCAATACTTTGCCACTTACATCATCAGCATTCAGGGGCTAAGCTTCAGCGTACCAATGTCTGTACCTTGGAAAGCCACAGAAAAAGCATTTACCTGAGTGTTTTTCATTGCTGTAATTTTAAGCTATTTCCTCTCATGAATTCTTGTTCCTTAGTGGTCAGTAAGGAAGCTACAGATTTCTGAAGTAGGTATGCAGATGCTATCACAGATTATGGCAATATAAATAATCTGAAATGACAACAAGTTATTGAGCTTCCTGCTGACACTAGATTATATAGTTTTGCCATAAATCTTAATGGAATTTCCTGCCTTTCTGTAGTTATTTGTGAGCCCATGTCAACATTGGGCAGATACCTAATATCAAAGAATACCAGGTTGGAAGGGACCTCAAGGATCATGTGGTCCAACCTTTGTGGCAAAAGCACGGTCTAGGCAAGATGTCCCAGCACCCTGTCCAGCTGAATCTTCAAAATGTCCAGTGTTGGGGAATCTACCACTTCCCTGGGGAGATTGTTCCAGTGGCTGACTGTTCTCGTTGTGAACAGTTTTCCTCTTGTGTCCAATTGGAATCTCCCCAGGAGTAATTTGTCCCTGTTACCCCTCATCTTTTCCAAGTGACTCCTTGTAAAAAGAGAGTCTCCATCTTTGTAGACAGCCTTTAAATACTGGAACATGGTGATAAGGTCTTCCCTAAACCTCTTCTCAAGGCTGAACAAACCCAATTCTCTCAGCCTTTCTTCATGGCAGGCTTCCCGGTTCCTTCATCATCTTTGTGGCCCTCCTCTGGACCCTCTGCAGCCCGTCCACATCTCCTTTGTAGAGTGGGGACCAAACCTGAACACAGTATTCCAGGGGTGACCTGAGAAGCGCTGAGTAGAGTGGGATAATGACTTCTCTATCTCTGGTGGTGATGTCCTTGTTGATGCAGCCCAGCACACTGTTGGTTTTCTTTGCTGCTGCAGCTCTCTGGTCACTCATGTTGAGCTTGTTGTCCACCAGGACCCCCAGGTCCCTTCCCACATTGCTGCTCCCCAGGCAGGTAGATCCCAGCCTGTGCTGCACTGCTGGATTATGTTTTCCCAGGTGCAAGACCTTCCACTTGTCCTTGTTGAACTTCATAAGGTTCTTGTTAGCCCACTCTTCCAGCCTATCCAGGTCTTCCTGCAGGGTGGCTCCATCTTCTGAGTTGTCCACTTTCCCACTCAGTTTGGTATTGTCAGCAAACTTCATCAGGGTACACTTGGTCCCATCACCCAGATCACTTCTGAAGATACTAAACAGCGCTGGGCTCAATATTAATCCCTAGGGAACCCCACTTGTGACAGGTTGCCAGTTTGAAAAAAGAGCCATTTCCCACCATCCTCTGGGTGCGGCCTGTCAGCCAGTTCCCTACCCACTGCACAGACACTTGTCAGGGCCATAACGTATCAGTTTCTCTAGGAGGAGGCTGTGGGGAACTGTATCAAAAGCCTTGGTGAAATCCAGGTAGACAATGTCCACTGCTCGTCCCACATCAGCCTGAGCAGGTTACTTTGGCGTTGAAGGTGATCAGGTTTGTCAAGCACAATTTGCTCTTGGTGACTTTTCCCAATTCATGTGCGTCATTTGGCTTGTGATAGCCCCCAGAAAGATTAATTCCATAACTTTCCCAGGGATTGAAGTAAGTCTGATGGGCCTATAATTTGCTGGATCCTCCTTTAAGCTTTTCTGCAGATGGGGATGACATTAGCCCATGAGTGGCTCCTGCATTTATCTGTTTGAGCAGTGTAGATAGATTGACCCAGTTAGGATCCCGAGTCTCGTCTGTTAGTAAAATTTGCATTACAAATTCTACAGAAGAGATGATACCTGTTTTAAAATCAATAGCAAACAACCTTTCCCCTCTGCTGATTCTTCTGGAATTATAATAAAAGCAAAGACACGGAAGTGACAGAGTGACATGGAAATCTGTTGAGTCTTGGTAAAAACTTGGTATAAAAATAACCCACAGTCTTGGGCCACGGTTGATATGACAAAAACCTCTAAGTACCTGGCTAAAGATGTAATTAAAAGCATGTTGACTCCATAATTCAGATTAAATGAGACTCTGCCTGCTGTACAGTGTGTCCTTCTCATGCGTGCTCATCAAAGCACTGCCAGTGCTCTTGTAATTGGTTAATATTTAAAACACCTCCCCAAATGGTGCACTCTGCCTTCTGTTCCTTTCCCCTCCCTGATGCGAGCACTGGGGGCCAGACTGCCAGCTGAGCTCGACTCTTACTGTGCTGCCAAATATCCAGATTTTCCCAATGATCCTAGGACATGGGGTGTGGACTGCTGCAAGCATCTGATTTCTTATGGTGCAGGAGGGATGTTGGGCTCTCTTATGTCTTTAAAAAGATGCATGTTGCAGTGGATGCTGTACTGTACCTGCTCACCACGGTGCTTAAAGGTGGGTCTCTTGTCTGGGGGATCGGTAGCAGCTCCCCCTTGCTAGTTCACACATCACAAGCAGAGACACACTGTGGTGTTCTCTAGCTTGAATATGGTAGGATTTAGAGTTTTCCTGGAGTGCTACAGTGGTCGTAGGTACACAAGTGAACTGCAATTGAAACAACTTCTAAAATGCAGAAATTGCCTTTTCTTGTTTACAGAAGACACGGGGCTTTCCAGCAGGAACACAGCATCCCATATGCTGTGGAGTAGTAGTAATGTGGGTTTGGGTCCCTTGTTGGGGATTTTCCTCTCTATTCCTCACTATGCATTACCCCTGCTTTCTGTTTTCTCTCTCTGATGCTTGATCCCTTCATGAGCTGATAAAACTCAACAGCCCTTCAGAAACCAATAGAGCAGAAAAACACAGATTATTTTCTTCTAGAGGAGCTTTTACTGAGTGCTATAGCTTATTCAAGAGAAGATCAGGACTGTATAGGGCCAGGAGAGTAGAAGCGGGAGGAGAGATTTCTGCCCCACTTGATAACACTCAGACTTTCAGTAGGCTCATTCACTTCTGCACGTGCACTGTAGAGGCTGCCCACTTGGTCAGGATGGGCAGACACAAGGTGTGTTCTACCCATCCATGTGCTGGAAACATGTTGGGGTGACTGCCCAAGCCTGATACCTACCCAATCACAGACACAAAAATGGAAAAGATAAATGTAAAAATAATAATAATAATAATAAAAAGATATCAGATACCTGGTTGAAGCTCTGTTGAAACATCCATCCACCCAAAGGATGAACCAGATTTTATTCATACTAGAGAGCTGCCCTTGACTTTATTTCTCTGTTTTAACCTTGATAAACCCTTCTAGCCATGCTAACCTTGTTTCAGGAAGCTGAAGCACCTTGGTTTCCAGAAATTGGGGTAGCGTTTTGTAAGGTTTCCAGTGCAGAGCGGAACAACACCAGTAGTGAAAATATTTAGGGATGCGTATCCACAATATATTTCTCTTGAAACATCTTTTTACGTTGACTGCGATGGGTGGTTATTCTTACTTATTAGATTATTTGTAAGCCCTCTGTGACTTAGATAGCAATAAAGGCATCCATCACAGGGAATACAACCTTTCCATAGAAAAAGAGATTGGTTGCATCAATGGCACCATGAGAATGTTCGGGCTCCAAGTCATTCCAAGAAGGGTTGACCCCAGATGCCTCTCAGTTTTCCCTAAACAAAGGGTTGCTTGCTGCTTGGCATATCATGGGATTTGGCTTCTGTTCTGACCAGAAAATGTCCTGTGATGTTCCTGATAATTTTTTTATTGAACTCTGCCCATGGTTCTGCAGTTTACAGTAAGGAAGGAAAAAGTACCCCCCATTGAACTGAGAAGTCCTGACCAACGCTCATTATTTTTCTGATGTTGAACTGGTTTCTTGCTAGCAGGCTGCAGCCCTCTGCCATCCTGCTCTGGCAGTTGTTGCCACCAAGAGATGGGCACATGTCTCCACGTACACCTTACCTTCCTGGTATTCCCTTAGCAGTGATTTCCAGTGCTGTTTTTCTCATCCTGCTGCTGTTTTCCTCCCATCCCTCAGCCTCCTCTCAGCCCAGCTAGCACCTTTCTTCCGTGGGCTGGTGGGATTATGGAATTTTCTGCTGCTTGCATGTTGAGTTGGGTATTAATTTTGCCTGGTAATGAGCTGGATGATTCTGTACAATACATTTGTGACTGTTTCGATGCTTTAGATTACGCAGTGCGAAGAGGATAATCATTATCATGGGATGCTGTGATGGGGATGATTTAACTTATTTCAAGGCTAAATGCTTTCTGGCACAGTTTCACGCAGTGGTGGGGAGTGGTGAGGGTGGCAAGACAGCGGGCGTGCTGGCCAGAGAGGGCAGCGCACTGTGGATGATGCATTTGAATACTGAGAGTCTGTGTCTCTTGAGTGTGAAAAATGCTTCTTGTCATGTCCTCAAATATTTATGGTGAAGCCTGAGGTATTTCCAGACCAGCCAGTAAGGAGTAATGATCTTTCCTGAGGTTTACTCATCTGGCTGCAAGTGTAGAGAGGCACTGCAGTGGCCAGTTTGCATCTTCCCTGCTTAAATATTTCCATAACATGGTCCAGACCTGCCCTGTCCTGAGATGTGCAACACCTGCCTCTCGTTATATGAGAACACCTGGTGTAAGGACTGCAGGGAGACATTTTGAATGGATACAGCATCTTTGTGACAGCGGGAGCCTGGCAAGAGATGCAGCTACAGACTGTGCTGGCACCTTGCAGGCAAACAAGGGTCAGGGTAAACGGCCCTTTAATTCTTCACAGCTGCACCCTGTTTTGAGCGGTCTGCAGCGTGGGGTGATGCTCTCTGGGCACAGTCCTGTTAAACACTCTCCCTGTCCTGTGCCCCAGTCTTCCTATGGCATTTCTGCTTCTGACTGTTGTACCCTGGGTCACTGAGGCTCCTGTGCAGTTAGAGCAGCTTCCTGGGAGGAAGCACAGCCCCATCCAGACCTCACTGAACCCGCTGTCTCAGTGACTTGCTCTGCTGAGTTTCATGACATGTTTTCCCGTCCTGAGGATTTTTGCCAGATTGAGATCATAAAACTTCAGCCTGCAAGACATGCAGAGGCTGGAGAAGAATCAGGCTGATTAATCTGTCATAATAGCAAAGCGTTCTTCTGTCTTCCTTCTCCCTCATTACAGAAACAATCATTCATTTTCCCTGCAAATTTTTTCCAATTTCACTGTTACCTGCTGTGATCTGACTTTGGCTGATGTTAATTATTTGCAGCAGAAGAGCTGCATCATAAAAAGATAAGAGATTCTGCTTGCTTTCTCATTGCTTTTAGTCTTTCCCCAGCCTGTGCTTGAAAAAGGAGGGGAAAGACAGGTCAAATTTTTTTTTTTATTTCCTGTTGTTTCTTGCTCATCACCTTTTTTAACAAAGCCATCACTGCAAACAAGAAATGTGGGAGAAGGACATGTATTTCTTGCAGAACTGGTCAGGGAGCAATGACTTTCCGTGTAAGCTTCGTCTCACCAAATTAAATGTCCTATTGAATGTTGATCCTTTGCTCATTTTGTATTTTTTTGTATTAAAAGAGATGAACTACCTTTATTTGCCCTTCTGTTAAGCCACAATGGAAATTAAAGTCTGTAGTATAAGGATGATATATAGGAGACCTAAATTTGAATTTCCTGGGGCCTCTGCTTTGACTCTGGCGTGGAGACTTGATGAACAGAACCAGAAGTTCATCCAGAAATTGCAGTAGGCTGATACTATGAGATAAATGGTGGTTTTTAATTCCTTTTTCTCTCTTTGTTGTTGCCTCCTTTGAGCCAGGTCTGCCCAGCTGTGGCACTTGCAGCATTTCAAATCGAATAAGGTGGAATCAAAATGAAATCAGCACAAGCTGAATGTAAAAACAAAAGGAAGGAAAACGCATTGAAGGCTTCACCTCTGTGCTGTTCCTCTTCTCTTTCTAGAAATACAAGATGTATCCCATATCTGGCTTGCATTTGAAGCATCTTCCTGCTCTGTTCAGTGATAAAAGTGACTGTGAAGCCTGGCTCAGTGCTGAGAGATCAATCTCTCAGTGATACTTTCATCCTTTATCAGCTGGTTGAGGAGAGCTCTATTTTCTCCCTCTTTAGAGCAATGAGAAGGAAGCAGAAGCAGCTCTAGCTGTGCAGGATTGATTGAACCAGTCCTTACTCCTAAGCAGTGAATATTAGGATGGCTTAAGCAGCTCAGCCAGCTGGGTCTGGATGTTTGAGCTCAGTCTGGGAGAGATGGACATGCCTCCTCAGACCAGGAATTTTGTGCAGCTGATGGGACAACCTGGAGTGGATGATGAGCCACAGAGCTTTGTCATCTTCAGCACTAAGAAATCTCACTCTTTCTCTGGGCTTTCTTTGTTTAATAACAAGGATCAAAACTCTGACTTCTCAACAAACCCCCTTTATGGGCAGGAAAACAGTATCTTAGAGCTACCAAATGTCACCAGCATAAAGAAGTTCTTACTGATGGTTTTCCAGGTGAATCAGTTGCTTGGTTTCATCTTGTTCCAGCACTTGCCAGTGTGATCTCTCTGTGCTTTCTTACACCTCCCTCGGATTTTCATCTTGTCCAAATGAAGTGCATTTCCATGATTTTTCTTCTTGTTCCAGATGGGCTTTCTAAGCAATATGATTTGCCTGTGTTCAGTGATGACCTGGGCCTGATTTTTAGAGGTATTTACAACCAGTGATTTAGCAATACTCTACATGCATTTCTATTCATGTTTTTGAACCAGTAAGCCAAAGGCATTGAATTATTTTTAGTTTTGCCTGCAGGTTTCTCTACACTTGAGAATTTTGTCTGTGAATGAGAATAGCCATACCTTGGCTCATCCTGAAGTCTTCCTGGGGCTTACTGTGGTAAAGATATCTGATGTTACGGTAAAGAAACTGATGTCCTTGCTGATCTCCTCTCATTTTGTTTGTAGCCTTTCTGGGGGCAAGGTGCTGGCTATGGACACAGCTGAGCCATGTCCTCTTGTGTTTGTGTCTTTCCAGCTATGGGCCATGATACCTTGTGTCCAGGCAGCTGGAAATTGCACTGCTTGTCTATTTACTCCTGGATTTGTTTAATTTTTTTCTTTGTTAAGCCAAATTTGTTTCTACTCGCTATGTATATATGTAACTCACCAGCATCCACCCAGGTTAGGGCACTGGAGGGAATGATGCTCTCTCTCTTCTCCCCAGTTCCTTCCTCTCACCCCTTGCCTCCTGTGTGCTGCTGTGAATAATTCAGCCTCTGCTGTAGCTGCCTTTCCTCCTCTCCTAGAGCAGCTTTTTTGAGCAACACCGAAGGTTGGTGCCTTTGAGGTGGTTGGTCAGCAGGGTGTCATCCCTGCAGGGTTGCTGTTCTGCTGCTGCCTCCCTGGCAGCCCCTTTCAGGCTCTTGGAGCCGTGTTGTGGGTTGCGGTGGGTCCTTTAAAGTCTAAGAGAGTTCAAAGAGTCACTGGTGCCGCTGTTGATGATGGTTCCCTAGTGACAGTGCACTGTGCTGAAGCAAAATGCTTCAGGAATTGAGGGAAGATGGTGTCTGCTGTCCCTGCTCAGAAACTAAGCTTTGCTGTTGTGCTTCAGATACCCCCCCTTTCTATTGGGTGTCCCGCTTGCCTCCCTCTGCACTGCCCTGAGCAGCCACCACAGCACCCACAGGAGGGGTGAGGATGCTCAGCAGGTCCCCAGGCCCTTCTGCGTCTGCATCCAGGACCCTGAGCATCTGCTTTTCTCTTTCCACTTCCCACTGTTCATCTTGCTCCTGATCACTCTCCATGGTCTCTCTCTGCTAGGACTCCCGCACTGCCTCTGTCTCAAAGAAGCGGTTTGCAGAAGGTAAAATAAATGTTTTGTACAGCCAAGGCTTTGTGTCCTTAAACAGTTGGTGTCCTATAAACAGTTACTGTCATAAAGGTGTTGGGCTTTTTTGTTGCACCCAGCAGAGGCTTCCCCTTATAAAGGATTTACTGTTCTCCAGAAAGACAGAGATATGAACCTGCAGAACAAATTCTTTCCCTGGAGCAAGAATCTCCTTTTCTATAAACACATGAATGCTGATGTGGTTAGTGAATGAAATGTTAGGAGTATTAACTGGATCAGACCCTGGTGAAGCAAGCCACAAGGGGCTTTTGCAGGACTGTGTGTATGAGGTAGCAAACTCAATCACACAATTATTGCAGGACCTACAGAATAGCAGGAGCACAAGCAGGGCTGGCTCAGCAGGAATCTGCCTACCATGCCATTGTAACTGGCTTCACTCAGTCAGGATTTGGTTGGATTAGGTCAAGGTGGCAAACTCCTGCATCAGAAACAGATCTGAGAGGGAAAGGAAAAATTAACTGAAATCTCTTTCTCTGTTTCCTTCTTACGGTTAATAAATGGCAGGAAGTGGACTTCCACCCTTAAAATGCAATTGTTTCTGCTTGCATGTGGATGCTCTCAGGATGCTGGAAGGCTTGGAGGTGTGTGCAGTCCCTGTGCTGAGAATTTACCCTAAGGCACTCCGGAGGATCTTGTGAGTGATGTACAGCCGTTGAGCAAGTTGTTGCAGCCTGCCAAGAGCACAAGAGATTTGGGTTTACTGAAAAATGCACATAGAATTCCGTTCATTTTACCTCTCTTATCATCCAGCATGTTCATGTCTGCTGTGCTACAAGTGCATGTTCTTATCTCTGCAGTCCCTTTGCAGCCTCTTATGGAGATTCCTACCTCAGCGTTGCTCTTGCTGAAAGCTTACTGAAAGTTGGATGGATAATTGGCACCAAGTTTCTTTTGAGGTTCCTTCCTTGCTGATTGTAAAACGGGTGAACTGAAATAGAGAGGAATTTTTAACACTTCACCTCCCCTCATCCAGGCAGCCCCAAGTAGCACAACATGCATAATTTTGTACCACTGCTACTCTTCCAGCGTGTATTTCCCGCAGTGGTGCTCCTCAACTTGCATGTCAGGCAGCCAGAGGAGTTGCTGTTCTCCATCTTCTACCTCCGGCCTGTCCCTCCCGGCTCCTGCGTGACGTGGGCTGCTTAACAGCTGCTGACAAGTATCAGATTTGTTCTTGGGCGCTGCTCCACGTTCAAGCAACAAAGCTTACAAATTAAGCCTCCTGTCTTGGCCAATTTTGTTTCTCCACCTGGAGAATTTGTTTTGGCCTGTGAGTAACTCAGTCAAACATCTGCAATTCTGGCTGGTTCCTGCGCCAGCAGCTCTCCCACTTGAATTATCTGGCTCCCCTCCATTCTCGAGGGCTGCATTTCTCCAGGCAGGACTAAGTCCCTAGATGTCACGTGCCATCCAGGCTCAACTTTATTCCTTGCTTTGACGTACTTGAACTGGAAATGAAGCCAATCCTAAAACTGATTGTTTTTTTCTGTTTTAGACTTCACATCCTGAAAGTTCTTTACAGCTGCTTTCCAGGAGTCGTCGGTGGAGTCCTCCTGAGATCTGTGCTTTCTGCTCACCCTGAACAGTGCTTTGGATTTAGTAGATGAAGGCTGTTCTCCCATTTAAGATCTGAGATTTCATGAGATCATGTGCAGCTCAGTGTATTATTCTGAATGAGGAGCTAATTACCTGTGGTGTTGTTATGAATCGCTAATCATCAGCACTATTAGTGGTAGCAATGACAGTAAAGCTCTATCATCTCTCTCTGCCTCTTCTCTGTGAGTGGGAAGTGTTTCTGTCTGCTTTCTAAGCAGAAAACCTGAATTGCAGAGGTTTAATGGTGTGATTAGTCTTGCAGCAGGCCTGCTGTCCCTGGCCCTGGGAGTGTGCCATGAAACCCAAGACCAGGAGGAGCATTACATGATGCAACAACTCAGGTCTCTGCTGTCATATAGGAAAGTTAATCAGAGACTCAAGGGATGAAGACTGTGCTTTGTTTATTTTTTTCCTTTTTGGTTGCTGTGACAGTATTTTTAATTTAAGACCAGCATGGATGAAATACTTCTAAGAATTTCATTGTTCTATAATCATTTACTGACCTTGGTGATTACTCATAAATTGGCCTTGTCTCTTCTATGGCTGGGGGGGCTCTTGAACTTCCCTTCTAGTGCATATTTACAACGAGATTTATTTAATTCTTCCACCCACCAAGGTGATAAGCAACAATCATCCATTTTCCTGGTGACTTTAAGAACTGACCACTCTTGAGAAGAAAAATGTGACACATTGAGCTTAACGGGATGGAATGTGGTTTCCATGATGAATGTCCTTTCTGTGATTTCTGTTTGTTCCTGCTGTCTCCATAGAATCAGTTATTCACAACTGTCATGTTGGAACTAAAATGCATCGTAGACATCTTACCAGGTAGAACTTGGCTTCCTCCAAAGCAGTGTCTCCTGTTGCTGTGCTGTGTGTAGGAGTACCAACCTTCCCCCTTTCCTCCTCTTAATACCTGTCTGGGCAGTGCTGAAAGATGAATATTTTGGAGGGCTTTTGGGGTTGCCAGTTGATGACAGCCAAGGATGAGAGTGGGTGAACATTATTACTCACTCCAGAATGGCCAAAGTGTGGAGGACCAGCTATGAAGAAAATCCTGGAGGTAAAGCTGGGAAGGAGGCAGCATATTTCCTGCTCAGGTTTCCTTTCTGGTGGTTTGGGAGATTTTTTTGTGAGTCAGTGGCATAAATAGCAATTATGCTGAATAAAAGAGGAAACTTATTTACTGCTACCAAACTTCCCATGGGACTTTCTGTCTTTTCATTTAGAACTGGCAGGAGAACTTCAGCTGAAATATTTTCAGATGAAATATGGATGGAATTTTGATATACTTTCTTCCCCTTTTCTTTGAATATAATCTGAAATTTTGTTTAGAAGCTCTCAAACAGAAATCTGTGAGCTTTCCAGTTGCTGCAAATATTTCAGTTCCTGAATGGTGATGAATGTAGTGGCAGGGACACGCATACTTTTATTAATACATTTCATAAAGAAAAACACAATCTTTTGACAACTTCTAGCTTCATCAAACCTCTCTCCTGGAGATAGGGGAAAGAGCAAGTGATGCATTACTTTGCCAGGAAGACCATACATCAAGACCCTTCAGACTTCAACCTGGATGATTTTGTTGCAGCTCTGTAGCACTCAGAAGGCCTTTAGTGAGACCCAAGGTACCGTCTTCTCCTGGAAGTTGCCTTCCCAGTGTCTGTGGCAGTGTCAAACCTGCCAGCTCCAGGGGACCGGAGGGTGCAGGTGGCTTTAACCTCAGCAACATTCCTCACTGATGTCTTTTGAAAAGTATGCATGGCTGTACAGAAACTAATGAAAGTTTGGAACTTTGCGCAGTTCCTTCCTCATTCTCTTACATGCTTAAAGTTGAGATTAAAGGGACAAGTCCTAGATAGCTTTACTTTCCTTAGGCCAGATAGGAGCTGGCAGAGGATGAAAGGCTTTGCAAGGAAAGCTCTCCCTTGCCTGTCCCTGAGAGGTGAGGGAGCAGTGCTCATCCACAGCTCATCTGCCCTTCCTGCCCACTGCAGTCCTTTGTGGAACTCCCCACTGGGTGTTGCCTCCCGCTCCCCTCTGGCGCAGCCCAGCTTTGGGAAATCTGCGGTGACACGAGCCTGTAACACAGGAAACTTGGCCCCTCTGCGTCTGACAATTTAAATGCATGTTGTCACCTTGTGCTGTCTGATCTCCTTCCTCCCGCTCCAGAGAGAAATCAAAACTGAGAGGAGGTCTGTGGCCCCAACCAACAGGCACTGAACCAGAAATGAGAACATTAGAAAGGAAGAGGGAGAAAATCGGCAATCCAGCTGACACGTGCAGGATCCCGAATCACCCTGCAGACACGTGCTGAATTGCAAGGAGGAGCTGTCGGTTCAGAGTGATGTTTCAGCTTCCTCTCCTTCAAGGATGGGGTCATGGGCTATGCTGTCAGGTGGGGGACAGGAAAGGGGAATCAGGAGACTGGGATGCAGTGCCAAAATCAAGATAACGGCTCAGCTGATGGCAGCTCTCACTTCAGTGGCCGGTACTGGTGTGTGTTGCAGTGCTGAGCCAAGTCCTCCCTGCAGTCCCTTCTCCACAGGTCAGACCATCCTGCCAAAGGAAGCAAGAGTGTCAGCTTTGAAGGGTAAAGAGTAGTAGGCTATGAATATAAAACTGCCTCTGACTTTTGCAGCTCCTTTTTTCCTATTTTCCACCTCCCTCCCATCTCCTGCTCCTTGCTGGCTTTTGAGGAGCCTGTGTGGGTAATGAACAGGTGATTAAGTGAGATTTTAGTCAAGAACAATGGTTAACTACAGGCTTGTAACAATTCACTGTTAACTGAAGATTTGAAGGACACAGCAGACTTAAAATGTCAAATGAGAGAATGAGTGAATCAATGATGTACATGAGGGACAAAAGCCTGACCCCACATTTGAATATATAGGTTAAGGTATTGTGGGAGTCACTCCAGCATATTCTCAAAGAGAGGGGTTGCAGAGGCTGGTTAAGAGCTCCATAAATGTTAGATGGACATGTACATCTTCAGGTGGGGCGTCAGAAACTTGCCAGAGGTGATATAAATTAGTTTGAGGAAAGCCCCACTGTGGGTGTCTTAGGGTGATGGCTACACTGTTGTCTCAACGTCATTTCAAACTAGGCAGTAGGATGTACTTTGACAAGATTTTGCAATGGTTGGATGAACCTTACTTTCTGACTCCCCTGTAACAATCCTGTTGTAATGATTTGATATCAAGATCCTTGCTTCCTATGTGATTTTAGCAAATAGCAGGATCGTTGTTACCCTCAACCTAGAGCATCTGCGGTGTTTCACCTTGACCCGAGAGTACCCTTCCTTGCTTATTCACATGACTTGTGTTTGTCAAAGTCATCTTAAGCCTGGGAAAACTCAAAGAAAGGCTAACAGGGAAGAGTAGATCTCTTCCAATACCGAAAGAGTGCTGGTGTCTCTGTGACATAATATTGTGCTCCTAGAGGAAATCCCACTGTGGAGGGAGTGGTATGGAGGGAAGTGGAAGACAGTTTTTTAGTGTTGGGGATAATAATTTGTATTGCATGACTGGACAGGTGTATGTGGGTGTGCATCAGGATCTTGTAATGGATATGATGTGGCCCTAGAAGAAAAGAAGTGTACGCACATGGCAGTTTGCAGTTCTCTTTCAGGATGAGAGAGGCAGAGAAACATCTGAGTTATAAATCAAGTAGTAATTTGTTGGATAACAACATGTAACATGCCATTGATAACAACATGTAGCCACTCACTACTGCTGTCATCAACTTCACAAGCTTTGTGAATACAATCTGAAAGACACAAGAAGGGCTGTGTATTTTCCCTGACCACTCGTGACATGTATTTTCTCATTCTTCTCTCTCCAAAGTGAATTTGCCAAAGAACGAGAGAGGGTAGAAAATCGTCGAGCTTTCCTGAAACTCCGTAGGCAGCAGCAAATTGAACGGGAACTAAATGGATACTTGGAGTGGATCTTCAAAGCAGGTAAGGCAAGAGATCTCCTGATGTTGGTTCAATATGTTTTGTGGCGAGTCTGGTGATGACAAAGGACAAGGGCCCCAGAACTAGTCCTCCTTACTGCTGGCCATTGAGGTAACCCAAGACTAGAGAGGGCCCAGCCAGCACTTTCTTTTGTTGGGCTTGTTTCTAAGCAGTCACACTAAAATTACTGCAAAAGATCTGTTTGGTTAAGCAAAAATAAAGGAGCTGGGCCAACTTTCTTTATTGCTGAGATCAAAGCAATTGTCTTAATACAGTATAATACAAAAAGTGATACAGTGCCCGAAGTCTCCACAGTGGGGAAACTGTTCCCTTATATGAGTCATTTATATTTTATTTACTTTCCAGCACAGCTGTTTTATAAGCCTCTCTTGCCATGATGGTAAAATACACTGGAGCATCGTTTTTATGAGCTACAGAGATTACTTGCATGAAAGCAAGTACACCCCAGCACATATTAACATTGCTTTATAACTATTATCAGCGAATGTTGTACTTTATTGCGAGCCATGAGCAACTTTAACAAGGACCCAAACACAGTAATTTAACAAAAAAACAGCGTGCTTTTCTTTTCTTTTTTATCAAACAGTAAAGATTACCAATAACCTTCCTGTGTTACAGAGTAGCAGATATTGACATAACCACAGTGCAATTCATTCACACAGCATCAAGAAAACTTCTGGGGCTAATTTGCTTTCTTGCTTGCTTTTCTGAGAAGGTGAAACATCAGAGTAAAGTGAAACTGCCTTTTAAAACAATGATGAGGAGAAAAAGAAGCAGTGATTTCTCAAATAGATTTTTAGGTGCCTTTCTAGGCAGGTCAGCTTCATCCTTGCCCTTTACAAAGGGGGAAACTGAGGTCCAATGTTATATGTCAGCCGATAGACTAGTGGCAGAACTGGCACTCTGTGGTGCTCCTAAACCATGGGCTGGCACCACACTAAAAGCCACATCATCATTCCTTGTTTTGAAATCCATACTGATTCTAGAGGCCTGATGTGCTACAATGTGCTTGTGCAGGCAAGTGACTCTATGGTCACAGCACCTCATTCACAGAATCACAGATCATCCAGGTTGGAAAAGCCCTTGAAGCTCCTCCAGCCCAACATGACCCTCACCCTGACTGTTCCCAACTCCACCAGATCCCTCAGCGCTAGGTCAACAGACTCTTCAACCCCTCCAGGGATGGGGACTCCGCCCCTGCCCTGGGCAGCCCATTCCAACGCCCAACAGCCCCTTCTGCAAAGAAATACTTCCTAATATTCAGTCTAAACCTTTCCTGGTGCAACTTGAAGCCCTTACCTCTTGTCCTATCACTTATTACTTGGCTCCAGAGACTCATCCCCAGCTCTCTGCACCCTCCTGTCAGGGAGTTGTAGAGGGCCAGGAGGTCTCCCCTCAGCCTCCTCTTCTCCACACTATTCATTACAGCATTGCACATGCATAAGCTGAGTACAAGCCAGGGGATGGAGCATCCTGGTGCTATTCTGTGTGTAAGTGGCTCTTTATCTAGATTTACAGCTTCTGCTTGATGTGCACAACCTTAGTGCCAGTATCTGAAAAAGTATTTTCATATGGGTCCTGCTGCTTTGCTTCTGCTTCCTCCTCTGAAGTGCTCCGCCAGCCGATATGCCCAGGCAGGGGGCTCTGCCCTGCAGCAGGTGCCGTGGGAGCACAGGGGTGGGGGCAGCTGTGGTACCTCCCCACAGGGCAGTTGTCCGGGCATGAACCTTGACATCCTGGCAAGAGAGGAAAAAGACTGAAGCACTGAAATGTAAAATAGGAAGAAGTAGCAGCAGCTTATATGGTGGCTTGAACCCATTATTTCCCATCACGCTATACAGAGTGACAACTGAGTGCCGGTTGTATTGACGGACTTTTATTCACTGTGACTGTTCAACAGCAACTGTCTTCAATTAGGTAACCACACTTCATTCTGTGGTTCTGTAGGATTCAAAAAAGAACCATTCGCTTTTGTTTCAATTTATAATTTGCTTTCCCATTTGTTTACAGTTTTTGTGCTGCCTCAAATTCAGATTAATTAATGGTTTATCCAGTGGCTGAAGCAGAGTGCACCATGGTTCTCCCTTGGCTCTAGTGCCATCCTGCTTTTAAGGCTCCTGTGATTTCTTTGTCTCTAAATCCTGGTCTTCCCATCAGTAAAATAAAGATGAGAATTCCCTTGCAGGGATGTGGGTTTGTTCGTTTCATTTTGGTGACTGTTCTGCCAAGAAGAGCTATGCAGAGGTCATTAGCTGAACTTGTCTGAAAGTTGAGGTGGAGAAGTTATAAAACATACAGCCAATCTCTGCTCCAACTCTGCATCCCTGTGGGAATGGCTGGCTATTCTATTTCTGTGTCGCCGGTGCCAAATAAATGCCACATAGAGTGGAACTGCTATAAAATTCCCATCTTTTTATTTTGTCTGATAACACAAGATCCAGAAGGTTTTCTAGAACAGGAAAGTGTATGCAAAACAGCTGAATTAGGGAATAATAAAAATATCCTGTAAAGGCATTGTTGAAAATACAATAGGAATATAAAAAGAGCTTCCTACTACAGCTGAAAAATAACAATGATTAATATCAACTTAGCAGTGTTAGTAAATCGTTGAATACAAAAGGTAGCATGAAGGCTAACCACAAAAAGATAATTGTTTAGAATTCAGGCACTGAAATTTGGGATTTTGCTGTCAATAGGGATTTCCCATTTCTGTTTTAGAGGCCAGGACTTCAGCTATGAAATGATTTTGAATTTTAAAACTAGATAATCAGTCTTCCTTGTCCAGGACTGTGTGTGGGACAGTGGTCAAAGCAAACTGCTAGGTTGGGGGCGGAAAACAGCCAGAGAGGATGGTCACAGACAGTCCAGCCTACACAGAAATCTACACAGCAGCCCCAGGCAGTGAGATGCAATAAGCAGTTTGCATAAAAGAAGAAGCAAAAGCTCTTGGTATTCTGCTCTAATGTAACTCAGGAGGATTTAGTTATTATCATGGAAATATCTAATTATTTTAAAATCCTTCTAGCATCCTTGACCTGTTGAATCTTGTAGTAAGGAGTTCCACATGTTAACAGTTGGTTTGGTTTTAATAAACAAACCAACCCACCAAGCAGTATGTCCTGTCCTCAAATATAAATATGTTGCCCTTCTGCAGGGAGAGGAAGAGCTCGGGAGAGCACTTTGTATTTCTTCATACTACTTTTCTTTCTCTGATCTCTCTCTATCTTGTTTCAACTTATTTTTTCTGCTCCAGAGCATGCAGAACCAATCTGCTCCATCCCCTCTCTTCCCATGGAAGGCTCTCCAGGCTTCTAATATTGAGAGTACCCTCCCTGAATATTTTGTTTCTTTTTTCTCATTTATTTCTTATGCAAGGTAGGAAGAGTGGAAAGCTGCATTCTAGTGGTTCATAAAATGGCGTCTTAACCTGATTGTTTTTACTCTGTTTTACATATTCTGAGTAGTTGCTGGAGCTAGAAAGGAGGTTTCCATGTTCTCGATAGTACTCAGTTTTTTACCTCAAGTGCTATAACTGGTTTAGGACCAAGGAAAGTATTTGAGTGACGAAAATCCCTCTCTCATCTCTACACTACCTCACATTTGTCAACGATTTTAATTTAACGTTGTGCTCATCATGTATTTACCACTCCTGAATGTCTTTAATGTTTCTCACAGCCTTTTCTATTTGCAATCTGAATGATGACATATTATCTCTTGTTGTACATATTGCATTAAAAAGGTGGTTCAGATACAATTTTGGGGTTGTTTACTATCAACCCTTCCTTATACTGAAATTGTAGACTGTTTAGTCCTCCAACAGAAAACAACAGGTCTTTATTTTCTACCTCTTAAGTGCTGTCTGACTCGAGTGTGTTCCAGATGTAGTCTGATGACTTTCTTACATTTGTGCTGCAAGAATGAAACTTCTTTAATAGTCAGGCTCTGGACTAAATGACTTCTGCATTTTAATTTTTTACTGGTGGTGCTTTCAAATTTTTTCCAGTAATAAAATAAGAGTATAAAAAGGAAGAAAATATTAATAAAAAGTGCCTGTGAAGTTTTCAGGGAGGCACCTTGGCAAAACTGAAAGATTTTGGTGCCAGCTCGCTATTGATAAATCACCAGAAGTGCGGCTGTGGTTGAAACTGAAGCAAACATAGCTCAGGCTGTTTTAAATGTGGATTATTTAATATAGTCAGCAGTATATCTGCTTGAGGGATCTATATCAAGGTGTTTTAAACAGTGACAACCTTAATGTGCAAATACTTGTGAAAGTTGTACTTAATACAGGAAGCCTTAATTGATGAAGTGCCTTCTTAACAAAGGATTGGGGAATGAAAGAGAAAATTGTAACATAGATAATGTGCTGGAGTGCTGAATTTAGACGTGCATGACTTAAAAAAATTCAACCCACAGTCTGAACAATTTCTTTGGAGTTTGAACTGAGTTTCTTCACTTTGGATTAAACAGAGGCCAGGTATGATGTTTCTAGCTTTACTTATTTCTCAGGTGTATATTGAAGAATGAATACATAAGGTTGTCAGGAGGGTTTAAGTATTTTGAAATGAGATTACAGGTGATTTCATGTAAAATTCCCTTATCACGAGGCCAAGACTAAGCAAAGAAAATTGTAATTCAGTAGTCTTTTCAAGGATGTCAAGAAGAAATGTCATGCTACCTTAAATGATTTATAAATCTGTGTCTTCAAATCTGTAAGATTTTCAGTCTTATAAAACTAGTGTGCACAGGCTAGAAGCAATGATCAAATGCTATAATTTCTCGTATCTCACAGAATTTAGGCCAGAAATTCATAAGGTAATTGCCATGTCAAGCTCCTAAACATTGACTTTCTGTATTGTTTAGAAGTGAACTGTATGGATCAGTTAGAAACAGACCTATAATGTTAAATTTAATCTTGAAGAACAAAGTCAACTGTCTGGTTTTTAGTAAATTCTTTAAACAGACCAACTCTTCCCACCAGTAGAAGTCAGCTGATATAGGTGTAAAAAGCAATACTTTGCACTGAGTTGCTCTTCTAGGCACGAGACAACAGCTCTCTTCCCCAAACGCCTCTTCTTCAGTTCAACCAATATCAAATAAAGTCTTGTTGGTGATGAGCAAACCTTGTCCTGTACCACCCACTGTGTGCTGGGACAGGGTCTGCTCTTCGTTTCATGTTTTCCTTGGGCTCTGTGTAAAGGCAGTAGCAAGGCAATTTGAAATTGTGCCTTTCAGGGGAATTAAAAAGTGGTGAAGCCAAGCAATGTAATCCATGCAAATGATTTTGCCACCACTGCTTTCTCCATTAAAATCCTCAAAACTGTAGCAACTATTAGGCTGTCATGCTGCGTTTCCAATGGAAAGCGGAGAACTTGAAGTTCTTTGCACTGAGTAAAGTGCTTATAAGCCCACAAATATTCTTTTGAAGATGTTTCTCTTATCTTACAAGGACATGCATCATTTTTGAAAACACTTTTCTCAGAGACTGGAAGTCTTTCAGTTCAGAGCTAATCAAGTTGCATGTCTTTTGCATTTTAATTCTTTGCAAGTCCATCTCTTTCACACAACACTGATTCTGTTTCTTTTCTCCTGGAGTAAGCAGGCTCGGGGAATGGGTTCAACCTCTCTCTTCCAGCTCACTGTAGCTTGAATGCCACTTGTTGACATGACAAAGCTTTATGAACCTCAGGTTTCAGCTTTCTTTAGAAGAAACAGAGCAACAAGCCCCATGATACAGCTGAGAAAAGACACCTACATCAATGAAAAAGGGCAGCAATGTGTGTGAGATGGCAAGGGAGGATAATTGTCAGAAAGACAAATTAGAGTTCCCCGTGAGAGTGTGATGGCTTCTAAGGGATGCACTTTTATTCATTTTTTCTATTTAACAAGTCTGAAGCTTCAACAGTTAAATTCAGTTGTTCTTCCTTTTTTTTCTAACTTCTGTTGCCTGTTGAATGTGAATTATTTCCTGTAATCTGCTCTTTTGGGCCCACAGTATCCTATCTCCCCATGCCAAAGAGAAAGAGAAGGGGCATCATGTTTCTCTGCTGCTTTGCTTGTATTGTTAGCTTGCCAGTTCTTCAGTATAAGGTTTGCCTTTATTTCCAGTGCTGTAACATGCTGTGTGTTGTCAGTACTTAATGACCAGCAATTAATCTTACTGCCTAGACACCTCTCACTCTGATATCCTAGCAAAGTCCCCGTGCCTTTGTTTGGAGGCTAGAAGTTGCTGATCTGATACTATCTCTTTGTTGAATATTTCTTCTCATGTAGAAGCACTGTTGTTTGGAGTTTTTTCAGGTGCCCTAATTATCTTCTTCCAGTCTCTGTGTTACAGTGATGACTAAAGGCAATGCAACTTCTGATCCTGTGCTTAGGATGCTGTATGGTTAAAAAAAAAAAAAATCCTAGCAATGATGACTAGCCTGCTGAACTGTCTTTTCAGCAGATTTTAAAAACCATGTAAAGCCCCCGCTAGGGTTGGTGTGGTGTGTTGGCTTCCCAGAGGATACAAGACAGTCAGGTTAACTGTCAAGGGAGAAAAAGGGGGAGCAGTGGTGGAGCAGAGTTGGGCTTGAGGGAATTGCATAGGTGAAACCTGGGGTTTGTTTATTTATTTTAAGGGAACAGTAAAACTGAGCCCTGGTGGGATATGTCTATGGATGGAGGTATGTTGGGCACCAGCTCAGGGCTCTGAATTTGGGGCAAAGGCTCAGCTGGCTTGCAGAGTTGTCTTGAAAGAGTGTGTGCTTCGTGGGTGAAAATACATTGATATCGATCACACCTTATAAATTCTGAGGTCCCACTGACATTTATCAATCTGGTTTCTGAAACCTCAGGTGGCTAAAACTCTCTTCAGTCTGATACTGGAACATCAGATTCATTAAGTAAGACATTCCAAATCATGATGATCATGTATCCATACAGTTTGCAGTCCCCAGAGGTGGTCTGAGGACTCGGGATGGTTCGTCCCCTCCTGCCCAAGGGACAGTGAAGAGTCATGACAAAATATTACAGGAACATGAAAAACAAGAGGCCACTCAGAAACAGGGTAAAAGACAAATTTCTTGCTCTGAGATCTTTGAAAGGAACCAGCACAATTATTTTCCTCCTGCACTGATATGAAACAAGTGCAGAACTGAGCTTCTAGTAAAGTGAGTAGACTCTTTCCTGGAGTGTTTTGGGGTTTTTTAACAAGATGTGACTTAAACCAACAACCCTCAGAGCACTGACCAGTGAGTGTGCTGGCTCTCGCTGAGATCTTACTTCTGCAGACACAGCTCCTCTGCATTGCACTCACCTGGGCATAGCCCCTGAAGAACAGCTGCCTGTCTTCTGACCTTTGCTAGCTCATTATTTTCGTTCCTTACCACCTGCATGGCAGTGTGTCTGCTCCCTGCAGTAGCTTGTATTAGTCCATTTAATTACCGAATGCTGTCTAACAGTCAACTTTTCTTTCTGGGAGTGGCGGAATTGCTCCTTTGGGATGAGCTTGCTTTCCCATGCTTGCTCTTTGTTGCAAGACCTAAACATACGTACACTCGACTTCAAACGGTTTTGGATTGTCACTGCAATGTGCTAGTACGTAGCACAGGAAAAACCACCCACATCTGGGTTGTGCAGAGGAGCACAAAATGGAGAATCCTGAAGTACTGATGACCAAACTAATCCCTGGATCCAAAAGACTGCAGAAACCTCTGCGTGGCACTATTGACTCTACTGGTAGTAGGAGCTGGACTCATTTTGGTGCAGTCCTGTACAGCACTGTGGGTATATCACCTTCAGATATTATATAAAGCTTTTAAAATCACACTCCATGAGCAATGTAGGATTTTAAAAAAAAAAACAAACAACACTATAGGAAAATGTCCAGTGTAATAGCATCTCAAGCTTGTGCTGCTTCCAGCACAGATTTGCTTTCTCTTTCACATTTACAGGCCTTTTGCCCAGCTGCCTTTGGGAAGTGGGATCTTTGTATCTAAACCATCCCTCTACATGTTTTAGGGCAGTCATATTCATTGTTAATTGTCTGTTAACTCTTATGTATTTTTAGCCCCCAAACACCAGTACAGCTTTTCCGTAGGCAAGACATCAGAAGAACATTTTTTGCTTCTGAGGTGCTGATTTGAGAGAAAAGTCTCTTGAACTGTCTAAAAAAGCCTGTTTCACTTTTCTGACCTGTCTTAAGAAGCCTTGGAAAACATCTGAATTGTATTGGCTTGTGGGTTTTTGGAAGGTTTTAATGCCTTTTAAAGTGCAGACTTTTAGCTCACCGGACATTTTTAACCCTCTCTTGGCTCTCCTTTCCTCCATGTCTCTGATGCATTGGTTTGCACTTTCTTATTTTGTTCTCTGCTTGGGTTTCCAGTCCTCCTCAGTCCTGGGTATTATGTTTCAGCCTTCTCAATTTGCTGTCTTATTAATATATCATTCACTCTCTCTCCCAGATGATTAATAAAGAGATTATATAAGTCTTGTGTGATAGTGCTGATCCCTCCAGTATTCTTCTAGACGGCTTTCAGCTACACACTTTGATGTCTGGCCTGTGGTTTGGTTGGTTTTTTTTTTAGTTAGCTTTCCATCTAGGCTGGCTTAAATGGACTTTAAAGCAAAATTTTGTGAAAACACAGTGTCAGATGTTTTAGTAAGATCCCAAGTTACATCTATGCCAAGCATGTGAAAGAATTTGTCATTTATAATAATACAAGAAAGTGTACAATTTACCAGCTGCCAGCTCAATATTTTGTTTGCTTTAGATTGTCCTTTAGAAAATCCTCACATAATTTTACAGCAGCAAGCTAAAATCTGTGGTTCAGACTGTATGAACTGTAGGGTTTCAAGTATTGGCGCAGTGTGGTGTGTGCTGCAAATTGACTTGAGTGATGACATTTGCATTGTGAAACCTCAGGAAATTTGGTTGTCTTTCATGCAGATAAAAATGAGTCAGTTTTAGGAGGTTGGGTTTTTTCTGTGTTTTCTGAATTCTTTTACTGTAGGAAAGTATAAATGTGTATTTTGGAGATGAGTTACACAGGAATGGAAAACCAACGGTGGTGTTCTTCCACAAATTGTACAACCTGAGCTGTGCTAGCCAGAACTTCCTCATGGAAACTTTGCTGTGGATTTTAGGTGGACAAAGATTTGATGTGATAGCTATTTGGTGATGTTCTGTTTCTTGAGATATGGCATAGCTGACATGCAACAGCTGGCGCTGCTTGTGTTACCCTGTGCCATGAGACAGAGATCCATTTCCCATGGGCTGAGTCCTGGTCTTACTGATTTGACAAAAATACTGAAGAGCAGCGATGTGTGTCACCAAAGTGATTGGGCATGAGGGACCATCCTCTTGCTTGGGTCTGACAGAAGGTTCTTGGCCTCCAGAAGTCCCTTGCAGATGATAGCTGAGTAAAGAAAGTAGAGTGGGTGTTTGATTATGAAGAGGAAAATCATGGAGGAAGTGCTATAGTCTTCCAGTGGTGTGTCTGGCCTCCTCTCCATGTGCATAAGGGGTACAGGGTAAGAAACATGGCTCTGAGCCGTTCCTTCCTCCACAGACTTGGTGTAACTGGGTGATACAATAGGGTAAGGTTGATGGCAGCTGGGACAGACACCTGCTGCATCCAGCTCAGCTGGTTTTAGAGTGGAGATGTGATAAATCTGAGGTTGAACCTTGCTGTTTTTCCTTTTACAGAGGAGGTCATGCTGGCAGAGGAAGACAAGAATGCAGAAGAGAAATCTCCTCTGGACGGTAAGTTGTTTTGCCGTGCAGTTTTCCTGCTGTGATATGTAAGAGGTTCACCTGCTGTACGCTGACATGGCTTTCCATTGTAACCAGGAGGGTGTGAGGAACACGCTCTTGCATGCACTTTGTATAAGTTGGGCTAAAGAGTCCCTTTTCCCATATCAGGTCTTTCTGAGGTTGCAGGTGGATGATGAACAGTTATGTGACACACCACTCTGGGATGGGGATCTGCCCTTGGGGTCGGTCGGTCCCTACGCTGCCTGTGGGACCGCAGCGTGACGGGGACACCCGCCAGCCTCTGCCGAGCGTGGCTGGCTGAGTCTATGCACAGGTTGTGGCGGGGGTAGGCTGCAGAGCGGATGCCAGAAGAGAAATGCATTGACCAAGAGAAGGCAGGGCTCTAAACCAAGGTTTCCAAATGGATTCGACAAAGAGACTAAGACCCCTGTTACTTGTAAGCAGTAAGACATAACAGGGTGTGGTGATCCTATCTTCCGACGTGTGACCCTGGCGTTGCAGGACGGCTGGAGGTACCGAGCTTCGGATGCAGGTGCAGCGAGGCTACGGGGACTGCTCTCCCTGTGCCTCCAGACCGATGAGCTCTTAGGATGTGACAGTCAGTCAAAGTTCAGTTAAAGATTCTTCCCTCTCCCTTTTCTGACCATCTTTCGTCCTCCCATGTCTCCTCCTTTCCCCTCCCCTCCCTTTCCCTCCTCTTTTTTTTTCTCCTCCCATTCACTGTCAGGGAGGGCCGCCTCGGAAGGGCCGATTCAACAAGGCACGGCACCGGCAGAGACTAGCAGCGGCAGCAGCTACAACAGTGAGTGGATTGCAAATCACCAGGGGCTTAGGTGGCACAGCGGGGCAGTGCTTCTCCCCCGCAGCCCCATGTGCCCAGGTCACCGGCGATGCTTCTCGGGTGGTTTTGCACCTTCCTCTGAGCCACGCGGCTCCCTGGGGCATCAGGCGCCCGGCTGCTAGCCCACCTTGGCCAACCTGGTGACCTGTGCTCGGGGAGGACTCGGGGATGGAAGAGCTGGGACTGAAGAAGGTCAGGGCTGAGGTGTGCTTGGCAAATCTTCGTGCGTGCGTGCGGGTGTGTGTGCGCTGGGGAAGTTTATCCAGCACGTGGGTGCAGCCAGGGCTATTAGTCTCGAGCTGAAATGAGTGTCTGGAAGAGTAGTCTGAAAAGCTGAGTGGTGTAAGCAAACTAGAGGTGGGTACAGGCCACGGAGTAAAGGCCCAGGTATACTAAGGCTCTCTCTATACTAGTAAAGGAGCCCGGCAGTGTTTGCAGCCTTGAAGCCAACTGATATGGAGCAGCCCACATCTATGATGGTAAATTATCTTAGTCTCCAAAACAGTGAGACACTGCATCAAAGGTGCCTGTAGAGATGGCACGACCTAATTGCTAAACACATGAAGGAGTTATGTGGGGGAGAAGATAAAGAAGGTGGTGCTCAATTCATACCAGGGAGCGTTGTAAAACTTTACTCCCAGGATTGGTTATGTTCCAGTGCTGGGGAAGGGCCTGGACATACTGGTGTGTACTGGGACAGATACAGCCTGAAGGACTAAAAGCTAACTTTTGTGACTGAGGATTCAGCATAGTGCTGGGTGGGGAAGAGAAGAGCAAAAGCGGTTACTTGCAAAAAAATTGGATCCCGATCACAGGTTCAGAGCATCCTCTCCTCTTCAAGCCCCTCCGAACCTGGGTGATGTTCTGGGTGTTTCCTTGGAGTGACAAAAGCACTAATGCTTGCCTTAGCCGCGGAGGAAGAAGCACATCCGTTTCTCTGTCAAGGCAGGGAAATTTGTGTAGAGTGAGGGGATCTTCTTGTACGAACCTACCTCCAGGGTAGTCGCTGCAGAGTGAGTGGGTTTGCTGTGTGTGCCTACTGAACAGTATGTATCACCACACCGTGGGGTGTCTTACTGCTGATAGAAAATGGTGCTTAGTTACTGTGTGTCTTGAAGCTGTTACAAAACTGTATCAACATATTTTTTTCTGCTAGTTCTCAAGGTTTTGCAGGTAGGTGGTCATGGAACCAGCGTCCATGCTGTTCCTGCGTTACCCCTCGCGCACAGGGTGAACGGTGCAGACCTCTCCGAGCCTTAGGCTGCAGTTCTCTTTCCCTGTCGAGTAAAACGGCGTAGCGATGCTTGCCCTCCCCACAAAAGATGCTGTTGGACAAAGTGTGTTTTCAAAGAGTTACGACATCCCCAGAGGGAAGGAATTGTACAGTGGGTGCTGTTAAGAGTATGTTCACTGGTTTGTGGCAATTGCTTTTGATACAGCATTTCTGCTCCTTAAGGCATTGCTCTGTGGTAAACTGTATCCGAGCACCGTAAATGCTAACTTCTTAATGGTGCACACTGTAAACAACGTTAATGTTTTTAATGGATAAAAGCACTCATCTCATAACCCACAGGGGCTCAGAAAGATTCAGTGACCCTGCCCAGCCTTTCTGCTGTGCTAAAAGGTCCAGCAGCTGCAGTGACTCCCCCACCCTCCTGCATCTGCTGGAGTGAAGTGTAAGTGTGCAGACCTGTGCCTGGCAAACCTTCAAGATCTAGAAGGTTAAATAAATAAATGACCCTGGCATCAAAGCACACGGAGGCCCTGCAAGGTTGTAGGTTGTCTGATTTGCTCCAGTTTACCCTTGTGTGAGAGCTTTAAGCTGGCATTGGGAAGTAAATGCTAGCCCTGGAGAGTGAAGGGGAGGGGGAGAGAGAATCCACTCTGCTCACAGGGCGTTTTCTCTTTAATTTGCACACAGTGTTGAAAAGAGCTGCAATAAAGAAGAGCAAAAACGACCTGATTCATGCTGAAGAAGGTGAGGACCATTTCACAGACATTTGCTCCGTTGGTGAGTACTGGCTTTGCATTCCCTGAGGTTTAGATCTCCACCTAAACACGTTCATGTCATGTTTCCTCTGAGAAGCTCCTTTGCTCCAGTTTCAAGAAGGAGAATTATCACTGCTCCTGCAGCTGCACTCAACTTACCAGAGACAACGGCTTCATGGCTTCACCCTCTCCCTGACGCTACCCTGCTCAGCTATTGCATGCTGCACCCTCTAAAAGAGCCCTGCCGAAACGCTTGGAGAATCTGTGCTGTGTTGGCCATACTGTGATAGTGCTTGGAACACGCTCATTTATGCTAATGAAGCCCAAATACATCAAATGATACTGCTAAGCCTCATATGTTGTGTGGAGGAGAGAAAGTGGACACTTAGTCACAGCTGTCACTAATGCAGAGTGTATAGTTTTGCAGCCTTTGCCATGGGAATGGTTACTGGGAAGTGCTGGGCAGTGGCCCTAATTCTCTCATTCTTGGCTTAGAGGAAGGTCTTAAAGCAATCCTCCACGTTTTTAAAGCCAGATAGGAGATACACACCTGTATGCATGTAGTTGCTCACATACCTCTAATGCAGAGTGTGGCACCCTTCATAGTGTAGCACTGATGGTGTGGGTTTGGTGCCTTCAGCTCTGGAGAATAAGTCCCTGTCAGGCTGCAGAGGTACCGCTTGTTCTGCAGTTAACAGAATTAGTTCCCTCCAGAGACGCTGCCAGGTGCAGAGGCAGGAGGCAGGTCTGGGGTTCGCAAGGGGAGGCAGACTCTGAGCACACAGCACCCCACCTAAAGGGAGCTCTTTGGGCATCAGCCATCAGCCCCAGTCGTGGGCTTTTACTTGCTGGCTGGGGAGACATTTTCCTGACTGCTTTGGAGTTAGCTATTTGGCTTATTCCTGTCCCTGTTGTTTGAGTTTGTATTTTGTTTTGCTGCTGAAGCAGCAGATGTTCTCATTATCTTCCAAAGAAATGTCTTGGCATCCCAGTTACCACAAAGCAGCAAATCCTGGATGCATGAGAGTAGCAGCACTAACAGTACGTTTGAGAGTACGTGTCCATATACGCTCGCAAGCATGAGTGCCTCAAATGCTCTTTGGAAATCTGGCATTAACATTTTAAGAGATTACAGCTGCTGCTGGATTTTTTTTTCCCTTTAAATGAAGACCTGGCTGCAGGAAATGAGTGTTGCTCAGCATGTTACTGACACCATCACCCACTGTTGAACTGCCACAGTCCCCCGGGCTGAGCAGGCTGCAGGTTTTGTGGCTAAACTGCTGACATTTCTATAAGAGATTTGTTGCTGAAAAGAGGGCAAAAATGCAGCAACCATGTGCATTTTTGTTTCTTCTTCTTCATTTTTTTTTTTTTTTCTTTTTTCCTAAGCGGCTTGGATCCCTGCATGGATAAAAAGGAATGGTCATTTTTGGAACATTTGTTTGTTGTTGCAATAATTATGAGGTCTTTGCATTCACATCCAAGTCCCTCCAGGCTCTGGGCACCCATGCCACGCAAACAGATCTTTGAATTCAGTGTTTCAGGTGGCAACGGATGACGGAGCATCTGGACTTGTGGATAATCTGATGCAGAGCTGGGAACTGTCTTGGGAGCATATGGCAGGGAAAATAACAGCAGTGCTTTCCACCTTCTGCGAGTGGTTCACCCACTTGGGAAAAGTGTTTTTGATTTTGATTCATGGAATAAGGCAGAAAAGAAATGGATAAAGCAGATACTTCTGCAGGCTCCTGAAAAGGCTGAAAGTCTGCATAACATAAACAATCAGATCATATGGGCAATTATGCATAAAGAATATGTTTTTTAGAAAAGGTTTTTATGGATGGCTTTCTGTAATGTGTTGCTGATGAGAGCATAAGGAGTGTGGAAGAACTAACAATATAATTACTGAGTGCAACATGAAGATGCAGACTAGAGTGGTAGAGACTTTGACAGGTCTCTTGCTGGCCATTGACTGAATATGTTGCACCTTAATTCAAACACAAGTACCTCAATGAGCCTTATAATTGCATTATAAAGCTCTATAGTTGTAAACACTTCCCAGTGTGCTCTCTGGAGTTGTTCTTAATGTTTATTCTTTTCTTTCCTTCTCTCAGCCTTTCTTTCTGCACTAATAAGTGTGCAGCAGTAGATGCTGGCTCCTTCTGGCTTCCCACCCTCTACACTGTACCAGACACAGGACATTGTCTTGATTGCCAGACAGCGAAGACTGGGGAAGGGAGTGTTTTCTACATTAGATCAGTTTAAATACTGTTGCTTTTTTTTCCCTGGAAGATCAGTAGAGCCAGTAGAGAGGGGTTGAAAGGGCAGCAGACTATTCCCATGCAAATCTGAGAGTATAGACTGACTTGAATATCTGAGAGGTCTTTACCTGCTAAACAATATTACGATATGGTGCAGTCTGTATCTTAACTTGTAGTTCATTTTTGTCATCTTAAAGCAATAGATGAGCATGATGATTGATTTTTTTTTTAAATTGCTGAATAGAGGATTATCAAACTAACAGAACAACAGCACAGTGAGCTTTTCTGCAAGGAGTTTGTTCAAAGCGTGGCCAGGGCCAGTTCTGCGTTTGGTGTGTTAGTGGATGACTAGAAATGTGAAACGAAGCAGAGAGCTTTCTTTCTATTGGGGAGACAGCAGAGCACACTCTTGTGTAGCTGTGAGGCTTGGAGAACCCTTTGCTGTCACATCTGGGTGCTTCATCTTTTCTATGTGCGCTGTGTTCGATGTTATTGCGGGATGAAACAGGGTGAGATTCCCACCACTTCCAAGTGTTGAAATGTAAGTGAGCACACTCAAAAATCTGGCTGCCACAGCCAGAACACTTTGTTCATGTAACTCAGCCATCTCCAACAGATCATGCGAGTCATCTGCTCTCATGGTGCTTGCTCCAAGACGGGACGGTCTGTGTCCTGGTCAACTCTAACTGCTGGGAGACTGTCCCATCATCAGGACGGGCCATAGAGTATTATCTTGCCACAAACCATCTTGAAACAAAGTTTGCTAGCAGTTTCTGAGGAGTGCCAGCACAGTGTGAAACAGATAGTGGACAGCCTGTGACAATCACGATTTTCCCTGCTTGCAACAGTGTCTGTGGCTGTTGCAGAGGAACTCCAACAGACACATGTGTTTTTTACTAATGTGTGTTCATTTCTCCTGCCTCAGCACTGGCCGGAGATTGCCTTTTTTATCATTCGTTTGAACAGTGCCTGCTACCACAGGGGGAGAGCTTACATTAGAAATCATTTCTTCCTTCAGCTTCCTATTGTTAAAACATTTGACTCTTTGCCAGGGTTTCAGTCCAGAGTTGAAATGTAGCTGATACAGGCAGAATTAATACAAATGAGTAGCTGCACCCAAAATGTGATGCATGGAGGCAGACTGAGCCCTCTGCTGTAGAAATACGTGAAGTTGGAGAGTAGAATAAGGAGACCACTCAACTGACTAGTAAGGGCTGGGTATTTGCCTGGTTCTTGGAGCAGGGGAATTAGGGACCAGCTTTCCTGTTGCCAGTTACCCAGCTCCAAGAGGATGTGCTCCACATGGGCAGAAATACCATTGTGTCCAGAAGTGTCTGGTACTTTCTGTCCCTCCAGTCATCTGGGAACCCAAAAGTTATGAGTTAAGCTGGGGCAATTGAGATTGCTTCAAAGGATTGGAAGCCCAGTTTCTTTAAATGGTGGAGCTGGGCATTCATTCATGAAGTTTTAAAATCCCAGCCTTCATCTCTCATGATGTCATTACAAGCAAGATGCCCTTGCTCAGCCCATAGTCAATGTGCCCAGCTTTCTGCTCAGCTGTGTTTGTGGTGCTTGGGAGAGGGTCTGTGTGCCCAGGAATGGCCTCTGGCCTTTTGCCTGAAGGGATGTGGTGTGGTGACTCTTCTTTCTGTGCCAGGGTCTCCTTTTGCCCGTGCCAGTTTGAAGAGTGGGAAGAACGAGAGCTCGTCCTACTTCAGGAGGAAAGAGAAAATGTTCCGGTTCTTCATCCGGCGCATGGTGAAAGCTCAGAGCTTCTACTGGATCGTCCTCTGCGTGGTTGCCCTCAACACGCTCTGCGTCGCAATGGTGCACTACGACCAGCCGGAGAAGCTCACCACTGCGCTCTGTGAGTACTGGCCACTCTACCTTTCCTCTAACGAGATCTTGCATTTTTGATCACTCTGAGTGCTGCTGTTGCATCCCCATGAGGCCTGGTTTTCAGCTTCCTACGCCTCCCTCAGAAGAGGGTCAGAAATGCCTTAATGGTCTAGTCCTAGTAACTCAAGAGTAATTGAGTCATACAAGTCAGAAAAAATCCACCAGAATATGATAGTAGTTTGAAATGGGAATGTTCTCCTAAATGTTATCTGAGACTTCAGATTCAACCACATATAAATCTTGTAACATGGCAAGGATTTGTTCTGTAGCAGGCTTTATGAAAAGAGGGGGGAATGGCTCTGTACTTGGAGGAAGGCAGGTTTCTCTATCTAATCTGCATCTGCCCAGCACACTGCAGAATTCATGCCACTTGCAGCTGATCTGCATCCATGGGTGATTTCGGTTGTGGACATACTTAAAGCTCTGCCAGTTCTGATGACCCTGGGATAGCAGCATGTGCAGTGGCCAGTGCTACTTGGGAGATAAAAGCATCTATCTGTGCTTATAGAATCATACACCGCTTCACTACACTTGTAGCGGTTGTTGTCATATTCTTTAAAAGGTTGCAAGTTTACAGGAGGTCTTTTTTGATAATCATGCCTTCCTTACTAATGGTGTAATTAGATGGGATAGATGTCATGATGCTCTTCTGTGAAAATATGTGCAATAGTGATAGAAATAATACCATACAGAAGATTATGCTATATTTGTGCAAAAGCTTTTATTTTAGCTTGGTTTCTCCGGTCACCTAACAGTTTAGGCTTCAGATAGTCTGTAAGTGCTTTTGAAGTTTGTTGTTTTGTTGTTGTTGTTGTGTTGTGTTTTTTTTTTTAAATTGCATAGTGTTTTGTCCCATGATGAATAGTAAATGGAGGCAGTTTTCTGTAATCGGAGCCTTTACATATCACAGTGTTACACTGAGGTTGCAGACTTGCTTACAAAGTCTTCTTTAAAAAAATGTGGAAGGTGAGTGACAGAGCTTTTTTGTTTATTTTACTTAAGGCTATGACTGAGGATGGAAAATTTGTAGGAATTGGTAAGGTAAGAATATGGTGAGACTGAAAGTGGGACACTGCAAGTTTTTCCTTCTGAAGGGAAGGCACGGAGAGTGTGTTTCTGGAAGACAAAGCCATTGCATTGGCCACTTCTGACTCTATAAAATGGCCAGGAACAAATCTTTTGTTCAGCACCTGATATTCAGATGTGGCTAGTTCAGAGTTTGTTAAATAAAATTTCTGGAGCAAGTGAACAGAAGACCAGGAATAAAACTCTAAATATTTTAAATAGTGTAACTTAAGAATTTTGACTTAGATCTGTAAAGATACTTAATCTACCTAATTTTCCTTGATTTTGATATAAATTACAAACTTAAATATTTCTAGTCTCAGATCCTCAGGCCTTACCTTATTATAAGGAAGCAAACTTTTGAAGTTTTTTTGTATAGACCTAAAAGGTCAAGAATACAAGCTGCTCCGACTTCAAAAAACTCCCTATTAATGTGTGCTGAAATATTTAATACCACCAGGTAACTGGAGCTATAATGAGAGATGCATAAGAAGGACAAAAACTTCTTTCAGCTCTCTTTTTTTTCTTTTTTTTTTTTCAAGATTTAGACTGAAAAGTGAGACAGACTACACAGAGAAGTTAGTCCTGCTTATTCATTTCCTAAATTTAATAGAGGAAATAATAAGCTAGATTGGCAAAGTAATTAGAAGTTTGAGGCTTAGGATTTCCTCTTGAATTAGGACTAAATGTCTAGGAAAAAAACCAAACAACACTTTAAGTCTTTCAACTCCGAAAAGAAGGATTCAGATTTACAAACTCACTTTCAGGAACACCTTATGCAGTAACTTTTCTAAGAGAACATAAAGAAATCTGTGAGCCAGCAACTTCTACTTAATGTTCATGTGAGAGCTGGAAGGGATGTTTCTGTTGATCAGAATTAAGTACACCCCCAGATGGGAAACTTGTCTGGGACAGAGGCCACAAATTAGGCTCCCAACCTACCTCAGCTGAAGACAAAAAGACAGGGAAGGTTGAACTTGTGTTGTGCCTGGGATCAGGGGTTGGGGTGAATCCTTCTTTCAGGAGCTCTGCATGTGTCCATAACACCCAGTATTGTGAATTAGTTTCATAAACACTTGGATAGGATGCTTTAATTTCTTGGTGCTAGAGTACCACCTGGCTAAAAAAGAGTGATCCCATTGATTTATTTTTCATGGAAAAGTCAGAAAACCACCAAAGAACCCTGTGTTCTTGGGAGTTAAATATGCAGCATCCTCCCTGCTATAGGTGCTTTCCTGTGTCTAGTCTGCCCTTTATATGTCTTTGAATCATTGAAGTGCCGTTTACTGTAAGACTTGAGCGTCCTTTGTCAATAAGCAAACACCTGGACAGGTGGGTCACAAAGCAATCCTTTAGATTCACTAAAAGAAATACTAGCAGCTACGGATAAACGCTGCTAGAAATAACACTAAAGGGTAACGCAGTGGTGAGACACAGACAAAACCAGAATATATGAGGAATCATAGGTTTTGTGGATGTTCTCATATAGGTATAAATATCAGGTCTTCAAATGGAGGGGTACAAGATTAGCCACTGTGACGTACAGAATAAAAGCCAGAGATGCAGAATGAAATGTAATGGAAATTCTAAGATACTTTGCATAATTTTCTCTTGTTTTGTTTGTTTGTTTTTTCCAAAGATAGTTTTCTCCAAGCCAAGAAGCAGAGGTGCCCTTGGGTTCATTCTGGGGAGGATTGTCTCTGATCTGACTCACGGCCATAGCATAATGGAAACCTTGGGAAGAAACCTATTTTAACGTAATTTTAGAACTAAAAGCTTCTGAGAATTGCCCACTGAAAAGGTTTACAAGTTCAACCTCTTAAATTAAATGAGTCCCGTATCTCCAAACCTCCCAGTTTTTCAGGATGATAAGCTGTAGTATTGTATCCACACCTGTCTTTGCATTGGTAGTGACCTGAAGGCTTCTGCCTGCTTTCCTGGGCTATGATATAGTTTGCATAGCATAATCTTTCCTACTAATCTAAAGTTTAATACTGAATTCAGGGAATATTTTATGCCTTAAATTACATGAGACTTTGTGTGGACTAACTAACTGGTTGTTTTGTTATTCCAGTCATGGTAAGACTAGACTAGGCCCCTCTCACTTCTGTGTGCACTGAACCACAGCCAGCATGATTAACCCTGCGGTAAACACGTTTGTGAATGAGCCCAGCTGTGGTTTATCCCTCAAGGAGTGCTCCCTGAAAGCCCTGTTCCACCCAAGATTTGTGCACAAATCCATTAGATATAGGCAAAGCAAGATATCACAAAACCAGGGGATTTTAAACAGCCCCTGGAAATGCTTGGCAAAATCCTTTAACTGTAAGAGTGACAGAGTTTAAAAATGGCTTTGAAGTTAATCCATGATGAGTGAACTTCACTACAGAGGAGCACAGGACTTGGCTAGTCTGATTTAGAGCAAGAGAGAAGTGGCCAATACTTGTTATGTTGTTTCAAGGAAGGTGCTTAAAAATGAACTTCTGAGGAGTTTTGTGAACTGTAGCAGTGGGAGAGCAACGTGGTAATGTCTGGGAGGATCTGCTAAACCCTGAAAATCTACCCAGGCACCTCTAATTCAATTATACCTGTCCCTCTGAGGAAAAGTTTAATTACATTACAAATTAATTTTACTTAAAGAACAGTTGGTAAAAGCCTACAGGTCTGCATTGATTTATTTTTTCCTTGGTCTTTTAACTTTTCTGTTCTTGAATTGTTCTGATTAGCTTTCTCTGCTTGATATTCCATATTGCTGCAACAGCTTTGGAAAAGGAACTGTAGGAGCTTTAGAAAGGGGCTTGGGATTTCTCTAGTTGAAAGAGTTGATGAGAAATTCTTTGAGTTCTTGGGGTATGATAAATAACAGAACATACTTTATGCCCCTGTAATTATGCTGAAATTAGATCAGAGATTTCCCTTCTCTGTATGGAAAGAACTCCACTGCCAAATTGCAATAGGAGTTTTTTCATGCTGCACATGGACACATGGCATGTTCTGCTCACTGAAGCGCATGGACCGTCGGTTAAGTAAGTTGCAGTTCCCTGTCAAAGTATATATTTCATGCAGCCACCCATGATTGTTGTTTGCGGTAATTTCCACCATTGCCAGTATTCTCAGAAAGACGACACTTCTGTCAGAAGACAACTCTGTAATTTAGCCTAGAAAAGCATCCCTGAGATGTAGTAGCAGCAAAGATGCATCTTCAGTTGAGGGTAACAAACCAACAAAATCCATAATGTGGGCACACAGCGGAGGTGCAGCGTTAAGGGATTTTCAGTCAGGACTGTGCCTTTTTAAAATACGTGCTATAGCTTGAGCAGAAGTTGCAAGCCTGATGTGGAAGCAACTGAATGAATTTGTGTGCCCTGTGCTTTGCAGGAGGCCAGCAGAGATGGTGCTGGTGGTGGTCTCCTCTTCCTCTGGCTAAAGCTGTGGAAGAAGGCTGGAACCAGAGCTCTCTGGCTTCCATGTGGTGGGCTTTAGGCACCACAGTGAGAAGATTTTAGGATTGGATCAGTGAGGTTTCTCTTGGGAGCCCTCTCATCAGGCTTCTCTTTTCCTGTGGCTGCCCTTCATGAAGCAGCACTCTCCCTTTTTCTCCAGCTAACACTATAGTGATCATTGCTCTTAAATTTGTGTCTGTCTAAAAACAAGATCCGGAATGTCTCCTTTCTGATAAATACAATATTTGAAACCAGAATTTTAGCCATTATGGCCTGAGAATGTCTTGCCTGTGTGCCGTGCAACACTGAACCATGTGTTTGATGCAATTAGCCCTTTTTTGATGCTGATGTGTTTGTCTTTGAAGTAGATAGCCAGCTCCCTCTGGATATAAATATGCAACATTTGCAATTGTGAGGAAAAGGCGTTCTGAAGCAAGCATATTTATTTATGTCTGCTGAACAATTCACGTTTGCTTTGTCAAAGAGGAGGAAGTTGTACTATACTGAGGTTCTCGTCCTGGTTGATTTAATGTGCAAGGAGGATGAGGAGAGGAAACTAAAGCATCAGGCATGGCACCTGCCTCTAATGACATTGGTCTTGAAGACAGGGCAGAAATGGAATTAATCCATGAGTGATTGAGAAAAAAAAAGCTGCTAACTATCTAATTCAAACGTATGGGGCAAAAAGATGCTAGCATGGCCTTTGCCAATAGCACAAATTTGAAATTAAATAAGAGTATTTGAATCAAACTTTTTTACTTAAATCACATTACAAAATGCTTCTGCTTAAGGCAGATTAAATTACATGTGAGGTCTGAATACCAGGAGGTCCAAACAACAAAATTGCATTTTTCAATTATACGGTCAGGGCCATGTCAGAAGAAATTGTGTTTCTGATCTGTCCGCTGGAGAAGCTGATTCATTCCAAGCCAATTCCTTCTGCCCAAGGAGTTCACTATGTCCATATTTTCCTTGCTTCCATCCCTTGTTCTCACAGTACTATGATTTGTAGCATCAGGTAGCAGCTGAAACACAGCTATCAATATAGCTATAGCCTTTTCTGAGCTCTGATCTAGATGGAAGTCATCAGCTGTGAAAGGACAAGTTGAGAGGTTCTGTCAAGAGCAGCAAGAAGTTGTTTCTTGTATGTTCTGAGTTTCTAATGTTTCCTGTTGGTTTGTTTTGTTTAATCAAATAGTCTTTGATTCTGTTTTACTTGGGGCATTTGCTAGCTTTTTTTCTTCTGTGATATTGCGGTTTTGCATGTGTGTTAGCAGGATGTGTCGATCCGATGATGGAACACTGCGCTTGTTAATACCTGGCTTTTGTTCATCCTTCTGCTGGGTGGGTGACTGAACATTAATCCTTGTTTCTGTCCTGCTTTTTATTCCTTTGAAATGATGGTAATTTTCTTGGCAAAGTGTACTGAGATCTCTTGGTGAAAATGATGGTAAAAACCCCTATATAGTATTTTTTGTTATTCTGTGAAAGAAGATGGGGCATACCTGAAATGTAACTTAGAGGTGAGTCTGGTGGATAGATAAGAGGATAAGAATCTCTCTGTCAGAGCGAGATATGAAGCAGGTGGAGGTTGTGCAAGGTGGAGGTTTCTGTAGGTCTAATCTACAATCCCTCCCTATGATTTTGTCTGCTAACTAAGCAAGGCCACCAGTTTCAAGGCATTGGTTTGATATCAATCCTTGTGATAGGGAGACTTTTCATTGAAGTCCTTCTAATAAGCACCGTCAGGCTTGCTGAGCTCTGCTGAGTATGAAACCAAAGATGGGAGTGATAACTCCCAGGCAAGGGATAGGCTCTTGTCAGCACAAACTCTGTTGCAAGCTTTCCCTCTGGGCTAATGACTGAAATATAGGTAACAGCAGCAGCACAAATTCTTCCACACCCAGAGAAAATGCATCTGTTTTACTGGGGGAGTTTTGCCTTCTGTTTCTTACCACTTACAAAGTATATAGGGTGCAGAATGGAAGTTCAGGATATGGTCTGGAAGCTAGTTTAAGCTTCTGATTTACGGTGCCAGCTATTAATAATTAAGGATCTTAACATTCTTACTACTTCACAATGGTGATCTTTAAATTATGTGCAAGGAAATTCAATACCACTGAACACAGGTTTTTAAAAAAATGTGTATTTTTATATTACTGGGCTTGTCAGCCATCTCATTTTCTGCCTGACATGGGTTCACCTGGTCCCTTTCTCGCACCCTCTGCACTCGTATAGTCAGATGGAGTGCCAGTGTAACTGCAGATAACTCTGGCATCCCTTGTGTTGGAAAGAACTGCTCGCTCACTGAGCTGTTGTGTCTGATGTCAGAAAGGAGAGAAAAGTTGTAGCATGGTGCAGGTGTGAACATGCTTCTCCTAGTAAGTTCTAAGCTCAAAGGGAGACGGAGGTGTGCTGCTCCTTCATGTGACCATGCCTTCCCCTGAGCACTGAGATCCAGCAGATAGAGCCTCCCTCTTGGTGGGAAAAAGGCTGAGAAGTCTACAGACCTCAGACTTTATCATCTTATTCCTCAAATGTGAACGCTTTGCCCTTGATAGTCTCCTTTAACAATATTGCTCCTATTTTTCAAGGAGAGGAGGTTACATGGTATAATTAATACCCTCCTGGTATTTCCTCCCTTATTGCAAATGTTAGAAGTGTTCTTGTAGGCTCCTCACTAAAGTGTTAATAAAACCTTTCTCATCTAGTCAATGCTTCCTGAATTTCAGTTCACTTCAAGCCCGTGATATTTCATGACAGTCTTTCACTTAAAATTTAACCCCCTTTTTATTTTTTGATAATTTAAGCTGTTATTTTCCAAGCAATTTCAAAAGACCAGCAACAACGTGAGACAGACCTGGGCCAGCTGCGCTCACTCAGTATGAATGTGCACGGCAGCGGATGGAGTGAAAGCCATATGGTTTGAAAAGACCCTCGTCCCCTCCTCTCTCTTTCCCCACACTGGTTCGCTGAAGCTGCAGCAGGTGCACAAAGCACCTGGGATTCAGGATTCTCTAGCTGAAACTTTCCTTGTTGCAACTTGTATTCATTGTCCCTTGTCTGTCAGTGTGAACCTTCAAAGAAATGTTTGACACCATTTTGTCTTTAACATTCCTGGAATCATAAA
Organism: Athene noctua; assembly: GCF_965140245.1. NCBI lineage: Eukaryota > Metazoa > Chordata > Aves > Strigiformes > Strigidae > Athene > Athene noctua. The sequence goes on along the minus strand of NC_134056.1, from coordinate 10,388,540 downwards.
ACTGAAATTACAGAAGATGACTTCCCTGTAGCACCTGTGCTGCTACAGCATCCAAGAACCTTCCGTACTGCTCTAAGCAGTGGGATTAATCTCCACCCGTAGAAGTTTGATTCTTTTCCTCATCTTTTCTCTAGAGGGAGAGGTTTGTCTTACACTATTTGGTTTGCTTTGCTAGTGTAGAGGTTTTTTTCCCTTTTCGTGTTTGATTTAACATTCCATTGTTGCTGTTGCTTGTTGGCCTCCAGATCTAAGCTTGTATGACTTAAAATGCCAAAGGCAGTGTTTTCTGTAGCTTCAAGTCCTAAAAGCTTGATCTGGAAATGGAAGTCTCCATCTATGTTCTTTCTGCCCTTTGTTTCATCATAGATGATAAATTTTCCCATCAAAAGTTTCACAGCCTATTTGCCTGTGTTATGTGAAGCAGAAGGAAACAGAACTTGCTCTTCCATAATTATATGGTTAGAAAGGCATAATAAAAATAAATGTGGCTATGTGCTAACAGTAGACACAACACCTCTGACTATGAGCTCTCAGAGGCAGCACTTCTGTTGGGTATGGAGATATTTTTATCATGAGAGGATGTTACAAAAGCTTACACCCCACTCCCAAAAGTGCCCGTCTTGTGTAGGTACAGAAGTCCCAAACATACATTTGCAAAACATGATCTGTGCAATTAAATTAGACCTTTAGAAATAGTAGATGCAGAGCTTTCTTTTGAAATTCCTTTACAAAGATGATGAGATTATTATTTAATGCTCATAACAACCTTCCCACAGTACACATGAAATGTTGCCTTCACAGTTCTTGAAGGCTGAATACAGTTCACATACATATAGAAATAATTATGTGAAAATGTCCTCAGGGTCTTGTTTATTTTTGCAAAGGGATTTTCTTCTGGCAGGAGGCAGTCTGTGTTGTGAAAAATTGCCATTGTTCCCCACATGAAGAGATCTGCCTACCAAGGTCTTGTGGACTAATTTAATCTCTTTTCCTGTTTCCAGATTTTGCAGAGTTTGTTTTTCTGGGTCTGTTCCTTACTGAGATGTCTTTGAAGATGTATGGACTGGGGCCAAGAAATTACTTCCACTCTTCATTCAACTGCTTTGACTTTGGGGTGAGTAGGCTTCAGCTGTATGGGTGAAGTCTGTGGCTCTCCTGTTATTCAGTGGGGTTGGGCATTTAAGGGTGAGTATGGGAATCCATAGGAAATGGTGCTGTAAGCGTGTCTTCTGCGGGGAGCAGTCATTGTATAAATTAGCTGCAGTGAAACACATTAAGCTTCCCCTAGTTATCATCCTTTTTGAAGAAATGTGACAGCTGGGGGTTTCATTTCCTCGGCAAGCAACAGGGTGTTCTCAGCATCAGCACCAGTAAATGCTCTGATTACTGAGAGGTTCTCTCTCCCATTTAAATGAGGTGATTGAAAGACAAAAAACCCACACATTTATTGCTCATCTCCCCTATCATACATTTAATGGCCTTTACCTCAGGATACATAGGCAGCACTTTTCAGACATGAGTGCCCAGAAGTAGAAGTCTAAACGCATGATTAGGTGACAGAAAGGCAATAACTCACATCCTTTTATTGCAGAAGTACAGGCTTTCCCTTTTGTGCTAAAACTATAGCTTTGAAGTGTGAGTAGTGGGGCCAGTTTTGACTCGGTCTAACAAAGAAAGTTGCATATAGAGGTTAATTTATTCATTAAAAGCTATTAGACTGTAATCTGTCCTCACAGAGGTTAACTCAGCTTCTCTTACCTTTAGTGTGGGCTGAGCCCCGCATCCCAGAGTGGGAATTGGTCTTAAAGTTTCTTTAACAACCCAGATAGGAAGCTTATGATACAGTCAAGGGCAAGAGGAAAACAGTTCAGGTCATTGTGCATGTCACCCAGCCCTTCTCTCCAAGATTTAATCTGTTGTTTCTAGTCTTTATCTGCCAAAATGTTGGGAGTGATTCTTCTCCCTCATGAAGCAGAATTCCCTGCTTCAGCTCTGCTTCCAGTAAGTGACTACTCCTAAATCCAAGACTACAGGTAGAACCATCTTTTTTTTTGGCAGTGTCAGCAGGAAAGCTCAGAGCTAAATAGACTGAGATTAGAGCACCCAGCCCAAGAGTCACCTGTGTCCAACAGACTGAGGTGTTGCATTGGGCTGCACCAAGTGTGGGACTCTCCTCTCTGGAGTGTCCATCACAGCTGGTGGTGGCTCAGAGCATTGAAAACACTCCTGCCACTCTTTCTGCATGCATAGCCCAAAGGATAATGCACAGTCTCTTAACTGTCAGGAAAGGAAACCAGAGCACAAGTAACACAGATAATGTAGGATAATAGGATGTCTGCACAGTCAGAGTTGGTGCCTAATCTGAGGGGCAGAGAGGCTCCCCTTGACTGAAGGCAGCCAACCCACCTAAAGGTTTAACTGTACTGGCAAGACGTCCTGCAAAGGCTGGGACGAAGAGCACGCCCACAGAATACAAGGGGGCTGACACTCAGCTTTCACTAAGTTCAGTGCATGCCCAAAGACCCCAGCTTCTGTAAGCTGAGTCAACGACATCTGGCAGCCAAACAATACTGTCTCGCTAGGCTTTTAAGGGTATTGTTGCCTTGTTTTCATTGTCTAGTGACAAACACTAGATCAGGGTCTTTCACCAGTGTGTTAGGCAGGCTCTGAGCTGCAGCCAGCTTGCCCCCGCGTTGGCTGCCAATTTCCCTGGATCTTCGTACCCAGGATGCGCCTTCCACAACAAGAAGAGCATGTACAGGTGATTTAGGATCTTGCACTAAGCAAGAGATAAACCTACTGGGTCTCTCTGCTTTGTGCCAGGCTATGGTGAGTGCAGCACTGTCAATAAGCTTTGCCAAGTGTTTCCCAGGAGGTAAGGCTGTTGATCTGTTTCTAATTCTTCCTCCTTTAGAGAATCCATAAGGATCCTACTTCTTGCTATGTTTCTTTCTCCTCACCCACCTTCCAACCCCCAGAATTAATTCAGCTACTTCACCCCCACTGGAACATCACACAGATCTGTAGTCAGTTTAGTTTGACAAACCATCAAATGAAACTGTTCAAATGCAAAAAGTAAAGCAACAAATCAGAGCAACGTCTTGGGAGAAATAGTCCAGTGGGGTCTCATGTGAAACAAGTTCCCAGGAGGCCACGTTGAGATGCCAGGAAACCTAATTATCAGTGTAACATGTGGAGGGTCTAAGGAAAGGTTTTTGCTGATTTGTGAGGGATTCCCAAGAGTGGTAGACTGTGGGAGAGAAGTTTTAGTTCCTTCTTTTTTATGATGGGAGAAATTGGATGAGCAACTGTTGTGCATCTTCCTTTCCCACCACATTTTCTTAAAGCTCAGAGGATGGTATTTCTTGCAGAGCAGCTGCAAGCAGTGCTGTAGTTTTCAAAAGACATCCAGGTTTCTGTTTATGAAAGGGATTTCCAGGCTGCTGAATCTCTAGCAGTGCTCAGGTATTCAGACATTGCCTTGCTGCCCTGACTTCCCATTAACACTCCTTCTCACAACACAAACCAGCTGCTTGCTGGGGTCCGGTGATAATGTGTTTATGGTGTGCTTTGTGCAGCTGGGAACCGTGGTCCATGGGAGCTCTGAAATGCTAGGTTAATGCAAGTGTAACAGCAATTGGCAGCGAAATGCCTGTCTTCTCTTATTAACCTGTGTGGATATAATTGCCCTTTCCAATTGTGCTTAACCCATTACTATTTTGTCCTTTTTGTAATAAAGGATTTCAGAGAAGATTTCTTTATCACTTGAGGTTAATTCTCTGACAGCCTTAAACAAACAGACAAAACAAAACTTTAAAAAGCACCTTGATTTGGGACAATTTTTTCAGTAAGCTGAGGCTGAGGGCCTGGCAGATGACTGGATGTGCATGCTGGGGGCTTTGCAGGATCTCTTAATAACTATTACCTTAATCCCTCTGCTGAAGATTCAGTTGCCAGAATTTTCTTGTAGATTTTGTCCAGAGCTAATGCTTCACTGTTCTGCAGTGCTGTGGGTGAAGACTTTCAGTGCTTCTGATGGGAAGGGGAGGACGGGGCAGTGTCCCCCTGCATCTCTGCAGGCTGTACAGACTGACTGCATGGGTTGGGAAAATGATGTGTTGGCATTTGCAGTTGAGCTAGTGTAAAAAAAAAAATAAAAAAAAAAAAATAAATTATGGTGTCCTTCAAAAAAAGGTTATTTTAAGGTAGTTCGCTTGTTAGAGAAGAAAATGAAAAGTTCCTGTCTGTGATCTCCTACGCCTCTGTCCCGCTTCTAGGTATTGCTCTTTTTCAGTCTGGAATGTAGAAAGTTGGAACAGGGTTTTTCAGTGCTGTTGGCTAATTCATGGTTTTGCTGAAGCCTTCATAAGAAAACCATCACAGCCCAAGCTCTGGTTCTTGTTCTGTCCTCGCCTCTCTAGAAGCACCACAAAGAACTAAGCAGAAGTTTTGCCTTATGTGAAATGAACTTTTCTTGCAGGTCATTGTGGGAAGTATATTTGAAGTTATTTGGGCTGCAGTGAAACCAGGCACCTCATTTGGCATCAGTGTATTGAGAGCACTTCGACTGCTGAGGATTTTCAAAGTAACAAAGTAAGTCCAGCTCCCTTTCTGCTCAGATCAGACTTCTAGCACCATATGAAACCTGTATCACCACCCCCACAGCAAATAGTAGTGCTTTCCACACCTGGAAAAAGAAAAAAAACTTTGAAAAAACTCAAAAAACAACTCCCCCAAAACCCTCTACTAGCTGGCACAAAGGACTTGTCTGTCCTGGCATCCTAATGTTGGATGCCCTAATGGGGGGAGGAGCAGAAGACAAGTGCAGATGCAGAACTGCTCTTTCCTTGCTCGGCAGTCAGGGTACCTGGCAGGTGAAAATTCAGGGAGTTCCTGAGTCTGTATTCAAATCCACAAGGACTTTTAACAGCCCTTTCCCCAGCCTCATGAACAGGTTTGTTTACTCTTGGGCAGAGGGCATCACAGTGTAGTGATGGGCTGCATAAGAACATCCTTCTTGTCTTTGTTTTTAAGCTTGCTTAAAAGAAAAATCTTGTGAGGTGATCCCTTATTTCTTGTGGTAAGAAAGGAAAGTTTCTTAAGTACTTTCTAAGCCCCATCAACTGCCCACTGCCCTTATCTGCTGCTGATCTGGTGATAGTTCCTTAAGTATTTAGAAACGGGAATACTGAGCTACCCTAGTTATTGCTAAATCTTAGTCCCTGAACCACTGTATTGACACAGATATGAAGTGTAGTGCTGCTGCCTGTGCTGTGTCTGGTCTGGGAATGTCGGAGATTTTCTATCATGACCTGTGAAGTTGAATTTTCACTAGAATTGGGTTGCAACAGCTTCTCAGCTGTTTTCAGGCTCATGCACTGTGTTAATGTGTGCTGGCATTAGCAAACAGCTACTGTGCAATTTATAAATCCATCCAGCGCAATTTCTGCAGGATTTCAAAATTGTGATATGGAAATTGATGACATATTTAGGTACTTCTGCTGTTGTTTTCCACTTTTTTTTTTTTTTTTTTTTTCCACACCATTGCCTCCTCAAATCTCTCCTCTTTCCTTTTCTCTTTCTTGTTCCTGGCTTAAAGTAATGAAAGGAGGAATAACACCTCCCTCCAAAAAACCCCCAGCCACCTCAAATAGATAAAGCACGCCTTACTGCATTTGAGCAAAACAGGCATCTGAAGTAACCAGGTACTTTTGCTATTCCAGTGCGCAGGTTTTGTTAGCTCTGTAGGGTTTGCTGATTTGTATCTGCTAATCATTATGCAGATCCAAGATTTGTGTGTGGTACACTGTTGTTCCTTGTACTGTGGGACAAAAGGAGTTGGAAACATTAGTTCTGTAAATGTCCAGCAAAATACGTGGGCACATGCCCCAGGAATGTCACTATAGTCTACCTTTGCACTAATCTTATTTATGGACAACTCCAGGTTTTTAGCATAGTCATAGAAATTAATTGCCAGCAGTTAATTTTATTCAACGTATCTGATTGCGTGTTGTACTTCTTCAAAATTTTAGACTTTTTGCTGGTTAAAATGATCTTTTTTATGAATTTTGATTATTCAGGATTTTAGCCAACATAACAAAGGGATGAAGCCTGAGATTTAATTTAACAAAACATATCACGGAGCAAGGCGGGTGCTCTCCCCCTTCTCAGGACAGCAAGAGAAGTTCTCAGCCTGTTAATGTTGAAGTTCCCTTGACCTAACTATGTGCATTTTTCACCTGACATGACAGAAGTGCGTTCATTGCGTTACCAGAAGCTAGGTCCCCCCAGCTCACCGGGGGATCTCAGCTGTGCTGGGCCACGTTAGCCCGTGCCTGAGCTGCACAGCTCGGTCCCAACATAACCCCTGGAGAGCGACCAGAGCGATGGCACCAGGTGCAAATTGCTACCCACCCACTCTCATTACAGTCATTACTGTGAAAACTCTCAGTAGTTTTCTTTTTCCCTCTTTCTATCTTTTTCATAGCAATTTTTCTGTGAAGCTCCCTGCCCTGTTTTGTTTTTCGTGGTTTTTTTCGTGGTTTTTTTTTTTTTTTTTCCTGTGTGTTTAACAGAAGCCAGTTGCAGTCCCCCTGCTTTGAATAATTGATGGTATTAGACTTTTTGATTCATATGCCCCAAATCGGTGTGACTGCAGAACAGCAGAGCAATGAAATAGTTAAGAAGTTAAATTACAGCCAGTCTGAAAGGTTGCAGGATGCACTATGAGGGGATGCAGCCTAAAAGTGGCTAAAATTCAGTGAAGAGAACAAGGAGAAAACAGCTTCACACGTTTTCCTGTCATGATGGAAATGAATGGGGACTGGCATCTGTAGAAATGCAACTCCTCATTATATCCTGTCACTCTGTAGTCAGGCAGGGTTTGGTGCTGAGCTATTCCAGGACAAGACAGAGCCTCCACAAGTATTTGTGTCTGGTTGTGTTAACTGCGAGGTGTGAATCCCTTGCTTGTGGCAGATTTTGCCTGAAGCCATTGTGTCAAGCAGGGGAGAGCTGTGTGATCAGCAAACCCTTCCTCCTCCAAGGAGAGCAGCTCAGACCCTTTTGCTTAGGGGCTAACCCTGAATAGGTTTGCATGCAACTTTGTCAATTGAAGATATTCTTCTGAGAGACCAAAGTTTCTCCTGAAACCTCTGTCACTGTATTATGGACATAACTTTTCTTGAAATGAGTGCCATTGGGAGTGCAGGATCCTGCTTCTCCTGGGATGAATGTGCCTACATCATCCTCAGCATGGAGAAACGTGGGCTGGTTCAGTCCCTGCAGCTACACCTGGGGGAAGGAAGAGGAAAACAAAGAGAAGAGAAAGGATGGTGTTTCTGCTCTTCTGACTCAAGCTCCGAGCTTTCCTCCCCATCAACAGATCAGACAAATCCACGGGCTTCTTTCTGCTGGATACCCACAGCTTCACTGCAGGAGGGAGCTCAGTGCCTGGGTCTGTCCCCAAAACTGCAGCTGAAGGACACCCAGGGCAGGGTGATAGAGGATGCTGCTGCAGAGAGTGACCTCTGGATGGCAGCTCCCAGTGCCGGGTGGTGGAAACAAGAGAACTCGATGGAGAAAAAGAGAGAAAAATTTCCCCCATGATGTCAGACTGAAAACTTTTAAGAGAGGACATGTGAAATGGCTCTAAAATCACTCATTTCTTACTGCGTGCTCCAGCCCCCTTGTTCCAAATGCCTCTCTGTTCAAAAGGAGATTGTCAAAGAGCTCCTCTACTTAATAGCTCTTACTGCATTTTCTGATTCATTAGCTCTCCTAATACAAATGCTCCCTGCCTGTTTTCAGCAGGGCAATAAAGCCAGGAAAGAGATGTTTCTGAGCACCCTCTCTGTCACGCCGTCACTTGATGTGCCTGCCTGTGAGTGTGCCAGGAGCCATCTTGGGGGACAGGGGAGATAAAAGCAAACTAACTTCAGTATCTGGCCAGATGCGACTTAGATGTGTCAGTCCGGATTCGGGCTGAGGCATTCCCTCTTTCTGTGTTGGGGTTAATGTCCCAGATTTGTTTTCATCCTCTGAGGTGGTTGCTTGGTTCTGGATGTTTAAACCATGTGGCTGAATTACCCCACACTGAAGACATACATCATTGTGCATGAATGTGAGTGTCAAACGTCTGCAGAAATGTCTAAACATGTGGGAGTTTAATTCCACTTGTGGATACTGGCTTTCGATAAGTTGGAAGGACACACTGAAAAGACGTTCTGGTGGAAATGATCTGTCTCTTCCTGATTTGTGCCTTATGAAGGGAGGGGTTGACTGTCCCCACATTCAGGCTCACCTTGATGATATTGATACATCATTGGTTTTGACACCCCTGCTGACTGCCATGCCAGATGAGAAGATGCAGAAAGTCGAAATCTATACCAGGAAATGGGTTCCTGAGTCGCTAAACCAAACACTTTCACTGCAGACGACTGCGCTGCATGGGTACACATGCACTGAGGTGACCAGCCACTCAGAGAGCTGTATTTTCCAGTCACAGAAGGGAGTTTAAAGAATCTGATATTCCTTGCCATTCTTTTCCTTTTTTATAATAAGAAAATAGATCATATTAATTTCCCACCAAAGGCTCTTCTCCCACTCGTGTTATCTCTTGGCTGCTCTGATCTCCAACGCAGGTACTGGAATTCCCTGAGGAATCTGGTGGTCTCCTTGCTGAACTCTATGAAGTCCATCATCAGTTTACTCTTCCTGCTGTTCCTGTTCATTGTGGTGTTTGCTTTGCTGGGGATGCAGCTCTTTGGAGGACAGTAAGTCTAATTAATCATTGTCCTGTCAGGGGTAATCTGAGAGCAATCACCTGGAATGCATAAAGGAGAGACGGGCTGCAGGGCTTGAAAGATTCACATATTGGGTGCAGATGTCAGTCTGTCTGAGCTGCTGAGAAGTGGTCTCTGTTTTATAGGAAAATAATTCCTGTTCTGGTGTTTTACCTGGAGCTGAATTCTTTCTGGTTACCTTAATTCGAATCTCTGATGTTAGTCCATGGTCTCCCAGACCTCTGAAATTAGGGCTGGGGGAGACAGCACTCTTTTAACTGTTAGGGGAAAGGCAAATTCTTTCCCTGACAGCCAGGCTGACAGTATATTTATTCACTTGGAATATTTTTCTGCTGGAAAACAGTTTTGTTGAATCTGATTTTTCTCATTAGAAATGTTAGTTGTGATGTATTTTGCAGCAAGTAACATCACAGTATTACCATTTAAACTCCAGCATAAATATTGAAATGAAATAACATGATTTTTTTTTTCCAATCAATTGCTATTTTATCTTTGAAATATTAAATCTAGTAAGATCTTGTAAGAGGGCAATTTCACTTTTGACTTTTACACTTGATGACATAAACTTCTTGGAATGGTTCTGCAAAATCATTTGAGATTTTGATTGTTCATTTTAATTGTGGGTGAAAATGAATTTTGGGCATCAGAATTTTCTCCAGGAATAAAACTGAATTTCTGCTAATAGTTCTGTTAAGCATCTTCTCCAAGACGTTGTGTTCCCTGCTGTGGTTGCCTGGGGTGTTATTACCAGGTGGAACAAATGTTGCTCTCTGACTCGGTTACAAGATATTACGAGACTGCATGAGAGTTGTTTGTCCCTTATTTCTCATGTTTTTATTTCTTCTCTCTAGATTTAATTTCCAAGATGAAACACCAACCACTAATTTTGATACCTTCCCTGCCGCCATCCTCACAGTATTCCAGGTAAAGTCATACTGTGTCCCAGGTGAGCATCAGAAAATAAATTCCTGGGCATCTCTTCCTGCTTATGGGGGGCAAAGAGATCCCCAAAAACCTGTGGAATTTTGGAAAGGGGAAGTCCTTCCTTCTCATGTATTTTGCCTTACTTGACCAATCAATGCATCATTAAAAAACAATGCTATGGAATTAAGGAAAACTAGAACAAAAGATATTTTTTTTGCTACCAAAAAATTATTGATAAAATAGAATTTCTGTGCTGAGCTTAGGTCTGTGTGTGCCCAGGCTCTTTTCTACTGAGGCCCCTGCCCAGGGCTTCACACTCCAACGGCAGCACTTGCCTGTGCCCCACTGCATGAATTGTCCTGCCCGCACGCGATCCTAGACAGTGAGTGGTTGACCTGTTTCGCTTTCTCCTGTGGTTGCCATAATTTAATGAGGAGAGAGGCTTGAGCTACCTTCAGGCAGTTAGGAAATAATGTAGCATTTTGCAGGGTAATAGCTCCAGATAAGATAATGCTGGATAAGAATTACAATCAATGGGGAGGCACAGAGAGAGGCATCTGCCTTGGGCAGGTTCAGTGTGATGGCAGGAAGAAGTCACAGTTCTGGCAGATGCGGTCCTCAGATTTAAGAGCCTAATTTTGCAGCTGTTCTCTGCATGCCTTTTTTAAACCAGTTATTTCAGGTGTTTCAGTAGAGAGCTGGGGATGCTACACCCTGCTCCATGTGCAGGGAATGCTCACAGGTCCGTGGAAGACTGACCAGCATTTATAGTGTTGTCCTACACAAATTGTTGATGTGGGCTCAAGCGGAGACTTGATCCTGGATTCAAACTTACGTAGATCTTGGGAAGGCTTGGCTTATGTATTTCGGTGTCATGCCCCAAAAAGGCAGGGGTGAAGGGTTGACTGACAATTTTTGGATTAAAACGGAAAAAGAGTCTAAAAGAAAATGTGTCCTGCGACCTCTGCATAAGCAGCCTCATATGGGCATTGCTTTTCTCCAGATGTGAAGCAGGTTCAGCAGTACTTACCTCGCAGGATATTGCAAATCATGGTAGATTAATATTTGCATAGTATTTTAGTACTCATCAAAGAAAGGTATTAAAGAAATGTAAAGGTATTGCCACAGAGCAGGAACTGAACCCAATTCGGGCTCCGGATATGAGCATCTGGAAATTTTGATGTTATTTTGCTTTGGGACTATAGCTGTCTCTCAAGAATGGTTAGCTGAAATATTTCCTTTCTATTCCTGAGATAAATACCCCTGTAATGTAGTGACTGTGGGATGAAGGAAAAAAATGTTTGTTTTATGACATTTGTCTAGAACATCAGAGCTATAAATTAAAACCAGCAAAAACCATCAGCACTGAATATAGCCTCACAGAGGCATTTGGATAACCTCTGCTCCCAGTCCTTCCCCCCTCCTTCCCTGAATTGCAAATACCCTGTCAATGTTTCTTCAATATAGGCTTTTCATTCTCTTTTAACCTCATCTTCCATAAACTCAGGCAAGCCAGCAGATTTGTTTGGTTGCTGCTCTAATGAGCAGAGTGTCGACATTCAGTGAACATGTTTAATGTGTTGAACAAATATAATAAAGCCAGATACACCCTGTACATCTCTAACCCCTTTGGAGAGTCATTGTTTAAAGAAGCAGTCTTAAAACAAAGTCTTCTGCAGCCTGCCTTAGCCCATTTTATTTCAGCAGACCTGGCTGGGTCACGTTCCTCTGTCACACCACTCCTAGGACATATTTTGTTTGCCTGGCAGTGGGCTGAGCTCAGTGTTGGGTGCAACTGAGCCCCACTCTCCCTAAATTCCCTTTGAAGGGCATCACGTGTTTTTTTTTCCAGCTCCTAGCTCCCAAGAAATCCTTTGTGAGCTGAATTCCAAGCTGGTATATACAAAATACAAACTCAAACTATATGTATATTCATATCTATCTATATACATATGAAAAATAACTAGTTGCATCTCCCTATTTCAGTAGTCACTGACCTGGAAGCACGTACAACATCCATGGAGAGTCTATAAAGCAGAAAGACCTGTGTTAACTCCACATGTTCTGCTCCGTGAGAGCTGCTACGTAAATAATTACATGCTGCTGGCTGCTGAGAGCAGGGCACTGGTGACCGCTGGAGGAGATGACGAGTTGAAGTGGCAGGATGGGACCAAACCTCAGCTCTGCTGCTGGGGGCACTGCTGAGGCTGGGGAAGCAGAGCTGGCTTCGTGTGATGTCCGAGTGCCCTGGCTGACCTGCCTGAGAGAAGTGACACTGAGCTGATGTGATTTTGAACTTACTCAGGCTCTTCTTCAGGAAAGCTTCTCACTTTCAGGACGGTTCTTTAAAATGGTGCAGTACTGTTCCTCCGTGGCTGAGTGTCTCCCACTGTTAATGTGCTCATTAGTCCATTAAGATTTCACATCAGCTCTTGACAGCTGTTTTTATTCCATCACCTGATGGCTTCTCAGCCAAGACTAAGTATTAAATGCTGAGATGTTCATCTGGGGCAAACAAAAGCAGTTCTGGACCCAGGGAAAAACCAAATATTTGGGTTTTACCTTATTCCAAAGTCCTCATTGCTTGTGCCCCTCCCTCTGCAACGCTGTCCTTTTCTGTACCAAGAAGTTCTTATAGCATCCATAAACAGAGACTTTATAGAGCAGAAAGACTTTTATTTACTGCATGATCTCTGCTCCTTGAGGACTGCTACCTAACTGCTTAAGTAATTCCTCCAGCTGATGGGTGACAGTGCAAATAGTGGGAAGGACACCAGGTCAAAGTGTCTGTATTCTTGCCAGAGCCTCTGAGAACATCCTCAGCTCTGCCCAGGCAGACTGGTTAATTTAGACTATTCAACTCTCTGCAAAAGTTCCATAAACCTTTTTTTTTTTTTTTAAAGTTTTTGTTACACTTCCAAAATAATTCAGTTGGATTTTTGACTGCAGACCCCAACCTGCTGGACTTGTTTATGTGCAGCCTGTAATTTGTGATATGTGTGACTCCTGGTCTTCTGCAGCGCATAGAAGTGTTCCCTTTCCACGAATGTTTGTGTAAACAGAAATCACTTTATGGTTATTCCCAGAAAGCAGGAACAGTTGTGAATTCATGGAAATGATGTGAATGCAAGTTTGTGAGCAGTGCTTTGCATAATTGAGTGCCACAGTTGAAAGCTCAGTGCCCTGGTTCATATTCTCTGGTGTAAATCCAGAGTAACTCCGATGGAGTGGGTTAGGCTTGGGCTCTGAATTCTGGGCTCTGAATTATTTGAGACCAGATTGTCCATTTAGGAAACAAGTTTGTGTGTGCACTGTATGCCCTTGTGCCTATACCTGCTCTTAGCATATTGCTGGCATCAGCACCAACCCCGCAGCAAGAAATTTCCTCTCAGCAGCTAACGACTAGCCTGGAATTTGCAATCATTTTGAACATACTGTATGCACATGGGACTTGATTACTACAACACACATCATGCTTTGGGCTTTTTTTTTTTCTGCTAAACACAAATACAACTTCCTGTTTAGGAATTTGAGCTTCATATCCCAGTGGGCATGTTTTAGTGTACTAGAAGTAACTATTATTTGACTCTGCTGTGGCAGGCAGATGAAGTGCTGATCTGCCCAAAATGTTGCTGTGTTACAGTCATTGGTGAAGAATAGGAATGGCAGGCAATTCAGCCTGGTGCAAAACTAGCATCTAGCATGACAAGGCCATTTGAGTCTTAGGTGTTTTTACTTATTCTGATTAGTTTTTCTATTATTCATGTGTTTGCTAATTAGCTTTAGGTCAGTATCCAGAGCCTGCAGCTCTGCAGAGCCAGGCTGCGGTTGTGCTCGCCTCTGTACAAGGACGTGGGAGAAACAGAGTCCCCTTCAAGCTACCCTCATCTGTCCTCATATGCATTTGGTTATTGCATCTGTTTAGTTTTTTTTTTTTTTTGTGGTTTGTGGCCATCTGGGTGGCTGAGGGTCTTTGTGGCCTCGGCAGGCAGGAAACCTGGAGAAGAACCCGCTGTGGTGCAGCCCCCTGCAGCCCCCTTGCAGTGGTGGTGCTGCCCAGTGCCTGGCACTTGGAGGAATGTTCACACATGCACCAGCTGCAGCAAAGCTGTCTGCAGCCCCGAGGAACAGGGGAATAGTGGAAGGGTGTTGCAAGAGTTTCTCCTCCTGTTAGGCAGTCACTCAGTGTGTACAGTGGGTGTGAGTTGTGGGGGAGCTGAGCAAGCCCTCTCCTGTACAAACTAAGTGAAAGGAGTTGATGCTGGCAGAGCCCCCGCTCGGGGCACTGGGCTTAGGGGTTAGAGTTTTCTTAGGTCTGTGGGAAATGCCATGCATGCAGCTGTTGAAACTTTGTGTCTCTACATGGCTTAAAAATGGAGAGAGAGTTGAAACTGTGCTGTGGGCAAAGAGTTGAAACGTGCCTTTTACTGCTTCTGAGCCTGCATGAGAGCCTACAGCCAGAGGGGAGGGGCAGGATTGCAGCAATAGGCCTCCCCAGCCAGCGGTCCTCGCTCTTCCTCAGCCCATGACAGAGGAGAAAGCTCCATCCAGCGCAGGGTGAGACCATCCAGGCCTGGGGGGTTGATACCCAACACCGCAATTCGCCGCATTAGTGGGCTAATCAGTTTTCCCCCCCAAGACCAGTCCTGGATTGATTGCATCAAGCTGCCTAGCTCGCCCAGACCTTATCTACTTTATCTTTCCTTTGAATCACCCTTTCTTCTTCTCTCTCGAATGTCGCTGTGCAGATCCTGACGGGGGAAGACTGGAACGCAGTGATGTACCACGGCATAGAGTCGCAGGGTGGCGTCCGCTCAGGGATGTTCTCCTCCATTTACTTCATTGTCCTGACATTGTTTGGTAACTGTATCCTTACATGTTGCCTTGTGTTAGTGGCACAATGCTGGGGTGCTAGAAATACCTAGTTTTATTTAAATTCTCACACTCCCACTTATGCTTTTTAAAACAAAATCATTGCTGTAACTTTGCTCCTTACGGCACCCAGGATAACAGGTGTAAGCTGTCCATGTTGGTGTCACTTTTCTGATGGCAATGTAAGCATAGTCTTAATTAATTTTAATTTTCATGTTTTCCCTTAAGAATGTCTTATTATGAGTTTATGTTGTGGGAAAAATGGCTGAAGTTAAATCAGAGCAGGACCTCTGTGCCTTGAATATCATCACAGATAGTTTAGATCAGGGGAAGGAAGAGTTGAAACTGCTTTGGTGTGTAGGTCAGGATCCAGTCTCTTGGTGCCTTTGTCTACATGTGAGCTTAACCAGCTATGCTATTCCAAATGCCTGAAATTATCTTGTCACCACATAATACTTAAAACTTAAGTCCAGATCTAGCATTTCAGACTCTGGGAGTATTTGGTCACGTTCCAAGACCTGACACATGAAGTGTTTGAAGATGTTTTGTTCTGCTTAGTCAGGAAAATCTCTTAAGGGCAACAGGAAACTGGGAGCTTGCATCCCCCCCAAATGCCCAGGGTGTCTGCTGGGGAGCCCGCACCACTCTGACATGTGTTATCTCCCCAGAGAGGTTTAAGAAGGCAAGGCCGTAACAGTCACATGGAGATGGGATTTGGAAAGGGAGGGTGTATTTTCTACAGAAATAAGCAAAGAGATTCTCTGATCTAACAGCTGGGTATGTTTAGGAGAGCCAGCAGAGCACAGTAGTGATGGCTCTGTCCCTGCCTCATGATGGGGGCTGCTGACAGGCTGATGCTGCGTAGCCTTGCTCACATTAACTGGGTACAAAGTTGGTGCGAGAGGTTTGCTGGCTGCAGTGACAAGCTGTGTGGAGTCAAACAGAGCATCCTTAAAAATTGAAACCTATAAAGTGTTGCATATATGAGGCAACCCGGCTGGTTTGTTTGTTTGGTAAAATAGGGGTAATAATGCTGAGCATTGCCACTCTGCTTGAGATCTCTCTGGAGGGTTTCCCAGCAGTGTGAACCTTCTTGCTAGTTACGGTCCCACCATTTGTCTTTTCCTAGGAGTCCTGTTTGGGCTGGCAACATCAGCTGGGTACCTAGGAGAAAGGGAAAGGCACTTGGGGGGAAATACTTGTGGTAAAGACGTAGAGTTATTATAGACATAGACTGCTTCAGCTGGCCGTCAAGATGACAAGTGATGACATGTCAGTGCCCATGGACTGCATGGCAGGGCTCCGATACTTTGCTTTGTCTGAAATCTCCCCGTTAGCATGAGGAACTGAGACAGGGAACAGTGGAGCAGACAGTTTGTGAGCTGTGCTTGTCACACAAGTGTGTCTCTGTGGGATTCATCCCATTAATGTGCACTGTCAGAGCCAGAGCAGCCGCAATGCCCAGGCTGGCTCAGATGCTATGTCAGACATCAGTCTCGTGGCGGGCAACATGCCTCCTTCCAGAAACACAAGGCTTTGGAAAACTGGGTCAGTGGAGAGCTGTGAGGGAGGGAGATCTCTAAATCCTCAGGGCTTGGCATTTGAAAACTAGATTAAGCTATAATCAGTCTTGACAGCAGAACTAAGAGAGAGACTTTTAACGTTAGAGCAGCTAAGATCCAGCATTTTTGAGGAACAGGATATAAATTCCCTCCTTGCACCTTTAATTCAGAGGGGGCTTCTCCCCTGTCTTTTAGTTTTCATTAAAAGGGAAAGAGCAGGGAGTGTTCAAGAGGAGGGAGTAAGTACCTGGATCACCTATTGCCACTGCTGTGAATTTTGGTATTTGCTTCTGCTTGCCCTGGCAGAGTGGTGAGTCAAAACCTTACCCACATTCTCGCCAAGTGTCATCCTGGCAGAGAGCAGCTGTCTTGCTTTCCCTTCCGCTGTCCTGCGCTGAGGAGATCCAGGAGGTGATTTTCCTGGCTGCTTCCCTGGGGCCATCTTCGGTACCTCTCCCATCCCCTTTGCCTGCATTCGCATGCTGGTGGCACAACTTTGGTGCAGCCAGAGCACTCCTCGGGGCACTACCTGTGCGTTCAGCATGGAGGATATGTCAGGCGGGATTCTTTAATTCTTCAGGAGCCCTGCAGATGGGGATGAGTTTGCTGCAGGTGAGTTTCTATGAGCACAGATACCTGGCTGAGAAAGAGTAGCAACATTCAGAAACCCTTTTGTAATGTCCTAGAAGACTTCCTTCACCAGCTTCTAGCGATCAGTTACAAACCTGAAGCAAATTATTAATTTCTGTGGAGATTTACATCCCTGTTGGAGAATTAGAGGCCTGGCTTAGATTGTCTCTGTAGAAACTTAGTCTGAGAGCATCAGCTGCTTTCACAGAGAGCTTGTAAGAGCCTTTCTGCATCACACATAGACCTGTTCGCCTTTAAGCACCATGGGCAGGAGGAGAGAACTGAGGCTGGAGTGTGTGGTGGAGGATGAGGGGTTAAATCTTTTTCTTGTCTGTTTATCGTGGGAATTGCAGCAGTAAGCCCACTAATGCTTGTGCTGATATTTCAAACAGTATTTCAGTAAGGTCAGTGCTACTCCTGCTTTTCACAAACTACAGTTTTGATGCTGAGAGCAAGCAGCAGGCAGTCATTTATCTCTGAAGGAAAGCTGAACTGTATGACTTACCAGGGACTTAAGTTATCATTAACTGTCAAAACATAACCAGGAACGTCTGAAAATAAAGTTTAGTCTGCCAGAAAAGAACAGTCCTGCATTTTTGCAGGAAATAAAATAGTCATTAATGTCAATGATGCTGCAGTGCCCCAGCGATGTTAAGGACAGGCGAGTATACAGGGTGAGGTACATTTTGAGCCTCGGGCTCACCTTCCCAAGGAGAGCCCCACAGCCCAGCAAACACCAGGAGGATGTCCTATAGAGAGCAGCCCAAGTTGTTGATTAGCTTAATTATAGGTTAATTTAAAGTCAACTGTCTTTTCTGCTCTAACTTGAGACTTCACAGAGCCCTCCCCCCTCTTCCTTACAGAACTCCCTCCAAAGAGCTTAAAAAGTGTAATCTTTTCATGCAGTGGATCTTTCTCGTTTGTCAAGTGTGGATTTGCCACCAGCCCTTCCCACACAGACATTCACTGCAACCGAATTTCTTAAGTGGGATTTTTTGTATTTATTTTTTTATATCACTACCATTGAAATCAGCCTAAGCCCTTCTGGATGCCAGTCAGCAAAAGGCACTTTGGTTCCTCTGCTGGGAGGGGTTATATTTTCAGTTTTTGAACACCGGAGTTTGCTGAATCCATTTTTAAGAGTTTAGTAAGATTGGATCAAGTCTTGTTAGAGAATTGGCATTGGTGATTTTGAGTCATCTTGCAAAACCTACCCTTTTTGAACATGAGGGACTCCTTTCCTCTCCCAGAGCTGCTCAGGGCATTGTGATTGCGCTTTTTCATGAAGAAGAAAGGCAGGTGGGTGCTGGCTTTCCCTGCTTCTCACTGCAGCTTGGTTGTTTGCTTGAATCCATTTACTTTTTAGGGACTGTTGCAAAGAAAAGATCCAGAAACTTTGGATTTTGTAAGTTGGAAGTCTTCACGTTACACTCCCAGTTCCAGAGAGTCTGTGTGGAGCAGGTTTCCATGTCTGAATTTGTTTATTGAAAGTAGTATGATTAGAGTAACAGCAGGATTTGGCCCATTTTCTAGGAAATTACACCATGCCTGTATTTATTGTTATCTAGTTAATTGACAAATTGATGCATCTGTTTAGGAAAGAAAAAAGAAAAACAAAAAAGAAAAACTTCAGAGGAGCCTGAAATGAAAAGCAAGAAAAGCCTAGAGCGTGCTGCCCTTCCCCTTGCCCTTAGCTGCCATGCAGGAGGGCCATACTCAGCCCCAGCCACTGGCCAGCGAGGCCCATGGATCTGCCCAGGTTACACAGCCTGGACCAGAGGTTGGAGTTTGGGTGATATTTGGGAATCCCTGAGCTCTGCAGAAAGGGCTGAGGGACCTTTCTTAGGGCAGAAACACCCAATTCTGCAAGATTGAGTCTGCTTGGAGATGGATCAAAACAGCCTGAACTGTTAAAAGAAAATTAATTATATTTCCAGTGGTTGATTATGTTACACGAGACATTTTCAGCATGTGTGTGTAGGAGGCAGGGGTAGGAAGACAGTTTTATTACCGAGACATTTATTCCCCAAGCAGGAGCTTGGGAGTGTTTCCAATGTGTTGGAAACACCCCAGAGAAGAAACCCAAATGGCTGTGGGCAGCAGTGCCTCAGCCTCCCTGCGTGCACCCCCAGCCTCCCTGCCTGCACCCCCAGCCTGCAAGGGACAGCATCCTCTTGCCAACCATCAGTTAAAAGGAAATGGGAAAATTAGTATCTTTGCAAATGAAAAGTTGATTGAGCTCTGACTTAAGCGTGGGAGGGAGGTGATAATTTCAGCATCCTCTTTCCCTCTTTCTTGTTCTTTTTCTGCTGGGCTCACTGGGATTGAAGTGCTCCCACCCTGTGCTCTTTGCTGTCCTGATGGAGGAAGGAGCAATTGATGGGCATCACATTTCAAACCTCAGTCTGTCTAAGGGGAATCATCTTTATGTGATAAACCCTTCCATCTCGTGTCACAAAACACAGAGAAAACCTGATGGATGACATGGGCTTTGTCTGGAGAAACTCCAGGCTCTGTGTCCCATCCCCTGCAGAGTTTGGCAGTCAGGATGCAGATGCATCCTGAGAGATTAAATACAGCTCCTGCTTTCTACCGTCACAAGCAGAGGCTCCAATTCTGATAGGCATTCAGGCTCTGGAGACACTCGTCTTAATGGGCATTAGAGATGTGAATGTCTGGTCCTGAAGTCTTGGTTGAATTATGTTTGGTAAAAGCTCTTGGGAGGGAAAGCAGAGTCTCTGAGCTGGTTGTCTGGGCCAGCTTTGGTGCCTGTCTGCCCTGGAGAGTCTCCTGATGCCATGCCAGCATGGGGCAACGGCTCCACAGCCAGCAGTGCCCGCAGGCAGCGTGCTGCCCCAAGGCTGCTGGAGCACGATGATTTCTGGACACGCTCCTGTTGGGCAGAGATGACTGTACCAGTGAATCAGCCTTGCATGGCCCCTGGCTACTCTCTTTATAGAGAAACCTCAGATGCCTGCTCCAGGCATCCTTCTGAGAAACGAAAAGCAATCAGAGGGGCACCGAGGCCAAGGTTTCCCAAAATCTCGTTGCAGGTTTGTCAGCGCCCTAATTGCTCACGCCTCGCCTCTCCTCCTCTCGCTGCCCCTCGTCCCTCAGTCCCACCTTCGCCACGGCATCGCTTTGGGCGTTGCTTCCAACTCACGGACCAAAACAGCGGAGACATTAACCCAACAGTAAATAACCAGATTAGTTGCCTAAAACTGCTGCTGTCGTTTCACTCTGACCTGCACCTGGTCCCAGACTCGGGTTTGCTCTGCTGAGGACAGCGCAATACAAACCCAGCAGCAGCACATTGCTGTTAAAGTCATTGCGAATCTCCAGAGGATAAATACTCATGAGATCAACTCCGTTCTCGTGTACATTCATATTTAGAGGAGCAATCATAGCTTTACACAGCTGCAGAGTGACTGACTCCCCTGTCACCAGGTAATGTGCAAGAGCAAAATGTGTTTTCTTCTTGGAGAATAGCTTAGACTTGGTTTTGCTTTGCTTGCTCTTCTTTCATATGCAGAGGAGTCTGATTTATAATTGTTTTGGGGATGTTTTGTAGACACATAGCTGGAATACCAACAGTAAAATATATGAAGGGACAAGTAATAGCTGAAATCATTAAGTGGAAAAATGAAAATAAAATATGAATAAATAATTATAGGGTAATGGTATGTCTTAGTGATATAATGCAGTGCTCTGCAGAGAGACCCAGGCTAGCGTAGGCACTGGCAGTTGTTTAGCTGGGCTACATGCAATTTGGCCTGGTCTAACGGCCCGTTTCCCAGCAGAGCTCATTAGCTTAGGCTGGGTGTCCTGCTAACAGGCTCTTCTATAGCTGTGCTCTGCGTGATGCTGCAGCATTCAGGATGGAGGATGTCCATGGTGGTCTAATTGTCATATTGACTTCAGTGTGATAAGTCATGATAGTAATGCAGCAGTGACCTAAGCTTAACTTTTTCATGGTTCCCAATGTCTTTATATAGCTATATGTATATATTATGCAAATGTTAGCTTTAAAATTACCAATTTCAAGGAGCTCTTGCAGTTGTCCTTTTAAACAGGAGGGAAAAATGAAGGTGAAATCCTCTGTGTGTGTGTGTGTGTGTGTGTATGGACAGTGTAGGTGTGGGTTTTATGCAGTGAAAAAACAGGGGCTGTTGTGTCTCTAGGACCACCATGCGGTCCCATACCGGTTGCACCTACAGCCCTGTAAATCCCATCTGCTCAGTGTGTTTGTGGGTCTTCACCAGTGACATGTGGTGGGGAGATGACAAATGGGTGTCCAGTACCTGCTGCACTGCGGAGCTGGCTCCCAGCAGAAGTGGGTGAGTTAGAAATGAAGACAAAGCAATGGTGCAATGGGTCGATCCATGATATACTGATGATTGCCAGTGGGGAAAGAGGGGTAGTGGCAGCAGAAGGAAAACAGTTTGCTGCATCTGCTGTGTGAAGGCTTTTTCCTTAGCTGCTCCCCTAAAGATACGCTCCTGAATGTCTTCTTGGCTATCGCTGTTGACAATCTAGCAAATGCCCAAGAGCTGACCAAGGTATGTACAAGATTTCTGTTTCTTCAAACTTAGACCACAGCTGCTGGATCTAAAGCACGTTACTGACCCTTCCAGACACCCTGAGATTTTCTCTAGAGCCTGTTCATGCGGTATCTCTGTTTACCAGTTTGCATTGCAGAGAGGGACCTGGAGGTTTATTCTTGTTCAGATTTGTTTCATTTCAGGCTTGTTTCAGTGAACTATTTCATGTTCCTTGGTTTTGTTTTATCACAGAGTGGGTAGTGGGCATTGCTCATCTCATTGCTGCATGGAGATGCACAGGCATTCGTAGCATTTGCTGTTTTCAAAAGCAGAGGCGAAGCAATTAATGGGTTTTGGCTGACTTGGAGCTGAGACATGGGGAAACGCAGGTGGTGTATTGCTGCTTTTGCTGTGTCACACTGATGTTTCATACCTTGCTGAGTTTTGGGATGATTCAAAGAATTAACGTTCTCCAATCAACTCCCTGGAAAACAACTAACAGAGGCTATTGTGAATACTCTGTGAAGATATTATCATCTTCCTGCCTTTCACCAGCTGCAAGAGAAATCTGAGGCACCAGCCCAAGTGCAGGCAAAAAGCCAGGTACTGGCAAGAGATGGCAATGACACCTGTGTAACTTCCCTGTATGCGCAGATTCATATTGGAGCATTCCCTCTGGAGAAAATCTTACAGCCTCAGTATTGCGCAGGAAGGATTGCAAGTGCTGCAGTTTGTATTTGCGTTATTACATACTTTTGATTTCTCGTTGTAGCATACTCAGTTGTATTTGTGAGGCAGCATTAGATTTCTTTCGCACCTTTCTAGTTTGTTCTCACCGAGTGGATCAGAACACGTACACCCTGTTGCTGTGCTGCTGCCATTGCCATGTCACTGACCTGGTAGTGGCAAAAGAAGCACCATATCTACTTTAGCAGTTGTATTTTACAAGCTTTAACTCATATACTCCCTATAGGGTAAGAGGATCACTAACCATGGGCTTAGGCAGCGGTGGGCAAGGACGTTTTCTCTTTTCAGAGTTGTAGAAAGGTGCAGTAGCTCATGGATACATGATGGAACTCCACAGTTCAGGGACACAGAGGTTTCTAGGAGTTTCCTACCCCACTCCAGCTGCTGAAGACCAAAACAGCCAACCATTCTGAGCTAAAATCCACGTGTCCACGTGTCTGTTGCAGCTGAGCTTGTCTTTACCAGCTCTCCTTTTCTGCTGTGGAGCTGTGTGACCATCTTCAGCTTCCAGCTTTGACTGATAGCTGATACCCAGTGCAGACCGTCCAAGAAAGGCTGGCGGCTCTCAGGTGTATAATAAATGTTCCTATATCTCTGAGACCATGTTTGTTCTGTATCCCTCCTCTCTTATAATGCAGTTCAAGGCTGCGTTTAATGGTTCTCAGTGTTTTTTCAGGGGAGGTTTTTCCCATATAGCAGCTTGGCTGTTTCTGTTCTTTCTAAAGCCCACAGAAATCTCCAGCCTGGAGGCATGCATCCTCCCAGCCTGTTCAGGAGATTTACAGGCATTCCTTGCATGTGCTAAGAGAGAGAATCAGGCCCAGCACAATTCTTGGATAATGAAGCTCATCCTACTTCTTAATCCTTTTAGTGCTTTCTTGTGAATATTTCAACAGCTGACTGGGACAGTTAGAAACCTGACTTTGTTGATGTTTATAAAGTATAATTAAATATTGATGGATTTGGCAGCATTACCAAATCATAAAGCTTCTTGAGAAACTGTTTTTTCTTTAATTTTATTTATGATCCCAGAAAACCACTAGGGCTTTCAAAAGAAGAGAAAAAAAAAGATAAAAGTAATTCAATTATATAGCATACCTGGAGAATGAGGGATTTATTGCTAAGTAAATATGATCATGCAAAACCAAAATTGGCCTGGAGATATAATTAAGTTACTCAGGAGTAAGTTGATCTCAGGAGACTTTCTTGACATTTATGCTGTAAAACTAATCGAGATCAGTGCTGCATATAATGTGGGAAAGCCATAAGCAGTTTGCAGCTGCCTCTGTTTTGGGAAGACAGAAAGCTTTCCAGCTAACCTTCAGGACTGAAACATTTCAACCAACGTTTCCACTTCTGGATGCTGATTTGGACTTCTTTTATCATGGCATTTCAACATTTATCAGTAGCCTTAGCTGGGCTTTGTGACCTGTAACAGAAGTTATCAGAATTGTAACTATATTTAACTCAAGCTTGATCATCCGATGTCTCTTACAAAACTCACCAGTAGTTTAGAATGACTCATTTTTTGGGAAAAATAAAAGAATCACCTTCTTTGCTTTAATATATAAAGAATCTGTTCTCCAGCCTCCACCTCTCCCTCTCCAGGTCTCTCTCCTCCTCTTCCTGTTCTGGCTCTCCTTTAACACTGACTTAAACTCTGCCAACTTAATTTCTAGTGATTTCTCAGAACTGTCCTCAATCTCTTTGGGTTGCCAATCCCCTAGTTTTTTCCATATATTAACAGGTTTTTCTTCCTGTTCACTTATTCAGAGTGGAATCTAAAGTTGCCCCCAAAGTTTACTTTTAAACTCTTCTCTCTGCTGACCATCCCACAATACCTCCGGTGACACACAGCAGTTCATTCTTCATCCTCATTAAACTGGCACATAAAGCTGCCACAAGTGACCCTTTATCTTCCTAAATATCCTAAAGCACAAAGTGTGTTCTCTGATCTCTGTGCACTGCCAGCAATCCCTGAGAAGGCGGTATAAAAGCATGCAATGTGGGATAGGAGGGATGTGTGGCTTTTACATAAAAATGCATAAAAATATATTAAAAAGTTGAGAAATCCCCAGAATTAACGGACTGAAGTGAGTGGCAAAATCAAGGGTCTAACATCTGTGAAGACCCCTCCTCCCCCTTCCCAATGGAGAGGGCTTTAATTGGGTAAACTTGATAAAGCAAAGTCACTGTTAACTATGTACATCATTATGGGTAGCACCGAAGATAGGTTTTACCATGTGATAACCTGTGTGGTTTAAACGAAGATTTACAGCTCTAGAAAAACAGAAAGCAAACGTACCTTATAGGTAGGACCTTTATATGCACTTGCCTCTGTATAATGATGGTGACTGGGCTGTTGGTGGGAGGTGGGATGGGTGGATGGGTGGATGGATGGATGGATGGATGGCTGTTGCCATAGCAGCTCAGAGCTGGCTACAGACGTGCACCATCACACCCCTGTGGGCTTCAAGGAGAACAAGATGAGCCTCTGCCCCAGGGAGACCTGGCACTGTAAATATCAGGGGAAAAAAAAAAATTTTTTTTGTAGTGATCTTCAATCTCTGGGTGGAAGGAGCTACAGAAATATTCTTAAGTGGTCATCTGCTAAAGAGCATTCTTGTTCTGAGTTAGGGGTGGCTGTGTTTGTAATGACAATGGATATTTTCTGCTGTTATGATACTTTGAGATATTGAATCCAGCAGAATTACTGATGAGAGAATGTAATCAAAGGCACAGATTTTAAAGAGGTAGTAAAAACTGCACCTGGTGCTTTAGGTGCACAGAAAGACAAATCAAGAGCCTTTGACTATCTGTGGCTTTAAAACTGCTAGAGACTCAAGAGAGGAAGTAACTCGAAGATACCTGCAGAATGAAAGGAAAACCTTAAAAGCCTTCTTATGTGGGGGCCTTATTTCTCAAAAGATTCATATTCTGAAGATACCCTTGATTTACAACAAGCTTCCAAACCATTGATAAATTTACTGGAAGTTGGCAGTTGAGAAATGTTGACTTTGTATAATCATTCAGCAGGGCTTTTTTTCACGGCCTGTCTCAGATTCTTCATTCTTTACAGTAAGGATTTACTTGTTATAGGTTTGCTAATATTTGGAAAGGAAGAAAAAAAACTTTTAAATTTTTATAGTAGCAAATTTTTTTTATTAGTTTTCCATCATTTCTTTCTCCTCCTAAAGGGGAAAGGGAAAACAGTTTCACAATGAGTTCGGTTTAAGCAAATAACACCAAAGGAATTGTTTATGCATATGGTATTCAGGATGGGTAAATCTATTTCAAAGCTAGATGTCTCACTGTCTGCTCTCATTATTTTAGGCATAACTGTTTCACAGCATTGCCTTTGAAGAGCAGAGGTAGACCCCTGGCATTTCATAAAGTTTGACAGAAGAGCCTGTGACTGCTCTCGTCTTGACGTGTGGTTATTCCCTGAATATGTGTGATGCTGACATTGCCATCAGAGGGTCTGTGTTTATCCTGCCATGATTTTACTGTCTAAACTGACTGGCTAGAAAGGTCAAGGGTAGTTTAACCTAGATGGCCATTGAAAATGACCCAGGCTGTTTCTTTGCCTTTTGCCCTCATCTCATTGCTTAAGATCCTGTACTTTGAGCAGTATTTCTCTTGTCGTTACACCATGTAAGAGGAAATAAATCACAGTTGCACTCTGTGGGAACGTGCGATGCCAATAGAGGTTAAAAATCCACATGGGGGGGGGGGGGGGGGGAAGGGGGACAATATGCAGAAATCATGAACGTAACCATCTTTCTGATCTATGCTTGAGTCCACAGACTATGCTTTAGTATGGCTTCTCTTTTTCATTTTCACCCTGTATGTCCACAGTGATTCAGCTGAAATAAGTGGAAATATCTGGGGTAAAACTGGTGTGAGCAGGACCATTCAAATCCAGTATTGTTTACTGGACTTAACTGTTTCAGAAAAGTCACATTGGCAAGGAGTAATGAAGAATTTAGGGGTCTGTCTCATACATTCCAGTATGATGTAGGCTTTAGAGTGTTTTTACTTATGCAGGTCTGAGATAAATGGGGCTCACTTCACCCCAGAAATGTCACACTTGTGGTCAGGTCTCTCCCTGCCCTGTCATAGTCTCTTACCCAAATACTAAATGATAAGAGGAGACCTAGAAGATGTAAGAAAGCTTTCTGAGATAGATGTAATCCTGGTAAAAATGCACTGAGCACTTGACCAAACTTTTCATTTCTCATCTTGACCAGCTGTTTTTGGCACCAAGACCCTACCCAAGGGTCCTTGCAAGAAGTTATAAAATTCTGCCTTACTTTAATGACTTTCCACTGTTCTCACAGTACAGCAGTAACAGTCACATATGACGTGTGCCTTGGGGATCTCTGGTTATTGTTGTTACATGATGCATACTCTGATTTCTCTTGGTTTTCCACACCAGGATGAGGAGGAGATGGAGGAAGCCACCAATCAAAAACTCGCCCTGCAAAAGGCCAAGGAAGTGGCAGAAGTCAGCCCCATGTCTGCAGCTAACATTTCCATAGCTGCGTAAGCATTGTTTTATTATTTGGGAACTTTATAATTTTGTTTCTGGTCTTCAGTGTCAGTTTATGTCTGTTCAAGTGGAGCATCCCATAGTACTCTGTGAGCCCTTTTATACCATCTCTGTTACTGGCAGGGCTTTAGGTTGACTGAATACTTCAGCGCTGATTGCTTAACCATGAATTTGATTAAGTATTTATTTTAGTTTGTTTTTCTTTGTAATGTCTCATCTTTTGCCTTGCTATAAATAACTATTTTAGAAGGATTTTTTTTAAGCTGTCCTAGGATAGATTTCACCAGGTGAAGTGTTACCATTTCACTTTGGATTTTTAATTACAAGAGGTATGTGTGCACATAATGTATTAACTATTCTTTAATGATCTCTGCTTTCAGAATTTAAGTGTAAAGGCATAGTCCTAAATATCAGACTGACAAATATGCTTAAATACTCTGCTGTTTGAAAGAGTGCTGGATTGAATAAAATCATATATGTGAACAGTCACTGGTTTGTAGCTAGAAATATCAATTTGCATTTTCAGTTGCAGGCTTTTCTGCATGAATGTGGACATATGCACAGATTCTGTGATACCAGAATCCTTAGAAAATGTTGCCTTGGGGCCCACCTTTCCATATATACTGGTCTAAACTGAAGTGAAAAAATGATACGGAGGTGGAAATACTTGTTTAGATGTTTCTGGGATCAGTGTAGAGTTCTGCCTGCATGGTATTATGGGCCTGTGTTTGAGATGTGCCCACCTTGCATGGATTTACTGAAAGGTATGTTCTTCTTAAAGGCTCATTTAGCTCTTCTGGAATTTTAGCATCAGGACTACCAGCATCAAAAAATTTTGTCGTGCATTTTACTGAGAGCTGCTGATATTTTCCAGACCCCTTTTGCAGGGGAGACCTCCAAAGCCTGGAAAAGCTAGAGCATAGAAAAAGAAATTTCCTGTTCAATTTTATTGCAAAGTATCTGAAATGCAGCAGAATCCCTGTTTGTTCCTTCAGTGTAAATCTCTTGAGACCCTTGTTACTGGGTGTTTAATCCACTTCATCAAAGACAATAGGCCAAATGGAGCCAGTTCATTATATGTGAAGGAAAATAATATTATTAATTTGACTATTTTATTCTTCTTACCATTTTACTTTGCCATTGCTGCTTTAATCAGCTCCTATTTATGCTGTGTCTGTTTGTTGGTTTTAAATATAATCCTTTTCTTACAGTGATTTCCTGTCGAGTCTTGAAAAGAAGTTAAATGAGGCTATTTGCTCTTGTTTTTTGATGAAATTCCTAGTACTGTTATTCTAAAATGCAAGATAATGAAGCATATTTTCTTCTTTTTCAATGAAAAGCATAGTGCATGTGAAGATTTCTTAGAAATCAGAAAAAAAAACCACTTCAATGGAGCTAAGATTTCACACCACTTTGTTAGTTGCTTAAAATAACCTTATTCCATGATTTTTCAATATCACAAGGCAGTTTTGTGACCACAATTGAAAGTGAGTACAAAATAGTGAATTTCTGCTTATTTTGACTCAGACTGTATCCCTGCCCGCCACATTTGTACAGGCAGGTAATTAGGCTTACAAATGAGCACATTTCCACTGCCACATCGTGCATGCTGTGTAGGAGCCATCGTCTAACAACTGTTGCATCACTTCTTGTTATCTCTGCTTTAGTGCCAGTGAGGCGCTTACAAGGCCACTTAGAAAGCTCATGGAGCTTTAGTTTGGAAAAAAAAAATGTTGTCAATAGTTAATGACTGAATGGATAATGACAGAGGAAAAGGCAAGGCAGAAGTCAGGTGTTTTCTGACAGAAATAGGTGTGTGGATGGATTGCTGGCTCATGAGCCAAATATATTTAATGAATGCATGCCAAAGCAATTTGTTTAACCATAAATACATCCATAGTAAACTCCAAAGAGGCTCAGCAGCTGCAGCTTTCAGGTTAGCAGCACCTACTCCTTACATTTCTCTATCCAGTACATTAGGGCTAATGACAGGGACCCATGGCTGGCAGCCAAATGTACCTCGTTACTTTATTTCTTATACTCTTAAACTACACAGTGGTCCTTCAGATGGAGCAGATGCCATGTTGATGGCAAGACTTGTCAGATCAAGCCTCTAAGGCAATTCAGAGCTGGACATGGCAAGCATGGAAAAAGTCCGGTCATGCTTGGAAACAGGATTTCTGACATAGGGAAATATCACCACAAAAAGCAAACACCTGTAGGGCTTGGATACCCTTAAGTGAGTGATGAGCAGAGGCTGGGAAAAACTGTGACTGAGCTACCAAGGGCCTGCTGCAAAGGTGGGTCTACCCTATCAGTTTATATTTTTATTTTCTCCTAAGGAATATTTTTTAGTTTTATGGCTTGATCTTTTTTCATAACATATGAAAATTAATTTTTATAACATCAGGATCAATGTTCTGACAACATCAATTTTTCTCTACCTGCATCAGTCAAAACAAGTCTCTCGGGTGTTGGCAGAGGGCACCGTGACTTGTATTTCCTTAGTCATGATGTTCATGTTCCCAGCAAGTTTGTCCACCTCCCACAGAGGGGATAAAGCTGTCCGGGGGCTCAGTCTGGTGAAAAGCCCTATCGGGTCCTCTGCTGTTTCACTGACAAAGTGCTGTTCATGCTCTTTTGCTTCTTCCCCTTGTCAGTCCTATGTCAAGGACTGAGAGGTGTATCTTCCCCCCAGCCTCCTTCCAGGCCGTTCCATACTCTGTAGTGTGGTATCCGCTCCTCCACCTCTGGCATTTTTCCTGTGCTAATACAGCGTGCACTTGGGATTTGTATGCTCCTGCCTCTGCAGTTTATCTGCAGCAGTTCTTCTGCTCGCCTCTGTCATTCAGGCTTCTCTTCCAGGAAATATTCAATTTATTGCATCAGTTGCAAAATGCAATTTCCTAGGCATAAGAAACTAGTTGCTTATTTAGTGTGTCAGCCTGCTTGGAGGGTCCGAAGAGGCACCTTCACCTTTACACATGCAGTCGGCTGCTGAGTGAAGCCACAAATTGTTTTGTGGTTGATAGATGGTGAAGTGCTACAGTGTCATGAGAATCTGTTTAATAAATACTCATTATTACAGTGGTGTCAAGATACCATCTATCTTGCAACTGACTCAGAGTGCTTTATCACAATATTCTACCTGTATGTGGTTTGTAGCTCCTACTTCATCAGTCTCCCAGGATTTCTATGGTTTGTCTTTTGTTCCACCAAAGGGACTTAACAAACAGATTTCTCTGACCACAGTTTGTTTTTTCACCTGGTGAACTCTACCCTGAATGGGCATTTTTGTTTTGTGGTTTTTCAGGATTAAAAGCTAGGATGGTATGTTGTTTTTTGTCATTGATGCGATGTTTGATTTAAAACAGAATATATGTTTAACATGTGTTATTGCATTTTTAATTTGAGCCCATTGTTTCGTTCTTATTTTTGTGATTTTTTTTTTTTGTTGTTGTTTGTTTGTTTTCTGTTTAGCATTTTCCTTGCTTTGTTGTTTCTGGAGGTGAGTTTTTGGGTTTGTTCAGTTTGCCCAGCATTGTCTTTAAGACCCTCTGTTTCGTACAACATTTAAACCACTCAGCCTCTTGAACTGAGCAACTGTACAGACTGATGGGTCTTTAGAGCAAACCATTGGTGCAGCTTCCTTGGCGGTCAGAACGGAGGAGGGGGGACAAGATGGAAATTATGCAGGCGGTGGATGTACAAAGCACTTGGTGATGCTGTTGTAAAGGTGCCCGTGGAAGGGAGAGATGTCAGGCTCATTCCCGGGTGTCAGACAAAGACCCCAATGCAAACATGGTTTTATTTTCTGTATTTGCCTAAGTTGAAGCCTGAACTCCCCACGTTTGAGTTCCTCCTCCACCCTTCCTGTTCCAGAGATGCACCAATGGCACGTACAAAAGGGGCTGCAACGAGCACACCCAGCCCAGCGTGGGCCAGCAGACCAGCCGGAGAGGACACGGGCTGTGGCTCCCCTAGCACCCAGAGCCCTTGTGTTTTCCAGTGACCTCTCTTCACCTTTTCTTAGGAAAAGTCTTAAAAATAGCAATCACAACAGCAAGCAAATGCTAAATTTGTAGGAACCTGCTAGGCAGTTATGCTGAAGTCATGCTGAATGAAACTTTCTGCATTTTGTTACTTAAGGTTTTGGGTTTTTTTAAATTCCAGGTGGTAATGGGTTACAGCTGTAGCCAAACCCAAGGAAATTATTTAAGCAGAGGTATAGGGTGTGAATTCTGAATGGGAGGAGAACTTCCCAGGTGTGGTGGATGAAACTTCATTGACAGTGGCAGAGACAGTTCATGCAATGTGGGCACCAGACCTAAACACAGTCTACAGAATGGCCCACTGCCATTTTTCACCGCTACATGTGATTCCCAGGACAACCTGCCGACCTCTAAAGACATCTGCCTCTCTCCAGGCTCTGAGTGGTTTCTGCTGGTCCCTCACGTGGTTGTTCAAAGCAGTTTAGATTTTAATTGCATGCCCACAGGTGGATACTGCCTGTTAACGTGAGCAAGTTGACTACTCATCGAAAAAGTGCCAAGAGCAAATACAGGTGGCACATCATTTCACAGTGACTTCTCAGAGTGGTCTGTCCCTTTTGTACAGGTCTGGGGATGAAGGGGGTGGAGTTGTTCTGTTTCCCCAGGACATTTTCCATCTCAGAGGTTCCATATTTTCCTTTTGCCTTGGGAATACTGTGGTCTGTTTTCAAATCCCTGTTGGGCTGTTGGTACCCAACAGGAACCAGCAAGAAGTATGCCTGAATACCCAGCCTATGAAACGTTCTGTGCTGGGTGATGTGTAGACTAGAAGAAGTGTTCTTCTTCTCTTGCTGGCTTGTGATTTCTTCCCTTTCTCTTTTCCCCTGAAGTGTGTTGATGTGTGAGGCACTGTGATTGCTCCCATTAGCTTACCTTTTTATCCTTGCTGTTGGTGTAACGGTGACTCAGCTACACCTAAAGACACTCTCTTGTACTCTGTCCCTCATGGATGGTAAGTAGCATTGAGTGAAGCTCAAGTATTTCTGTCATTTTGATTTGGAAAAGGAGGCTGTCTTTGTTTCGTGGCTTTACACCCTGCAGTTCCAGCACAAATTTAGTCAAATTTATAGTTTCAAAAAAGCAGACTCCAGCAGTGGGAGCAGAGGAGTGAACCTGGAGTGCTGCAGGACTTGTGTAATGTTGGCTGGCCAGGTTACAAGGATACTTGGCAGGATCAGAGCGTGGCCTCCATTCTGCACTGCACCAAACGAGGCAGGGATAAACAGAAAGGTTCATTCAAGCCTCCTGCCGAGAGATGTTGAGATCTGCTTTCAGCAATTAAAAACAAAATTTCCACAGGTATTACACAGTGTTGGTGCTGACTTTCAGGTAAATTAGGGCAGCCCAGTACATTCTCCTCCATCATGAGTTTTCCACTTGTTTTTCCCAAGAAATTTCTTGCCTATGCTTGAGGCATTTATGCAGTCAGGAGCTATTTCTCTGCAGGTTTTAGCTGACATCCTGGGGGTTCAGCATCCAGCCAAAGAATAAAGGGGTCCCCAGATTGAGCAACCTGGAAACAATAATTTCTTTGGCAAGCAAGCAGGGCATGCCCACCCCACTTTGACTCCTGCTCCCATTTCATTTGGCATGGTACAAATGCAGAAATACTGAAGTTTAAGTAAAATACTTTACCTGACTGTTCAGCAGATTATTTGCTCCAAGCAAAACTTTTATGATGCCTTTCATAATTTCTCTTATATTCGTTCCAGGTTTCTTGACCTCTGGATTATTGTGTTATATACTTTACCTGGGCCAACATTTCTGTTCAGAATAATCCATTAATTTTAAGTAAATGTATATTTAAAACTCTACTTCTGTCCAGAGAACATTAGATTTTAACTGTACCTTCTGGTTTGCTAGTATTGTTAACAGATTAAAACTCTCATGGAAGCAGGAGAAAAAATGCTGCAACTGAAAAGGCAAATTCAGGAGGTGAAGGGATTTTATTTTCAGTCTTTGGGAGGGTTCTTTGGATGATGTATATTTATAAAAATTATTGTTTATAACTGTGAAAAAATTAGCGCCTCAAGCCAAGATCTATCAAGATATTTAGAATCCTGTTTTTCTGTAGATTCCCTGCCAAAGGAAGAATAAACTCTTTCTCTGTAATTCAGAGATTTCTGTATTTAGAACCCCCCACGTATAATGGTGTTTACACAAATACTGGATGGAGGAGAATCTACAAAATTACTTGTGAACTGAAACAAGCTCCGTTCAATAAAGTGTAAAGCCCTGCCTCATCTGCAGCAGACCTACGGTTCTTAGACATGGTGAGCTGTGTTTGGACAGTCTGAGCTCAGGCACATCCCCATGCCTGTCAGAGGAGAGAGGTAGGTGCCTCTGAAGAGCAAATCTGAGGCAGGGACAGAGGAGAAGCAGCCTTGAGCCAGGCCCAGGGTCCTAACTGCAGCCCATGCTCTTCGCTATGCTGACTTCTTCCTCGTACACAGGGCCAGAGCAGGAGTAGCATCCTGCTCCCCCTTGGAAACTATTTGCAGCACAGCTGTAAAAGCAATCACCACCTGTTTCTACAAAGACCTCTACCCTGAGGTCCTACAGATGACTTCTGTGGAGGACTTGTTTTGTGTGAGTATAGCATATGGAGGCATAAAGTCCTAATATCATCATGTGGCTTTTGGTTCACCTTTTAATTTTTTTCCCTTTTGGTTCCATTTTTGATTCTTTGGTTGTTTCCTTGTTAACTAGAAGGTGGTGTGTCTGTGGCTTCCACACTTTCTGAAGCTTGCCTGGTCTCCTACCAAGATGCACGCTGCAGTCTGCATTCGATAGGACACAGTCTGTATGAGTCTCTTCCCGATGTCTTTTATGGGTTCTCTTCTCTTCTTTTTTTTTTTTTTTTTTTCTTTTCTCACTTTTTGTTTTCTTTGTTTGTTTTGTTTTTGCATGTGCAGTTTTGTAAAGCAAACTCGAGGTACTGTATCTCGCAGCTCGTCAGTCTCCAGCGTAAATTCACCGTGAGTTGCTCTCTGTTACAATATTCAGTAAATGGAATTATGATATATATCTCTATATTTATAAACCTCCCTCTTTCCCCTTCTCCTGACGCCTTCACTCCCACCCTTGTTTTTTCCAAAAATCATTTCCATCATTGTGGAAAGCCTCCAGACCAACATATGGTGGAAGGACTGGAAGGTGTACGACATTGCCATATAATGCTTGTGATTTGATCGTGAGCAACTCTGTAGTGTTTCATACATTGACTGTGATTTTTTTTTTCCCCCCTTCTTTCATTTTTCTCCTATCCTCTTAATTATATTTTCCTTTGTTCCTTCCTTAACAATTTTCCCTCTTCTCCTGTCTGCCCTCATTTGATGGTTCGTCTTGTTCTCACTTGTATTTTTGTTTTCTGTGTTTATTATGCACTGGGCTGATGGCTTTGATGTTCCACCAGTGTTTGCACTTATGGTTCAATAGGAGAACAGGGGCCCACCACGAGTGCACTCTTTAAATGAAAGCTGAAGGAGGACTTTAAAAGAAACTTCTGGAAATGGGGCCCAAGTGAGACCAAATTGGAAAACTGCATAAACATCCTTGGGAAACTTACGCTTATGAGAGCGCTAGTTATGCCTGTGCTCTCTAACCTTCTCAAGCTGGGGCTTAAAGCTACAGATACTGTAAAAATGAGGCACTCGGCAAGCTCCTATGTACCTGTGGTTGAGCGAACACAGTGGTAGAGCTTCCATTCACTCCACGCACTTCCTAACAAACAAATCTTGCTGGCTTTGCTGTGAGTCACAGCTGTGCTTTGACACAGATGCAGGTTTGTAGAAAATACCACTGTTCCCTGCTGACTAATACAACAAAACTTGTCATCAGCTTCTCATCAACCCATCTTAGTGTCTTTGCTTTGGGTTATACTTTACCGTTTGACGTTATCTTTCTTCTTTAATGCTTTTGGAGAGACAAGTAAGTGCAATTCAAACACAATGGGTTTGTCGTTACATGCACCATAGCAGGTACCAAAGGCACGGTGAAACAAAGGAGGTTTTCCACCAGCTTCCTGACATCTTCCTTTTTCTCTGGGTGTTTTGGGGGTCCTTGACATGTTTGTATTAAAAATATGCTGATACAATGTGTAAGTTTAGCTTTTGTGACCAGGATTGAACTTTTGCAACTAGCAAAACTAGGTGTGAGATGTCTGTGATAAGGTCTGAGATCTCACAGAGATGGGACAGTGGAAATTAGGTGAATAAAGTAGACCAAGGCAGCTTTTGGCTCATATCTTCCAAGGCATTTCCTGGCTGCTGGGACTCTTGACAGGCAGAAAGGTGCAGAGGGAGGTCTGATGCCCTTTGGGTCTCTCTCACCTTGCCTTACCCTGGCAGGAGGGAGGGGAAGGTTGAAGGTGTTCATGGAGGAGAGGTGCTGCCGAGCTGCCTTCTCCTCAACACTTGAATTTCCTCCAGTAGAAGTTACACTAAACCCCTCTGAGGCAATATTTGCACAATTAGGAATAAAGCCTTGAAAGAATGAAGAATTTGTCCCCTTTTCCAAACTTCCAGAGACAGAGCTGAATTTTTAAAAGGATGAAAGCAAACTGTAGGTATTAAAATCCTCCTTGGAAGGAGGATTTGCCTCCTTTTGGAAACATTTGCCATTTAGGTTGGTTGCTAACTCCCCAGCAGCAATAGAGACAGTATAATAGAGGCTTCTTTTGCTGATATGACTCACATCTGTTCTCTGAACAGGATACATTTTTACTGCAGAAAGCTGTAACTGAGGTTTATCATCCTCTTTAACATTTCTATGCACTGTCTGGGCAGTAATTTGTAATTTCCTATGCAAACCTGGGCTGTTTTTGACAGATGAGCTGAGCGTGCATTTTCTTTTCTGTGGGTATCTAGAGAGCATTTCCCCAGCAAAACTCCTGGTTTTGATTAACTAAATGACTGTACCCCATAACAGTGTGCAATGTATAAAAGTACCAACCATCAGAGAGCATCGGTAGAGCCCCCCTGAAGTGTAGAGACATCTGAAGGTATTATTGACACAGTATGAATGTCACGGTTAGAAATGTAATTTTTATTTTAAATTCAAATAGATAAACTGGAACAACTCCTCTTAGGGCCATACAGGTGCTGTGGACTCTCATTCCCTTGGTGAATATTAATATAGGTTCAGGATGCTTTTATATCACACTTTCTCTACCCACTGTGAGTGCTATTGCTGTAATTATGCTGAATAGATAAGTGGTCTAATTTTTGTGCACAGATGAAAGTTGAACAGTAATCTACTAATCAAAAAGAGCTTTTAAAAGGTGCAAAAAAATCACTGTTCATTTTTCTCCCTTAAGTTGCTCAAACAGCAGAAAATACCATGTACTTTTAATACCAGTAAGAACCAGGATCTGCAAAACTATGGTCATCTGTTCTGAAAGAACAAAACTTGTTCAAAAATTTTTTAGATACAGAGGGTTGGGTTTTTCCTATGTTCATTCTTTGATTATTAAAACCAAAATAAAATCTAAGTTGGTAAGAAACTAAAGACAAAATACTGGAGCTAGTTTCTTAAAAAAAAAAATAAAATCAAGGTGAGTCATTTTCTTGTGCTAATTCCAGCCTTTCACGATATAACAAATTTATGATACAAGCAATGCAAGCAGTAGGAAATACATTTTTAATTCACTGAAGAGAGGTAATTAAATACAGATATGCTCTATTTATTTAAGTAGATCAGCGTTTCTCTAAAATACATACTGAAATTGTTAATTAATTTATATGTACATAGGTGATGACACACAGCTAAGTGAATAATTATGTTGTGTTTTTCCAATAGTATATGTTTAAGTTATGGGGTGTTGAATTTTCATGTGAATCCGTATATTGCAATGGCTGATAAAATCCAGAACAGTGAGTTTAGTAACTTGAGGTTTTCTTTGTATTGCTATTGTTTATTTCTAATAGGATCCAGAGGTGTCAGTCATTGCTTGGACATGAAAAATGGCAGGTTCTTAAGGCATTTTCTAGAGTGGTAAAGAAAGCAAAAGCCAGTGTTTCACAAGATGGGGATCTTTTTTCCAGAAGTGCTGAACACCTGCACCTGCCACAGATTCTTTTTTTCCGGAACAAAACTTGGTTTTCTTAGAGCAGCTCTTTCTTTTCCACCCCAAGCATCACAGCATGTCTCTGCTGCATCCATCCAGCTGCAGACAAGCTGATAGCATACAGAAGGAAATGAAAAAGCTTAAATATCTTCTACCAGGATGAATTTGTCATTTGCCATCCAAGAACCCAAATTGTTCTTGATCTCTATCACTTGCTTTTGTATATTCACTGTCTGGGCCATCTGCTTTTATTTCCATCCTTATAGTGCAAAGCAGGGGGCTGTGACTTCATTCCCTGGTGTGTGTTGTCTTGTTTTTCATCACAACCCTGGAGCTCACGGTGGGACTTTGGCCATAACAGCCTGGTCTGGGCCATTGCAGTGTATTTGACAAAATGTATTCTGGAGAGCGTGACTTGAAGACTTCAGAGGAAAAAAATAATTTAAACTAAATGTAAATTGACTGTATTTTCGGAGAACTTAATGGTTCCACATATTTAACCTCAGTGTGTTTTTTGTTAAATCAAGCCGTAGCGATGTGGCTTTTAACTTTCACATTTTTGTTTTGCTTTTAATTCTCTCACCCTGTTATTTATTACCAAGGATGCAATTATTTACTCACAACTCATAACTGAAATACCAAACAAGTCTTGAGGTCTGAAAAGGGATCTTGTGACTAACGATAGCAATATCACTTGAGACAGAATAAGTATTTTCTGGCATTTTCATAAGATGGGAATGTGCATAAAGCTAAGCCTCATATTTAGACTTCTAGGATTAGTATGTGATGCACTTTTAACAAAAACAATTAGAAAATTGTTAGAGCAATAGGGAGCAGCGTGCAGGATGCTGAGTTATGGTTGAGTGAAATCATTCTATTACAAAAAAAGCTGAAAGCAGTAAAACTTTTCCTATGTTACCACCAGGAGGTTTTGGCTTGGCTGAACTTTGCATCAGTTCAGAGCTGCAGAAAACCAAGTGGTGCAGCTGTCTTCAAACTCTAAGCAGCAGCAGTATATAATGGTTTCTGCTGCTCTTAGGAAATTGTGGCCATGGACACCTCATGGGAGTGGTAGCAAAGCACAAGTTCTTTTGTTTTGTTTTGTTTTGATACACACCTTGGAAACTTTCTGGCTCTATGTTGGCGAAAGGCACCAAGCCAAAGGGCTTGCAGGTGCTGAGCTGTGCATGCCCAGTGCTCAGCAGCTCCCGAAAGACCTGCAGTGGTGCTCGTCTCCGTCCCGTCTGGCATCTCAGCTTCTTCCTCCTGCTGAGACCAGTTACCTGTGGTCAGCAGGTCCTGTATCTGCAGTTCTCCAAATTGTCTAAAAGAGCAGGAAAAGGGAGTAGAAATTCAATCTGAGGATGATAATATTGAAAAAAATCAAAATGTTGCGTTTAATGAACTTTCTTGATCTAATGAGTTGATATCTATGATGGTTTGAAAGACATGTCAAATTTCAGTAGCAAGTTTCTGAACTGTAAGGGTGTGATTTACAGCCAGTATTATATTAGGCTTAGACCACGTTCAAAATTTAGAGTTTCTAGCTAAGAGACATTAGGAGAAATATGAAAGAAAATGTTTTCTTTTTGGGAAACTGCAATAGCAAAAATTCTAATATATAAAGCCAAAATCAAATTCAGGAATAATATTGGAAAAGACTGGGCAGCATTTCTGCAACAGTCCTTGGTAATGGTGTTCCCGTGATGCACCATCTTAGTGGGAGAGCACAGTGCATCTCCCGAGAGAGCTCAGGCAGGAGATGTGGCTCATAAAGAAAACGTGCTGAAGCATCCAGGTGGCAACTCCTGGGGTCACTGGCAAAGAAAATTTAGACACGAGTGGTGAGTTCATCTGAAAGAAAATTGTTTTATCAAACTAAGCAGAGACAAAACATTCTGCTTTGTGCATGCCTATCCCAAATGCTTCGTTGTATTTTTCAAGTGGAAAATTGAAACATGGAGAGAGCTTCTCCAAGTTATGAACAGTAAATAGGATTTTAGTGGAAGGGTTTTTTGCATTATATTTTTTGTTGAAATTGTTTTTTAACAAGAAATTCCCTTTCATCTGCAATCTGAGCATATCCTTTCATACCCACGATCTAATATGTTGGTATTTTTATCATCATATTGTGATGTTCACAGTCAGCTTTCATTCATTATTTACTGAAGCAAAGTTTTTAAGGATTGCATTTATGTAGCTGATTAAACCAGTAGTTCTGGGAAGCAAAGTGCCATTAACTGAAGCTGTGTTGTTTTAAAAGGTTACGATAACAAAATCTTTAATCATCAAGAAATACTCTAAGAATAGAATATGACTAAAAATATGTTTTCCTTTCTTGAACAATCTACATAGTGACTGGTTGAATTTTTTATTTATACCAGTATTAGTCACTGATTCATTAATATTAATTTTATTTGATTCTACATGAATTGTATGATTTCCTTCCTAGCCACAGGCAGGAGTTGTTTGACTGCTGGCTTCTTAATCCAAGCAAAACTAGTGGAGCTACGCAGAGAAGTATATTAGCAGTAATATCTACGACAACATTTAAAGCCTAGAGGACCTGAAGAATGAGTATATTGCCAGTCCTCAAAGAGTTTGAAATAATTCTGTTGACAGAAAATAGAGATGGGAAGTAATTGTAAAGAAAGTGAATTAATGTTAATCTTTGTCTGTAAATCAGAAGTGATTATTGCAATTTTCTTAATGGATTCAGAAGGATTTTTAGAAGCAAACAGTGAACAGGATTTCAGATAAGGAGTTGGCTTCATAAATAGATAATTTTCTCTTGTGGAAAAAATATTTGTTATCATAAAAGCTCATTTTTTATCAGTTTGGACAAGTCCTGCTGTGCTGCAGCATACTATGCTTGTGCTGTAGATGGTTTATGTCTGCCCCAATTCATGCAGCCCTCAGTAATTAACTGGACCAAACACTGAAGGAAGCAGAGGAAATTATTTTGCCCTGTTTTTCCGTCTCTTCTGCACTTCATAATTGTGTACATAGGCACCGTATCCTCTTAGGCAGGCAGTTGTAATGAAACTGTGTTTTCTTTTATGGTGACATTCCTGTT
Source organism: Athene noctua (assembly GCF_965140245.1). Taxonomy (NCBI): domain Eukaryota; kingdom Metazoa; phylum Chordata; class Aves; order Strigiformes; family Strigidae; genus Athene; species Athene noctua. The sequence goes on along the minus strand of NC_134056.1, from coordinate 10,348,713 downwards.
GTGCCATAAAAAACTTCAAAAGCTCTCTTCTGCAAAAAAAGTACAGCAGAAAAACAGGAGAGGAGAAGCTGTCCCATATGTCCATGTTTATTTGCTGTGGAAACCTGTAGAAAGTGAGAGTCAGATAAATTTAATTGGACAAGCAGACGACACCTTCCCTCCCATTGCTGCCACTTGCGCTCTGAAAACCCTAAAGTTCCAGAGGGACCAACCTGCTCAGTTATTTTGCTTCCACTTCCCTGCAGCAGACTTTATGCACACTGACACGGGCTCCTGATGTTCTTGACTGGTTTGAATATGATAATGAGCTTGCAGGCAGGCTTCACATTTTCCTGATTGTGTTTTTATTGTGCTTCATATATTTTCTGATATTTATTTGTGGGGGGAGCGTTTGTCTTTTCATGTAGAAAGAAGAGAGGATGCAGTTGTTACTTCTGAAACTCTGCTCTTTGACATGTTAGTAACCAAAACCAATGGGTGGCTGTGTGTTGTAGTCTTTTGGCAATCACATCTGCTACTTTTGTCAATGTTAAGGGTGCATCTCATTTCTAGATGCTGAGAAATTTTGACTCTGTAATGTCAGTGTCTGAAGGAAGGGATTTTAGCAAAATAGGCCTAGTTAATGTATGTGTTACCTGGTTTCTCCAGGCTCTCAGTGGTGTATGTACCTGACGGCACCTTTCAGTCAGCCATGAGTGAAGTTCGGTGGAAGCTTTAGCACCTCAGAGATAATTTAAAGGCTGATTTATGTTCTTAGTGAAACTGAAACACAACTACAAAAGCCCTCCTGAAGTGATACATCTTGTGTCGGAGCTAGCAGGTTCTGAGTGTCTCCCCTGTGCTGTGTGATGAGTACCAGCCCTGCATCCTCAACCTTCCTCCTCACCCCATCCAGTGTGATTTAGGAGGTTTTCTTTATATCTTGGCTTTGATGGGCCCAGTGCAGGCACTGTTGGAGATGCTGTGTCCATGAAAGTTGCCTGGTGATCTATTGCATGTTTTACTTTGGAGAGTCTCTGCAGGGAGGCTGGGGTTTTGCCTCCCACCCCTGTATGGTGCCTGTCCCGTGGAAATGGAGCACAGGATGGTGCATGGGGAGTAGGCGGTTGTGTTCTTCTCTGTGCTTTTGGTTTGTAGATAAATTGAAAGTTTCAGTCAGTGTAAGGGCAGCTTCCCAACTTTGTCTCATTATTACTAGTTATTGCTTCAGTGTTGACAGCATGCTCTGGCTGTTTAAAGCACAAAACAGAAACTGGTCCCTGCCCTGAGGACTTTCATTATGAAGTGAGAAATGTCTCCTAAGAAGAGATGCTTTTGGCCTGCACTGAGGCAGCACTCGTCACTTAGACACATACATACACATCCCTGAGCTGTCGTTTCCCTGACCTGTGTGCTAAAGAGAAGGTTCATTTTTGTCGCCCAGTTAGGTTTAGCAGAGCTAGATCTGGAGCACAGCATCCCAGAGGATGCACAGGACATCCTAAGATGTCCATCCCAGGCAACTCCATCCCTCTGTGCCCATCTCTGCTGACTGTGGAGAGCTGCAAATGCAATTCATATGGCTTCTTGTGGGAAATCCTTGTATGGGGTGGCAGGCTTGGGCAGTCAGAGGCTTTGCATGTTACTCATTAATTCCTTCTAAATCCAAGTAAATCTGCTGATGAGTGATAGCGTTTCAATCATGATTTCATAATGTTGAACCAAAAAGAAATGGCAAGTTATTGCCTGCTATGTTGAGACTGTTCATCCTTGTGCCAGGGGTCACTAGGAGAGCTTTGAGGAGTGCTGTCTCATAATGAGGAGCCTGCTCTCCCTTTGATGTGGAATATTTGGTGAAAGGGGCTCTAAGCAATGTCCCCAGTACATTCTGGTATCCTTTGCATTTAGAACTGTGATTTTTGTCACCTGTTCTTCTGCTGCGGTGTAAATGGGACACTCAGCTGCTGAACAATTAGTCCAGAACGTGCCTCTTGGAAACGTGGGATGTACATTTTTACTTCTGGTGCTTAACTGTGCTCATTCTGATTTCTGGATTAAATCAGATTCCTTCACATCTACCTGGGTGCCCTCATCCCATCTGCAGCGAACGTTTAAGTAGGTTTTTGCCTCTTTAGCAGAACCAGGCAGCAGCACCCTCTGTAAAGAACCGATCCCCCAGCAGAGCTCAGAGAAGCAAAGCCTTTCCGACAGCTCCTTCCCCCAGGGTCTGCGCATGGCAACAGACCCTGACAGTCCAAATCAGCACATACACACGCAATAGCTGCTTGCTTCTACTGTCAAGGGAGCCCAGAAAGTACGTAAGGAAAATGCGTCTTCCTCCCCTGTGGGCTGTGTGGTAAGTGTTGAAGGTCGGTGAGCACCACACAGCCCCTCTGGCTTCAGAGATCAGACTAATGTGTGGCAAATGAGTCACAGAATACCAGGTTGGAAGGGACTGCAAGGATCATGTGGTCCAACCTTTGTGGCAAAAGCACGGTCTAGGCAAGATGTCCCAGCACCCTGTCCAGCTGAATCTTCAAAATGTCCAGTGTTGGGGAATCTACCACTTCCCTGGGGAGATTATTCCAGTGGCTGACTGTTCTCATTGTGAACAGTTTTCCTCTTGTGTTCAATTGGAATCTCCCCAGGAGTAATTTGTCCCTGTTACCCCTCATCTTTTCCAAGTGACTCCTTGTAAAAAGGGAGTCTCCATCTTTGTAGACAGCCTTTAAATACTGGAACATGGTGATAAGGTCTTCCCTAAACCTCTTCTCAAGGCTGAACAAACCCAATTCTCTCAGCCTTTCTTCATGGCAGGCTTCCCGGTTCCTTCATCATCTTTGTGGCCCTCCTCTGGACCCTCTGCAGCCCGTCCACATCTCCTGTGTAGAGTGGGGACCAAACCTGAACACAGTATTCCAGGGGTGACCTGAGAAGCGCTGAGTAGAGTGGGATAATGACTTCTCTATCTCTGGTGGTGATGCCCTTGTTGATGCAGCCCAGCACACTGTTGGTTTTCTTTGCTGCTGCAGCTCTCTGGTCACTCATGTTGAGCTTGTTGTCCACCAGGACCCCCAGGTCCCTTCCCACATTGCTGCTCCCCAGGCAGGTAGATCCCAGCCTGTGCTGCACTGCTGGATTATGTTTTCCCAGGTGCAAGACCTTCCACTTATCCTTGTTGAACTTCATAAGGTTCTTGTTAGCCCACTCTTCCAGCCTATCCAGGTCTTCCTGCAGGGTGGCTCCATCTTCTGAGTTGTCCACTTTCCCACTGAGGACATCTGAGCAGGCTGGTGGAAGAAAAATTATTTTCCTCTCTTTGTTAGAAAAAGTTTAATTAAGGAAGAAAATGAGTGCTGACCCTCTACCAGGCTAAATCCAGAACTCCACCCAGAAATCCAGGGTTACTTTGATTTTATGCAAAAGCAGAATTTGATTTGCAATCTTTAGGAGGAAGGAAAAAATTTCTTCCCTTACTGCATTGGCAATCCATTTGCATGTGGTGATCAGAAACCAGGTGCTGTGCTGAAAAATCGAAGCATTAAGCCAACGCAAATGGAGGTATCCTCATCATAATAGATGACATAAAAGAGCAGGTCTCTCCATGGGATAAAGCTGCTCTTATCACATCTACATCTATGTATGACTCTCCCAGTCCCTGTGGTCTTTTCATAGTACATAGAGCAGTTTTCCTTTCTTACCTGTACTTTTCCAGACTGTGGTGATGCTTGGGCTGGATGGTCCATCCTCACCTCAGAAGGATGCTGTGGGTTTAGAGTAACGGTTCTGCTGTGCCATTACCTGACGGGGCAGTGCAGTGTGGAAGGTGACCCCTCTGGCCAGCTATAAGGGGAAGGGAATGGTGGCAGGGTATGCAGATTTGGATCCTCAAGGCCAGATTTCATTTCCCCTCACTCCTCCTGCCAATCTAACTTCTTGCTGCTAATTTGCCCATCCAGACATTTCAAGGTAGGGAGAAAGGTGCTGTTAATTGTGGGGAAGACTTGCAGGCTGTTTGAAAGCTCTGGCTGGGTTATATGATTTTTGTGCACAGAGACTTTAACACCTCAGACTATACTTGAGGCTTCCAAGGGGGATGGTCAACCTTTAAAAATCAGGATAACTCCTTTCCAGAGGGCTTGTTTCATGGTGCCTAACACGTATGGGTGCAAACTAACACTGATGATCCTGCTGGCTTTCACTGCTCATGTTCTCCGCCAGCCATTCTCTCTCCATTCCTATAATTTCTTTGGCTCAACCCTCTAATCCCCCGTCTCAGCTGAAAACTTCCGCTGTTGTTTTTTGGTTGCTTTTTAGGGAATTGGTGCAAAGTTGGATACTAACTTTTCACCTTCCTCCCTTCCTTAGCAAGCAGCAGAACTCCTCTAAATCCAAGTCCGTTTGGGAGCAGAGGACCAGCCAGATCCGGATGCACAATTTCCGAGCCAGCTGCGAGGCGCTGTACAATGAGCTGGATCCGGAGGAGCGGGTGCGTTATGCTACCACCCTTCACATCAGGCCAGACATGAAGACTCATTTGGATCGGCCGCTGGTGGTAGAGCCGAGGGTTGAAGGGAGGAACAACATCAGCAAGCTGAGCCCCCTGGATGTGCAAGAGGTGGAGCAGACCAAAGTCAGCTCTGCTGATGGCGCAGAAGTTCCACGAAAGCACCACCGGCATCGGGATAAGGACAAACTGGGAGAGCAAGAGAAGGGTGATTTGACCAAGGATGAGAACGGGGAATCTGGTGCCAATAATAAGGAGGAACGGCACAGGCAGCACAGGAGCCGCAGCAAGGAGGTGGAAGGGGGGAGTAAGGAAGGGAAGAGTGATCGCAACAGGGGTCAGGAAGGGGGAAAGAGACACCACCGCCGAGGGTCGGTGGAAGAAGGTGCCGAGAAGGAGCACCGCAGGCATCGGACTCACCGGCACTCTGCCGAACGGCAAGGCAAGGAAGGCAATGGGACAGTCAACGGGGCCAGGAGCGAGCGGCGTTCCCGACACCGGGGAGGGTCAAGGTCTGGGAACCGGGAAGGAGAGCCCGGGTCCAAGGGTGAGAATGGTGAAGAGCCTCACAGACGGCACAGGTTCAGGAACAGGGCGTTGTCAACGTACGATTCGGTGGAGAAGGAGAACGGGGAGAAGGAGGGAGAGGCTGGCGAGAAGGAGCACCGGAATCATCAGCCCAAGTGAGTGAGTGCTGCATGGCTGGACTTGCCCCTGGGACAGCTCAGGGGGTGTGAGACCCCAGATATATTTCAGGAAGTTAATCACTTCCCTCCCTATGGTGTTCCCTACTGTTGTCCTTGCACTCACACCAGCTCCCATCATAACCTGCAATTCCATTTTGCTTAAATCAGTAATGACAGAGGCTCCCAAAGGTGATTTTGGTCCCTGATGGCCCATAGAATAGCTCAGGTTTAAGGAAGGAAATATCCTTCATGCAAATACCAACAGACTCTCTAGGATACAACATGGAATAGAAAATTTCACAGCCTTTGAAGGAAGTTTCTGAGGGACATATTTTTAAATGGCATCCAGTCTTGCTTATAACCCTTTGGGTTTGTTTTTTTTATGATGAACCTGTCAGCTGCATCACTAGTTGTTACGGCACGTGGCTTCTTCCATTAGGAACAATGATGTACCCCATTTGGTTTAATTCTCATGTAAGTCAAGTGAGAAAAATAGTATTCGTGCAGCATTCAGAGTAGTTAATAAAGAAGGATAGATTGCCTTTTCAGCTTTATTAGTCTGATGGAAAAGAAATTTCAATGGGATTCTTTAGAATAGAGCTCATGTCACCGTGGAGAGCTGTGAGTGGCACTGAGATAATAATTTTCCTGTCTATATTATCTTCATTTCAGATGAATTTCAAAACACTTAGCATACTGCTTAGTCTGATCACGTGCACAAGCTCACTTTCCTCCTTACTGAAATATAGGTACTGGCTGCAGAGGAATGCAGAAGCTATTTAGCCACTTACAGCAACATCACAGAGTGGTTTGGGTCTGGAAAAGAGAATCACTAAATTTAAATAAGGCCTCAGGAGAACATGAAGAAGCAGAATGTCAGAATTCATTCAGAAACCAGCCAGTGCAGGAAAGCTAATGTCACTGTTACATGCAAGTGCCATGTGGTCCTTGCTTATGAGCCTTAGAACCAAGTCTCATTAAATTGAATAAAGTGACGTTCAGTGGCACAGTTCTCTTAATGTTGCGCTTGGATGTTGGTTCAGAAGATCCCAGGGGAAAAGGTTACATACTGTGCTATCAAGAAGTTGTCCTGCAGTCTGTGCCTTTTCTGCAAAGGACTTCCATGAAGAAAATAGTCTGAAACCTAGCAAGAGGTGCAGCATCAGGGTACGTACATTCTCCGAATCCTTCTTGGGCCATATTTAATAAAGTCTGCTTTTCTACTTCAGGGAGAACCAGTGTGAGATTGAGGCTAGCGGAAGTGTGAGTGTCCCTGTGCACACCCTTCCCAGCACCTATCTGCAGAAAGTCCCGGAGCAGCCAGAAGATGCTGACAACCAGAAGAATGTGACGCGGATGATTCAGCCACCTCTGGACAAAACCACCACTGTGAACATCCCTGTCACTATCACTGCCCCACCGGGGGAAACCACTGTCATACCAAGTGAGTGCCTTTGTTCCCCTGCTTTTTGCTACGAAATTGCCAGAAAAGAGTTAACTTTCCAAGGAGCTAGCAGCACATGCTTGGTGACTGAGGCTTTCTTGGCCAGCAGTGTCCTTGCAGTAGATGGACAGGAGAACTAATTGTTGATACAACCTGTACAGTTTATGCAGCCTGCAGGAACCCAAAATACAAGGTGACTGGTGACTCTGGAAAACACCATGTAGGTTCCCCGGAGATGGCTCACCAGAGCACATCCATGTGTATTTCCGTGAAGGAAAGATGCAAAGAGCAAGAAAAACAACAAAGTTTTGTAACTGAGCTGTGCATCAAACTAAGCAACTTCTGCAACAAACCAGTCAAGACCTTGTGTGAGCACAGGAGTAGGTCCTCTGCTTTATCACCTTCCTCTGCTGCCATGCTGCAAGCCACCACTGCAACAGCGCTGTGCTGCAGTTCCTCTGGTGTCCCAGAGGCCTGACTGGCCACAGACCCCTCAGCAAAGGATGGGGGAGGCAGTGGCATTGCATTCAAGCCCACAGACCAAATTTACTCTTCTTGGCTTATTAGCTGAGCCCACAGTAGAGCAGCAGGTCCTTTGTGTCCAGACAGCTATCACAGCATCCATAGTGTGACCCTGCTGCTTTGGGTTCCTTCAGGCTGTGTAATTTTAGAGCTGTTTGCAATCCCCTGCATCTCAGTTTCAGCAGATCCTCCCTAGTTTGTCCTTTTCCAGAGCTCTGTGCCTTGGGTCTATCAGCACAGATTTACACTGATTTGCAGACAGACCTAAGATCATCGTGCCTGTGGTCTGCTCTGCAACCACCAGCCTGTTCTGACCAGCTTGTGGCTCATCCCTGGAGGTGTAGGCACAGTCTAGAGAAGTTCCGAGAGCTGGGGATGTTGAGGAGAATTGCAGTGTGAAACCTAAGAGGTCCACATTAGATTGCAGGCTGTCAGGACTCTGCTTTCCAAGAGGCAGAGCCAAAAGCTAGTGGTTTCTATACATGCTCTTTCAATTTGTTGTCAGCCACACAAAACTTGTCTTTTTTTTTTTTTTCTTAAATGGTAATTTTACTATATTGCAATACTGAGTTCCTGTCGATCACAATTTATCAGCCTCTCTCCTGGCCCATTTCCTGTGTATCTGGCTTGAGATACAATAAGGAGTTTATTGAACATGTCACTCACACATAATGAAATGTCATTTTGTTGCAAAATGAAATAAAAAGTAATAAAAACCTGCACCTAACACATCATAAGTGGGTGGGGGTTTTGGATTCTAGGTCTTGTGAACTAATAGACAAGTGTATATATCTGTCTAAGAAGAGAATTTGCAGCCTCAAATGTTTTCCATATATTAGAAATTATCATAAGTAAGTTATCCTATAAACCCACTTCAAGTAAACTTATGATGGGAATTAGAGAATGCATTTCTAACCTTTGGGAGTGAGGTTCAGAAGAATCTTCTAGAAGGGGATCATGCATGTTAAAAACCTGATGAGAGATGGAGCTCGACACCTTTATATACATGGGGACCTCTGCCAAAACTGGGATGCAGACACAGAGCGAGGGGGTCCAGGAAGTCCCTTCCGAGTCTGTTCCTAATGCTGGGAAGTTCAGCAGTCTTAGCCCAAAAATTATTAAAGCTGATCTATGAATTTGCTCTTTTACACATTCCAAAGCCAATCGTGCTACTGATATAATGGGAGCAGGTACAGAATTACACGGTTGGTTAGACTTACTGTCTTTTTTTCCTTCCAAGGATCCCTAGCTGATCCTCTCTGCCTAATAATTTATGATATTTCGAATGGGATTTCCATTCCCAGCTTGGCAGCTCTTGTATAAATAAGTGTAAGGTTTCTTTGTTTGTCTGCATTGGGCATCTTTGTTTCCTGGCCATTTCTGATATATTGCTCATCAGTGCAGCAGTTAAGGAGTATAATTGCAGTGTATATCATACTGTAGTAAATAGTGGTGATAATAATCAAATGATTGTTCATCACATTTAATCAACATATTCAAAGGCTGTTTGCTATCCCAGCTGCATTGTTTGCATATCCAGCTGTTGCAGGCAGCCCGATGTATGAAGACTGCAGATACATTTTTAACTCTCTCGTTTCTGTTTCCTTAAATTCACATTTCAGTGAACAACATTGAATTTGAAAATAAAGCAGAGGAGAAGAAAGACGTCGATGACTTGACAAAAAATGGGCCTAAACCAATCTTGCCTTACAGTTCCATGTTTATTCTAAGTCCTACAAATCCGTAAGTCCTTTGACTCTATAATACCACTTATAGGTTATAGGTACTTCAAGCATGGGTATTCAAAACAATAACATTAGCTTGATCTTCATCTCTGCCAGTCAAACACATTGGGAAATTAAATAAAAGCTTATGTAGGCTGTGAACAAGATGCTGCCTTTCAGCTGGGCTTTTCTGGGGGAATAAATTGCAAGGATAGGGAAAAGATGATGCTTTAGGCAGACCCTTCCCAACTGACCTGCTGACAGTCAGGTGGGCAGTTGTTTCCTCAGTCAGAGATCACTAAAGGGACAGAGTGGGAGTGTGGGCTATTGCTGGGACAAGACATTTTCAGGAGAAGGAAGTTGAGGGCTGGTTTTGCTGTCAGCACATACTTGCAGGTTCATCAGTTGGAACCCGTGCTCCTTCCATACTACTACCCTCACATCACTGAAAATTCTGAATTTCTGGGAAAACATGAATATTTTTCATTTGCCAAGGCTGAGAGTACAGCTTCTGGGATCTGTTGGGATTACAGCATTTCTTCTGCCTCAGGTACCTCTGCCTCATGGGAGCTTTGTACTCAAATCCTGTAAATACTGAATGTGTCACTCTGAAGGGCTGCAGGACTAGACAAGAGCAGCAGGAGTTGTAATAATTGTAGCATGAAGGCCTGTGAGTCATTTTAAGCAGTAACTTAAGGCATTTGAAACTTCTACCAACCCAGAGATCTGCTAGGAGCAAATGTGATCATTTCTCTCTGTCTTAAGTAAACTTGTTGCAGATCCTAGGTGTTGTTCTCTGAGGTTGTACATGTATGCTTAGATACCTAAAGTGAGCTCAGGCCCTTCCTTTGACAATTCAAATCAAGAGAAGAATGAATGCTCCTACACCTCCTGCTACTCAGGACTGTGAGAGTCTATGCAGTCAGTGGAACAAAACAGGCTGCCCCGTGTACTCATCTTTGACATCGGAAATATATCTGCGGTGGAAGCCATGGTCTGGCACCCCTGGACATTAGGCAGGCTGAATATTTTCTTTAAACATAAGTGCCAGCTGCACAGTTCAGGCTACAGCCCTGCGTGCTCCAAGGTGCCATAGCTATGGGCACAGAAGGAATTCATCGGTGGGAGAAGTTAGAGACTATCTCTCAATGCCAGCTGTTAGAGAGGGAAAATGACCCCAAACTACTGCTAATCTCACTTCCAAAGGAAATGAACTGAAGACTCAATACAAGCCCCTTCTGTCCCAAACCCACAAGAGAGACAATTGTGTTTCCCCTTTGCCTTCCTCAGCCACCTGCCAGGCAGACCTCAGGGCACATTAGGATAACTGAGCCAAAAGCCCAGAAAGCTTCCCCTTTTCAGAACACTGTGATAGCGTTGTGCTATTTCAAATAAGGCAACATATCCTTTGAATTCATGTAAAAGGCAGCTGAGAGGAGGGCAGAGCATTAGATGAGGTGCACTCATAGTGTAATTAATACTTTCTGGGTCAAATTTGAATTATGAAGCTTGGCCCCTGTCTAGTTGGATAAGGAAACAGTACTTCCCTAATATTTGGTAGCTCAAGTCTTTTTGTTGTTGAGTGACCACCAAAAATGATTGTTACCTGCAAAGTATCTACTAAAGGCAGTATTGCAGAGCGGGAAGCTAGATGGCCCAAGCCCAGAAGGGTCTGAGCTGAGGAGTGGACTGGGCAGACAAAGAAGCAGCAAGACTTTTTTGGTTTATATCTATGCTTGTCTTCTGTCACCTCATCCTACAGTTATGAACTTCTGAACCTCACAGCCCAGGATTGGGTATGTTGTTTAAGTTATCTTGCACATGCACACGCACACACACATACCCTCCCCCAAAAGCTGCACTAAAAGACCATTGAAAAAAACAAAATTCACTGGGAGAGATTGTTATAACACTGGGCCAAGGCGAAATAACAAGCCAAAGACCAGACTCTAGGAATGTCAGCAACTTGCTTTTCTTCCTCTGGGCAAAATGCAGACCTAGCTGGATCCCTCAGGTGTTTTGCCTAGTGCTAATTTCTCAAGAGAGTTTTTTCTGCTTTCTGGGGTACGAAGGTTTTCACCACAGCATTTGCTAACTACCTCCCTTCAAAGCCCTGCTGGGGATGCATGACCCAGGTGCTGCTAGTGGGCAGAACAGCTCCGAGAATCACAAATGAAATGTATTACTTTCCAAGTGCCACCACCCTCTAAAAGCAGACATGCATTTAAAATGATTTCTCAAGTACCACTGGCAATTTACAAATGCTCCCACATCTCACTGCTGGTTATGAATGAAGAAGATCTGAAAACAGGGACTTCTTATTTCTTGATGAATTGAGTTTGATGCAAGAATTACAGTCACAAATGTTTTTGAAAATGTTGCCTTTCACTTCTGCGTATTCATGGAGCACATAGATGATAATCTTCTTCTGTCAGATTGATAATCAGAGTTAAGGGATCCACAAGAACATTTTTCTTCATGTTACTTTGAATCGTCTCTTTCCTTGGTATTTGTAATGCTCTTTCATTCTGAATCCATTAGCAATATGGAGAAAAGGAATATATAAGTAGATGTGAAAAATAAATTTTAATTCTAACTGTTCAGATATTTGCTTAGGGAAAAGGTGATATAGTAACTGAATTGCATTCTTAGATAACAAGGTTGTTGATGAGTTACACATATAATTTGATTCTCAAACAGAACCTAAATCCTTTATGCATCTGTCAGATATGGGGCAAATGTAGAGTTCTCTGTGCAGTTAAGTATTTGTGAATTGTGGTCAGATAGAGTTATTAGCTGAAATTTGTGAATGGTTTTGCATTGCTTAGAAATTGAAGAATTTATCACTTTTCTTGGACACAATTTGTGAAGAAAAAGATTAAGTTAAAGTAATCAAATATATTACTGTAAAGTATTTGTGCAGCTTATAAAGTGTATCTTTAAGTGAAGGCAGAGGTACTTGGCAAGAGAGAGACTGGTACTCATAGTTACGAAGCCAGTTTCAGCTGAGTCTCAAAGTGCATAGCATATATCTCAATTTTAAAGGGATTAGTTGATATTAAAAGGATTTCAAACCTAGTTTTGAACTCACAAGGCTTCAGCCTGTGAGTTCAAAATGAAAAGGATGGGGGCATATATAAACATGATTTGCAGAATTGAGTGTGATTTCTTGAAAGCTCTCAGTGCCCTTTTGATAGATACATAGATGTCATTGCTTTGCAGAGGGGGTAGGGAGCAGTGCAGAAATGTTATATGTCTTACTTTAAATCTCACAACAGATCTGTTGCAAAGTGGAGTTTAAAGCCGTTGATCCTGGCTTTTATTTTCTTATCATTATTGTGACAGGAATCCTAAAGGTGATACTCCTGATGAATGTTGTCCTTCTGTCAGTCTTTCTGCACTTGACTTACAGCACTTGCAATAGCCCTTCTATGTGCTTATGTTGTTTGCAGGATTCGGCGTCTGTTCCACTACATCGTCAACCTGCGCTACTTCGAGATGGTCATCCTCATAGTTATAGCCCTCAGCAGCATTGCCCTGGCTGCAGAAGACCCTGTCCAAGCTGAGTCACCGAGGAACGATGTGAGTACTAGCCAACATGGCCAGAATAAAGTTGTTCTGCTTCTCCCAACAGCTGTGTACGTGGCATGTCTGTTCCCATGTCCAGAGGATAACACGGTGCACTGGCAAGTGCAAAACTTTCTTTAATAACATACTCAAGTCACCTTTGTTCAAAACGTTCACAATTCCTGTCCCTTTCTTCTGCTTCAACCACATCTGAGTTTGAGAACTTGGAAATCACTGGTTGTTTGGCTGGTGTGACTTATGTGGAAGAAGCCTGCAGAGCTCACACACCGTTCAGCAAAGGGAAAGGCTTCCCCAGTCACGAGCCAGGGCTGACATTATCCTAAGATCCCCTGCTCCTGCTAGAGCAAAACGTGAGGAAGTGAAACCAGATATGGCTTTGTATCTTGGTGGGGCATGGTAGCAATTTCCTAGAATTAGTAGCAAATCTATTTAACCATGGATGTCAAACTGAACTTGGAGACTTCATAGATGGGTGCTGTTACAAGCAGAAGTAGGAGTGTGCCAGCTTGTACATGAGAGCGTGCAGCCCAGGAGTGTTTGTGATGCAGATAGCTGGGTGTCTTTTTCCAGGCACGTTCACATGAGGACACTGGCGCAGAGCTGGTTATAGCTACATGGACAACTGGGAGTCTACAGAACTGAAGATTAAATATAGAGATTACAATATGCAGTTGCCTAATTTTGGACTCTTCAGCATAGATAATTGCAGTATGTGGATACTGCGAGATATATATATATATATAGACTTAATATCCATTCACTATCCTTTTTTTTTTTTTTTTTTTTTAGAGGAGTATCCATGAATCCCTATATCAGTAACGAGGTGAAGTAGCTACGAGTAATCTCTCTTCCTCATCCTAATAACAGTGGAATCCATTTTACAAAAAGGATTTTATCACTCTATTACTCTCCCGAGTTCTTTAATAATACTACTGTCAGCTACAGCAGAAGAAGAACCCCAGCTGTTACGCAGATTCCGGCAAATAAGCTCTTTAGGAAAGGATGTTTAAATATCTTGATTTGAAAAATCCATTTTGCTTTAAACCTGCCATATATGCAGGTGCACCAAAGCACCCATGGGCATGCATACTGCAGTTTGTCAAGGGCTGGAAAAAATGTTACTCTTTAAATCAGATGATTCAAGTTTGTGCCTAAACGATTTGAAAGCCTCCTGTCAGATTATATTTACCCATTGTAGCAAATAAACCATTGCTAGAATAGACTTTTCGCTCATGTGCAGATTTTTTCACTGTGTAATCTCCCTTAATAGGCATTTCTCTTTCCCATTTAGGCTCTGAAATACTTGGATTATATATTTACGGGTGTCTTTACCTTTGAGATGGTGATCAAGGTAAGAATTTTTCTAAGCAGAAAGGTTCACCTCCCCTTTCAGATTTACACTCATCTACTTTTGGGAAGCTAGAGAAGGAGGGAGGAGCACGACAGAGCTCCAGGGTGCCTGGAGAGGCGGTGATGCTGGAAAGCTTTAACTCTGGAACAGCACTTGGAAGTAGCCAGTGCACAACAGATGCCTTTCTGTAGTAGCTTTCCTGGTTTCTCTAATCTTACATTTTATGGAGGAAAATAAGGATATCTTTAGTAGCTGTGGTTGTGTAAGAGAATAAGAAATGCAAATGCCTGATGCAGAGATGTCTGTGCGTGGCTGAGGACACGGAAGCTGATAGACCTTACTGAGACATGTCTGGTTCTTCCCTTTTCCTTTGATGCTGATCAGGAATATTAATAGTAACTGATTCTTGGTCTGTCATGTTTCAAGAAGTTGAGAATTCATCTTTTGACTTTACTCAGTAGAGTGATAGGTTTTGCGAAGACTGTGGGGTAGTACCTTCCCAGAAAGCACAATTCTATTAAAGGTAGGATTTATTCTTGGGATAATGATGGATTTAGTTTTTACTGTCAGAGCAAGACGTAAAAGAGATGGAGAATAAAACCCGACATTTTGCCTTGTTTGATCATTAGAAGGATTTGAAGCTATGTAAGGCAAGCAACCTTATGTGGGCAGCTGTAGAGCTCTCAGAATAACAGATAAAATGTCTCGTATGCACTTTGAGACTCAACAGTAGAAGACCTTTAGTGGCATTGTAAGGAGATGCTCAGTCTCATGCAGAAGGCAGCCAGGCTTTGCTGAGCAGCATCTTCCAGCAAGTGCTGTGGGGCAGATGTATTTGTTTTACTGTTGCATTTAGCTGTGGGTCTTCCTGCCCTCTCTTCGTGTTTTATTGTGTAATATCCTATGCCAGTCGTTAGTTCCTACTAATCTGGTGGGAATTGGGTAAAATAAAATTAAACTCTTTGGATGTTTGACACACAGTGTTCCCATAAATTAATGCATGTCTGTGCAAAGAATCCATGCATCAGTTAGTACTCTTGTCTCTCCTGCTTTTGATTATGGTTTATTGACTTCAGCTTCACTTTTGACAGAGCTCTCTACCTATTAGAGATGAGCAGCTTGACTAACTACCTAGATGTTGCCCTGCTGCTGGGAAGCCCTGAAGAAGTTTATGAAATATCATTTGATCAAGGACATTCCTCTGTACCTTTGTAGTGTTGATTTGGTACTTGCTTTATTAAAACTCTTTAATTTCATGTGTTTCCTCTGAAGATGATTGACTTGGGGCTGTTACTCCACCCTGGCTCCTACTTCCGTGACCTGTGGAATATCCTGGACTTCATTGTGGTCAGTGGGGCCTTGGTGGCATTTGCCTTTTCGTAAGTACATTTTCCTTAATATACCAATTTCTAGGAAAGAAGTTGCAGAGCAGGCAGGACCCTGGCACAGATCTAGTTGAAGTATAGTGTTTGTGGCTCCATTTCTCAGAGAAAAATTCAGTTTCTGCCCTTTATCATCTCGTAGCTGGGGGGAAGAAATGAAAAATCCCTAAATTTGTGTTGTAGAATATCTTGAAAATTCTCTCAGGGTTAGGGTGAGTCCATTCATTGTTCATTCAAGCAAAGATTTTTGTGAATGTTTGGCCAACTTCTTTTCAAAGACACATTGCAACTGTTTGTGGCAATCCAGTGTCTTCAGGCAATAATTTTAAAAATTTTTCTTCCTATGAAAAAATAGTTAATGAAATCAGCTGTTAACTCAGTGAACTCTTTACAAGACATTCTCTCTAGTCATGGATATTTCTGGTTCATATGCATTTGGTAGTTCTCTCTCCTCCTCCTCTCTCATTCAGGGTACTTGCATTTCCAGACAGTTTCACTTCTAAGCCTAATTGCTCCCTCCCTCAATCACAGCCCTCTGTTTATGGCATTAAATAAGGTGCCATGTGCTTCTTTAACGTCATGGGGGATTTTGAGCAATAGGCACAGAAGAATTGCTTTTATAAAATGAGGATTAGCCTTTTATTTGAGCGTTTTTCTCAGAAGAGACCAGAAGAAGAGTAATGCAGGTTCTTCAGAACTTGGGGAGCTCAGTATTGGATGATGGAAAGAAATTTTCCACATGCAGTTCTGGGCCATGGAAAAATTGTATTGCAAATGTTTTCCTGAGAAATTCTAGATGACCTGGAAATAAGGTAGAGACCTTGGCCAGTTTAATCTTCTGCTAAATTAGCCTTGAGTAATTACAGTGAACATTTAGCAGCCCATGCCCAAACTCCATTCACCTGTTTGTTGACATGATGATTAGAGAAGACAAAGAATTAGCAGTGTTTTACTTGCTAATGAGAAAAAGCATTCACCTTTGTCAAGGAACTGCAGAACCGTGTCTTGTAGACTGACAGTAATTTTTAGGCAGACAGCCATATCCGTTGCTCCTCTTATGTGCTCTGCTGATGAAAAATACTGCAACATCCCTCGTGGCACAAAAAGGTGCCAGGACCTTTCTGGTAAGGTTGGTCTGGAATATTTCTCGTAAGTGTTTAATTTTCTGAGGTGTCAAAATTCTTTCACATTAAGACTGCGAGATTTGTGGTTTAGATCTTCTATTCTTCATAGCAAATGCTGTATAAAAAAAAGTGTAAGCTCATTTGGCCAAGGAGTGGATGAGCAGAACAAGATGGGATTGACATTGTTGGTATGATTTTTCAGCCAGTTGAGGAGTGACATTTGGGAATATTGGGACCCAGGCTTTCTGTGGCCAGTCTTACACCAGAGAATTGTGTAGATCTTGGAGTGATGTCAAATATAAGTTCTTAAAAATGGATGTTGCCCTCCCCTCATTAAAGACTTTTCCCCTATTCATTAGAAATGTCTTTTTCAGAGGAGCTGAGTGCTCTGTTGTAAGCAAGGTTGTCTTGAGATGGAATTGCTGGTCTGATGAATGTCCTTCTTATCTAAAATTTGACATCCAAAACCAGGCTGCTTTTTAAGCTTGACTAGATGTGTGTGGCTTAGTTTCCATGAAACATGAAATATATTAGCATAACATCTTTCAGAACTGGATGTGGCCTGAGTTAAGCAAAAACATATTAAAAAAAAGTTTAGCAATTTAATGGAGCTCCTCTGAATTGAAGCAGGGTATAAACGTAAAATTATATTAGTCACAAGTATTAGTTTGCAAAACAATATTACCCAAGTCTGTGGTTAATGGAGAATTTCCATTTTTCACTAATAATTCAGACTTTGAAGGCAGAAGGGGCATTTTGTGAGCCCTTCAGAGCAACTCCATGTGCTGTGAAAACAAACATCAGGGTTTGCCCTTAAAACATCTTCTCTTTGAACAAGATTTTCTTTTGGACAAGCTGTGGATTTGGATTAAAATGAATAACTTTTAATTTTTATTAGTATTTTTGTGTTCAGGTTTTCTATTGCTTGTATTGGGCGATGAATATCTAACAGCAGCTCATCAGCCTCTAAATAAATTACTTGTGCATCCCCTGACTGCTTCGTAATAGTATGCCCCAAGCTCCTTCTATTTTACATTCTCTTTGAATAAGTATTGAGCAGGGATTTACAGAAATCAAATGCATAAAACCTGCCTGCCTATTTACTGTCTCCCAGATTAAAGTGAGTCAAACCTATTTCTGAGACTTGGAAAAATTTTAATTTCTTCTGTGATTTTTATTAAGACTGTAACCTCTGCTACATGTCCATGTTTCAACAGGCAGTAAGTGTTGACTTCCAATTCAGGGAATACTTGCAGTATCTCTGGTCTAACCTGAGAGCAGGATGTCCAGTCACTCATAGGAGATGACTTGCTCTCTGTTCCCACTAGTTGAGTTATGAATACTAACAAGTCTCAGACTGCTCAAATGAAAATTGCATAGATAGTCATGTCCCTAGCTCAGCTTCATTATTTGGTTAAATCAGACAGACGCACCAAGCCTGCTGAAATTTGATAATCCTGAAAACGAGCTTTTGGAGAATGAACTGGGTAATCTTCATAGTTTTGTTAGTGGGCTTTTTCCCGCAAACTCTGCAGTCCCATCACTCATCATCAGTGTCGCTGTAAAAATGTATTTAATGTGGCTGTTAGCAGTTTCTGTTTGCAAAAATACATGATTGCCACGCAGTGGGTGTGATTTAATTCATGCATGTTCTTGACCTCATCGGTGTCCAGTGAAGGTGATGGGAATCAACTTCGTGCTGAATAGACAGGTCACTGAAAACTTAGGAAAAACAGAGCTCCCTGAAATGCTTCCATCTAGAATATTGCAGCAGCCTATGTTTGTTTAGGCATACGAGATGGTATCATTCATTGCTGCAAGGTTCATAAAATCCATCTCAGCCTCTCAAACCAGCTATCAGTCTACTTTCTGCCTGTAGCTCTTTAGAAGCTACACTGTGCTTGACTGTAGTTAAAAAAAAAAAAAAACAACACAAAAAAACAAAGCCCCCAGCGAGATGCTAGAAACATTAATAATACTGATGATGATGATAATAAAATATCTTCTGTTTAGCAATGTATTTCAAGAGAAATTCCTTTCTTTTTCTAGAGATAAACATGCCACAAACATTGCAGACATGTTCTAGTCTTTAGGGAAATAGAAATAGAGCATCTTAAAGCAAGCTAGCAAATTTTCCATCAAAATTTATCAGCCCCAGGTGTAAAATGTACTCGCTCAATAGAAATAGCTGAAGAATAGCAGCAAGAGATTGCATTTTTACATTTTCAGCAACAGAAATCTGGCTGAGATGCACAGAATTTCACACTGTTCTTTGCAAAAGCATTTGCCAAACAACCAAGGTGGTTACCTCCCAGTGTCAGGAGGATGAAGGTGTATTTGCCCTGTCTGCTTGTCAGTCAGAGGGCGGATGCACCACGGGGGATGTGTGGGTACATGCTCTATGGCCAATCTGTTGCTTCCTTGCTTGTTTATTTTTATGAATGTTGAGTTGGTGGGCGTGGGACAGGGGATGGGGTTATCTGCCAGCACATACCTGTATGTGCACGGGATGCACTGTATAGCCTTATGTTTCTGTTTGTCATTGACTCTGCTCTTTCTTTGTCTTCTTCTTGCTGGAATCTCTCTCTAGGAGTTTCATGGGGTAATACGTTATTCCTGTCTCTTGCTGCACTGTTATGCCTGTGAAATATGTCTACACACACCTGCCACTGTGGAAACAAACCATGTTACACCCATTGCATTGACTCCTTTGTCCCTTTATTACTCATTATTCAGTGAAACGTATTTTCCCTTAACAATCTTCATTCATCCTAATTTTCTTTAGGCAGAGGATAGAAGCAGACTAGAAAGCCAAGTGGACCAGAGAGTCAGAAACCTTAATAAGCAGATATATTTGTACCAAAAAGATTTGAGGGGATGACTTAGTGGATACATCATTAATGTGTGAGTTGCAGTTCATGAAAATCTGAATAAGTAGGTTTAAAGAAGCAGTTTTATTCTCTTTCAGAGGACTGCACCTCTAAACTGCATTAAGCAGTGCTGGACGCTTCAGGGCTAGTTTTGTGCAGTCTGGGCAATGTGACCCAGCTGGGATTCAGGCTGTCAGCCTCTGACATTGATGAAAAGTCTTTGACAGGAAAACAGAGTGTAGAGAGTTTTTTGAGAGGTTGGCAGAGCAATTTGTAAAGAAGGAGGTAGCAAAAGTTGCATTTAACCATCTGCAAGGAGGTGGCAGTTTTGTCGTCGGTGTGGTACAGCGCAGCTTTGCTCCAGGGACGGAGGGGGAGGCAGAGCTGCATTGTCTCACGCCCCAGTTCCAAGCAGGGCAGGAGCTCAGGTGGGCTCCTCCGCAGCAGATAACCCAGAGATGCACTGAAAAGCATGCAAAGAAAGGTCTTTGATGTGGTTCAGCAAATTGGCTCCTTGTTTCTTTCATTTGTCTAGGAAACCAGATCATTTAGACCCTGGAAGAGGGTGGCTTTGTGTTTGGGCAGAGTTGCATGACCTCATTTACTCTTTGGTGGAGGAACTCGCTTTCTTCCTTGGGGATTTCAGGCAATTGCAGAAGGTGGTGACTCCACCCTACTCTGAATATTTGATGACATGACTCTTAAGAGGCCCATGTTATGTGAAATGAGAGCTGCTGGCAGGAGCAACAGAAACAAGAAGCTTCCATTTTAAAGAACTATTAATTTTTTAACGGATCTTTTATTTAATAAAGGAAAAAAGGCCATGCAAAGCTCTTTTAAAATATTTTTAATGTTTTCAATAAATGAGGAACAAACTGTCCCAGAAAAAAACAGAACTAGCCTAATGCGACAAGAATTGACCTAATGCATTTTATTTCTTCATGGTGTTTTTTGTTTTTTTTTTTAAGTCACTGGACTTCTGTTCATTCTCTGTCTTTATCCTGCTTGCTCTTCTACAGCTCTTCTGAATTTTGTAGTCATTATTCTGCAGACACCTAAGAGCTTGTCCTTCCATAGCAATTTTTTTTTGTTGTGAGAAATATTCTGGTCAAATGTGTGCTTATATACACCTTTTGACTGAATCCTAGTTCCATCTGGACTTTTTATTTTGTGGGACATCTGGCTTTGTATTAAAGTGATGTAAAAAACAATATTGGCAGAGGAGGTTCTTAAAAACACCAAAACTAACCCTTCAGGTTTTATTTGACAGGCTGAAATAGTTGCAGAAGGTCCATTGAAAAAGCTTTCTCCTATAGCAGGAACCTTTCTGTGACAAGAAATAAGTATGGGTTTTCAGGATTCTGTATATGACTTAGATCATAAATCCCATTAATATTTAATTGGCTCATGCTCTTTATTTGCTTAGGTGCCTGAAAGGAAAAAAAAATAAAAATCAACCTTTCTTAGTGTCCTTCATTCATGCAGAAGGAATTTTGTAGGACTGGAGCTGTCTGCCCTTCACCTCCAAGCTCTCAGTGCAGTCATCCACACGCCTCCCCATGCAAGGGGAAAACAGCTTCTCTCATCGACCCAAGAGGAGGGATTTGCTTTGCCCTACCTGTTCACGAGTCCCCAGTAGGTCTGTTTAACTTTCCTAGAAATATTAAGACCACAAAGGTTGTTGCTTCAGGCTTGGGGCCAGCCCTGTGACACCTGAGCTAGCTCCTTCAGAGATGAGAAGTATCTTTCTCGTCTGAACTTCCCTTCCAGGAGGCCTTATTGGTATGGTTGTTATTTAGCACAAACACATGGCAGCAACAGGGGAGGTTTAGACTGGACACTAGGAAAAAATTTTTCAGAGAAAGAGTGGTCAGAGAGTGGAATAAGCTGCCCAGGGAGGGGGGTGGAGTCCCTGTCCCTGGATGTGTATAAGGGTTGTTTGGGTAGCCGCTGATGGTTTGACTCGATCCCAAGGGTCTTTTCCAACCTGAATTATTCTGTGGTAGTAAATAGGTGTTTTGGTCTCCGGGATTCAGGAGCACTAGAAGACACCATGCAGAAATAGTCTGTGTTTCTGCTTCAGTCCAGGTGAGGATTATTGAGGTTTATTACTTTGGTTGCTACCTGCCAGTGGCAGTGCTGCTAAGCTGGGCTCTGTGTGTTAATCTGCAAACCAGAAACATGGCCACAAATGATTGGAATATAATTCTGGGGCAAGGTATCCCATCTCTTTTTTTTTCCTACTGCTCCAACCACATGTCCCTTAACCCTCTCACCTTCGCTCATCTCTCACCTCTACTTTCCTGAGCTCCTACCTCTTCACCCTCTTTGCCCTGGCTTCCTCATCTACTTAAACCTCAAATGGCTGGGCAACATGGAGCAACCCAAGCGATTTGCTTGGCTTTCGAGAGGGAGGAGGGCAGAGGGAACAGAAGGGGCAGCCAATGTGACAGGCATGTGCTGGGTGACCATCAGCTATGGGGACAAGCAGGCTAGCTAAGCCAGGTGGTGTCTCCTTCCTGGTAACCTATTTCCCCTTCTACTTCCCTCCTGCTGCTGACCATCCTCCTCAAGAGGCTGAACAAATTGTTTTTCAACCAGGGCATTGCTAAGGATCAGACAAATTTGCCTGGGCAGTAGGAGAGCTCCAGTTTGGCTGGCTCAGCTGGAGGCTATGGTGACAAGGGGATGGCTGCAGTGGCTGTGCCAGAATCACTGCTTGCTAGGAGTTGGTGATCTGAAAGCAAGTATGCAAAGCCAAAGATGGGCCCGATCTTCAGTTATGCTAAAACCTGAAGAGAAAGCCAGTAAAAGCTATGTTGGCAGTGTCTGCTTCATGTCGACCAGATTAAAGTGTGTCTAATGAGAATCGAAAATTACTTCGTTTAAATATATAACATTTTTCAGCATTAAATCAGTCCAGTAACTGTGAGTATTAGCTCAATCACCTGGATTTACAGCCGTGCCAGCAGTCAGGATCCATCTGCAGCTGATTAAAATGACCCTAAAGCAGCCCTGAAAGAGGACATAGAGAGAGGATAAGTAAATATCCATCCATGCTCCCCCTCTTCTCCATTTCTGTTAAATTATGTGCAAAGACAACTTTCATTCAATGTATAAGTCACTGGGATACAGCTCAAGGCTTTCCAAAAATTTCTTATGTCTCACTGCTTATTGCATTTCAGGACAACTGCAGTGACTGGTAATTGGAGAAAGAGACCAGAGATGAGACAGGAATGCGTGTTTCTAGGTTGCAGATTCCAGTCTAGTGCTAGTATTGAGTAGTACAGTATTAGTACTGAGTTACGAGTCATCTAGAAGTGGATAGATTGCAAAAAGACCCTTCCAGGGCTGAGCAAGGTCAGCCAGCCATGAAACTGGGTGGTTTCCTCCACTCCTGGTGTTTATCCCTTAGGGCAGTGCATAGGGCTGGCTGCACTGGCGGGAAAGCTTTGCAGTCCACTGCCTGCACATCTTTCTTGTGAGTCTCTTGGGTTACTTGTATTTCTATTGCTTTCCTGTTGGAGAAATGTTTAGCAAACTGGAAGAGCATAGAATAGGTATATCAGCATCTGTTCAACATGTTATTCATTCACACCTGTGTTACTTCAATACAATCTCAGACCCAAACCTACAGTCATGAATAAAACTTTGTTAAAGATTTTCATCCCATTTTTCACTTCATATGAAATGGAGGGGAATGTAATTGTTTGCTGTTGGGTTGAAGGAAGATGTAACTGTCTTTTTGATTTATTTTGGAAGCGCACAAGGCAAGGAACTCTGTCCTTCCCCTAAAAACCTCTTAATGGTAACAAGAAGAATGGTCTCAAGTCTTGCACTCAGTTTTAACAAAACTAAAAAAAAAAAAAAAAAAAAGATGACTTGCAGAACCTGCATGCGTAAGTGGGAAGTTGCCCTAGCACTGTTCCAGGCATGTAATATGTTGTCATATTACATGTTCCTGCATGGATTTGGTAGCATGTCTTCCAAGAGAGACTCGAGGATGAGGGTACAGATATGGAGTGGCTCTGTCCCTCACCATGAAGGCTCCAGTTCCTTCTGGTCGCTGTCTGCTTGTCTAGACACGACGTCCCTGCCAGAGAAGTGCAAGGAGCACGCAGAGAAACATCCTCCTGTCTCACCCAGGTGCCTGGGAGGGAGGAAAGCCAAGTCTGACTTTCTCACTTCTGACTGGGGCTGGGATGACGACAATGAACCTCCTCTCCTGGTGGCTGCAGCCGAGGTGTGCTGCTGCCCTGGATTTGACTGTTGCCTGGGTGGGCAGTTGGGGCAGGAAGGTCACCAGGTCCTGGGTGATGCTTGGTGTGTAGCTGGGAAGTGAGCGAAGGCTGGAGAGCGCATGTGGCCAGATGCTGCGAGGACTATGTCCTGCCCACAGCCTTCCTCCTGTGAGGTGATTAACACGTCTCAAGTGGGCGTTTGTTCATCTGCAGTCCTCACTAGTGCTGTCTGCATCCATGGTGAGGATGGCACCCAGAACCTGTAGAAAAACCCAAAACCCAAACCGATTCCACAACCAAAACCACACTGGGTACCTATAGATATTCTAGTTAGTGACCTGAGGACCAAACTATTTCCTCTGTTGTTTTTTGTACCTTTTATCCCTTGCAGAGGAACCAAAGGCAAGGACATCAACACAATCAAGTCATTGCGAGTTCTGCGGGTCCTAAGACCGCTGAAGACTATTAAACGGCTGCCAAAACTAAAGGTTAGAGAATTAACGACAAATCTTTCCTTCTCTGGAGGTTTGCAACTGATCTGAGTGAAAGCTGATGGACTAAACTTAATCCAAGTTATTTCTGTTCCTTTTATTTTGTTGCAATTAATCTCTTTGCCAGATTTATAAAAATAGCTGTGCAGATGTTTAGCAAATGTCGAACACTTGTTTCTTTTGCAAACATGGTGTGCAATATTATGAATTATTGTGAATCCGCATTAAAATCAAACTTCTAAAAAAAGAAAAGAAAAAATGCAAATAAATTAAATTGCGGTTTGTAAGTGTGATGCTCTTAGAAATGATATAGGAGAAAATAGGTTTTGGAGTGTCTGACTTTCCCTAGAGAACTTAACATGAATATTGCAAGATTTTCCACAGTCTGTCTAACGAGAAATGTCATTGCTGTATGAGGACTTCTAATCTGCTCATATTTTCTGTTAAAGAATATATAGTGCAGAGTTTTATAGCAGTACCCTTTCATGTCTATAATACTAAGTTACAAGGTAAAATAAATGTAATGGCCTGTGGTTACTTATTCAACATCACTTCACAAATACTTTGAAATACAGTCAGGACCTGAAAGCAACGAATGGAAGGAGTTAAAAAATTAAGTAATTTCTGAGTTTCATCAGAGACATCACTGCTTGCAGGCTCTTCCGTGAGGGATGGGGGAAAAGCGATGGGTGCTTTTGCAGTGGTGAAACTATGTCTGGCAATTCCTGTTTTTACATAGTGGCACGTAAACCTCAGGGTCAGCTGTTATATATATTTGCTTTTGTCCTTACCTACAATTCATGCTTAAATAATTATGTTTTTATGCATTTTTATGCATACTAAATTTACCTTAAAAGATAAGGAATGGTAATGTAGAACAATGTAGAAAATGGTCTTTATTTGTTTAGAAATCTGAAATGTACAGCTCTTAGGTCATAAAACAGTCAACAGGAGCTCACTCTTACAGCAGGACGCCAAACACTTGCTTTTTATTGAACGTCTTCTTTATTTTTGAGCCATTTTACGCAGTAATTTTACCACTTTTAAAGAAGTATTCAGAAATCTTTCTGTGAAGCAGAAGTCATAGTCATATGGTTTGTCTTCAAAATTATTTCAAATTTTTTTTTCCTGGATGTGGCCTTGTATGCAACAATCAGCAAGATTAATGGGGTGATTAGAGATATTTCCAGCGTTTTAATTCAGGATTTCTGGGTTGCATCAGAAGTGTAATTTTGTGAATTATTCACTTCCATTCAGAGAAACAGGAACGGTATTGTACAAACCCCATGCTTGGGCAGTAAGACTGTTCAATTTCTATTATTATGACAAACTTCTCAGACTAAAATTAAACTGCAAATTACTTGTAACAATGAATCAGTGACTAACAACCAATAATAAATGCATTTGAGAAGTTCTTTGCAGGGAGTTCAGAAGTGACATATGCTGACTAGATTAGTCATACTTAATTTTGATAGGCAGTTCATTAGAAAAAATATTATTCGAAGCATTTGGTTGCTTTGTATCTGGTATATTTTCTTTATTATTCAAACAGTTCAAATAACAGTCAATGAGTAAAATATTTGATGAGTTTATACCTATCCACTGGGAATAAATTAAACACAAGTATGTTTTTCATTTCATAATTGGCCATGGAAATATTTGCTTAGGACTAATATTTATCTCAATGAGCTGTGATTGTCTTTAGAAATTTTATGGGCAGCATCAGAAAATTCTGTGGCACAGCCAAACTCGCCAAGAAAGCAGGAGATGTAGGAAGCTGGTGTTATTTCTCACAGTGGGAGCATGACTCTTGGTCAAGCGCTTGGTGTACAATCCCATGAAATCATCTGTGGGTTGTAAGTTGAGTAATTACTCCCAAGAGTACTTAGATGCTAGATGCCAAGATGTCAGATGCACTTTTCTTTCAACCCCTTAACCTTGTTCTCCTTTGTCCCCAGGCTGTCTTTGACTGCGTGGTGAATTCCCTGAAGAACGTCCTCAATATCCTCATAGTTTACATGCTATTCATGTTCATTTTTGCCGTTATTGCTGTGCAGCTCTTCAAAGGCAGATTCTTCTACTGCACCGATGAGTCGAAGGAGCTGGAAAAGGACTGCAGGTATGGCCGGGGGCAGGGGCTGAGGGGGAGCCCGACTTTCCTCTGTCAGCAGCAGCTCCCTTGACTGTCCCAAAGCTGCATCAGCCAGGTATCTGCTGAGCTTGATGAGTCTCCTGTAAGTAAGAGCAATGCTTCAGCACAATTACCCTAGAGGTGAATTTTCCCTTTTGTTGTTTTAATAACTGCATCATTCCTGGCTTTGATTTAGCACATGCTTACCCAAATGCTTAATGATGCACAGGAGCAGGCTCTTTTTCCCAGGGAGGGCTAGGTGTGATTTTAAGGTAAGGGGTTTTTGAAGGGATGGTGTGACTCCTTTTTCTATCTGCTGCCTTGATTCTTAGGGCTCATATGAATTAGAAAAGCATAATGAATACATAATTAGAAGTGAGTTGGTAGGAAATTGAAGAGCTCCTAATTAGCTAGAAAAGGGGTCAGTATTTGAATATCTTTAAAAGCCCTGTCATGCTTTGTTTTTTGCAGCAGACTGTCAAGGTGCTTTACTCAACACAGCACGCATCTTCCTCACTTGCCTTTTTTCTTGGCACCAAACCACATCCTCAGCACTGCCCAGGTCCGCCTGCGTTACCGCTCCTGGGCTGCCTTGCAGATGCAGGGCACATCCCTGGTGGGATCGCGTGCACACAGCAGCTCCAGAGGCTGTCACTGCAGTTCTTCCTTGCAATAAAACAGATATATTACAGAAATAAATGTGAAACTGTAGAAAAATGTAGGTTGGATGGGAACTCTCCAGATGCCAGGTCCCTCAGCCCCTCAAAGCAGGACACAGTTAGAAGTTAGATCCAACTCTGAAGGAGGAGCCAGAGACTTTTCCACACCAAGCAGCCCAGTTTTCTGTGGGGTCAAACAATCTGGGAGCCAGCGTGCTGTTAACTGATGGCTTTGCCTAATGGATGAATGTCCAGCTTACAATTTCTTTCATTTCTAGACCTCAGGTTCAGCTCCCGTGGCGTGAAATGGCTCAAAAGATAGCCTTTAGTTCTGTTACAAACCTAGGGGCTGTCGCTTTATTTATATTTAATACATAGCACAGTAGGACTCTGCTACTGGGGCTTTTCGATGCTCCTCAGTGAGTCATATGAAATGGCTGATTTGCTTTAATTCTCTCATTTGGTCTGAATCACTGTTTTTCTTAGGGGTCAGTACCTCGATTATGAAAAAAATGAGGTGGAGGCGCAGCCCAGGGAATGGAAAAAATATGAGTTCCACTACGACAACGTTCTCTGGGCTCTCCTTACGCTCTTCACTGTCTCCACAGGCGAAGGGTGGCCAACGTGAGTACCCGGGACTGGCAGGGTCAGTGATCACAGAGGTAGTGACAGCTTTCCACAGCTCGGAGGGACATGTAAATGGCAGGTGACCTGTGAAATAAGAATAGTCTTTTATCAGCTAAACTTTTATTTTCCCTTGTGTGATTATTGGGTGAATCAGCAGACAAGGCTCTGCATTTTTCTTGATGTTTTTCTGAGCTTGCACAGGGATGCTTAGGCAGTTTTCAGTACTTAATAGCCTGCTTGCTCCAGTCATTTGGACTTGCACACCTTTCTCAGGTGTAAAGTTGATAATGGGAATATAAGAAAATAAGGGGAAAAAGTATTGTGACCTATGCTGAAAGTATGCTGGATGTGACAGTCCCAAAATTACTGTTCAGCGTATGCCTTTATTTTGGCATGCTTTCCTGCTGGGACATGTGGAGTACAATTCATGCTCAGGGTTTCTCTACAGTAGGCCTTCCCTGTTCTCCACTTTCAGCTATTTCATAAATAAAGAATAAAACATACAGCATCAGTGTCCCTTCTCCAGTCCCTCACTGTGTTCCACTACTTGGAGATCATCAACCGCTTTCTTTTCCCACCCTTACTTCATCCCTGTTAATCAGAGAAAAGAAGCCAGATCTAACTGTATCCTCTCCCCTTGGCCAGGGGGATAAGTAGATCTGTATGTAGCAGATCTCCATTATTCTGCAGAATGGTGAAAACACCAAGGATTTCCCTGAACATATCCTCAAGGAAAACTTCTTCCCAGCCATAAAGATGGGAGTGAGTTTGACTTGAGCATACGTGGAAAACCCTCCCTGCAGTGAAGGCCAGTGAGTGACTATGAGGGTGTCATTGGTGCTTCACACTGATTTCATTGACTTTTCTTCTCTCTTTGCGCTTGATTGCAGTGTGCTGAAGCACTCGGTGGATGCTACCTATGAGGAACAGGGTCCCAGCCCTGGTTACCGAATGGAAATGTCTATCTTTTATGTGGTGTATTTTGTTGTCTTCCCTTTTTTCTTTGTGAACATCTTTGTGGCGTTAATCATCATCACCTTCCAAGAGCAAGGAGATAAAGTGATGTCAGAGTGCAGCCTTGAGAAAAACGAGGTACCCGCATCTTCTGAATCCAGACTTAGCACCTGGGGGCTCAGAGCACCTCAATACTCTGTTGGAAGCCCACTCCTCATCCCTGCCATGCTCTGGGGTCTTTAGAGCACTCATCACCTGAGGGTGTGTGGTGTAGAGACCAAACAAATTACAGACTGTTTCAGGTTTTGCATAAAAACAAAACCAGGGAGAGCCCCCAAATGCTGCATGTTAGTAAGCACTGTCACACGTCCCTGTGGGCCACACCTCCACTTCAAAGTGAATATAGGCTTGCATGTTAGCTCAAGCATGTAGGTGTGGAAGGAGACAGAAATCTTCGGCCTTTTAGAGGCCAGTCATCAGAGATCAAACTGAACTACAATTGCTACAGCTCCCCAAAGGAGCGCTCCTCTCACCAGGCTGGCTTTGTGCCTGGCTGAGATGATGTCCTCCTGACAGCAGCTGAGAGTAGATGTCTTGGGAAGAGTATAAAGCCAGGGCAAGCATGTATGAGACTGTTCTTTAATGCCCTCACAAATGCCATCATTTTCAGCTCAGGAACTTCCCGAGTTGAACAGGTTTTTTCTTTAGTTAGCGGTATCTGTGTATTTTTCTTCCATGAACGTATCCAGTTTCCTCCTGAAATCCTGTAGATTTTAGCATCCACAACATCCTTTGCCTGGGATCCCACAGCCTCAATGACCTGTTGTGTGAAAAAACATCTCTTCATTTATTTTGAAACTGAAACCTGATTTTTAATTAAAAGAGATTAGATTTTAATCTGATTTATTAATTAGTGCGTTGTTTGTCTATATGAACAAAAAGTCCAAAATAAAGCAGAACATTTAGAGATGCTTTACTCACATTATTTTTCAACTAGGCAGAGAATATTTTTGCACTAATTTGAGACTGAATTCTTATCTAAATCCAAGATGAGAAAATGCTTCAGAATCAAAACTTCTTGCGGGTAGAAATCAATTTTTAATGCAGTTTTATACTCATAATAATGTGAACTGAAATACCCAACTAAGGGGGTCTTTGAGAGTTCACCCAGTAATATTTGTTGGATAAATTATTGGTTGAGTCCAGTTCACATTTTATGAAATGTTATTAGCTGGACGGGTTTTGCTATGTGTGAGAACATACCTTAGTTTCACAATACCTTTTTTTTAAGCACAGATAACATCTTTACCAGTCCTCCAGTTGCTACAGTTACATATCAGGAGGAATTGGCAAAGTGTTTTCTGAAGTGAGGCTGTGGATTTATAACACTCTTCCCTAAGTGGGAAGGGATCAGGACCAACTGGGAGCTGAACTGCAATGGAAGGATGTCTCCTAGGATTGCAGGGGGTCATAGGAGTGTTGTGGGGTTTAATATTTCAGCTAGTGTCCAAAAGTGATTACAATTTGGGGATCCTGTGCTACATTTTACGAGGCAGTCAGTACTCGCATTGTGTATGAGAAACACTTAGAAATACCATCCTCCACTAAATGCTCCACTCTCTCTCCAAATGATATCCTGAGTGATAGAGACTGCCAGCCCTTTTTTGTACTCTTTTCATCCCATTTTTGTTTTGTAGAGGGCCTGCATAGACTTCGCCATAAGTGCCAAGCCACTGACCCGCTACATGCCTCAGAACAAGCAATCTTTTCAGTACAAGATGTGGAAATTTGTGGTGTCCCCTCCCTTTGAGTATTTTATCATGGTCATGATTGCACTCAATACCATTGTTCTAATGATGAAGGTTAGTGGGCTGTTACTGAATCTTTGCAATTTTGGGCTAGTGAATGCAGTGTTTGCTGGAGAGGCTTTGCACTCTCCACCTGAGCCGGGGGGGGTTTGGCAGGAGCAATTGCCACTTCTCATCTGCCTGATGTTGTTTTTAGAGGCTTTGTGGGATTTCTTCAGTCCCTAAAGGGAGGTGGTTTATTTGTGATGAGATATTGTGAATGGGATTCCCCTGCACAGTGCTTGTTTGTCTCGTAGCCCCTTCAGCATATGGTCAGTGGGATGGGAACTGGAGTCTGCACATCCTGAGGTCCCAGCTCCACCTGGGCTTCCTGCTGCAGCACAGGGTCACTTTTTGGGGATGCTCAACATCCTGCTACCCCAGGGAAATTGCTCCAATCTGCAGCAGTGTCAAACTTCTGGGACATGATCCACAGTGCCTAAGAGGAAGAGAGGCAAATGGCTGGATATTGTAGATGATCTTCCCCCCTATCCCTTGCCTAGCTTAGAGTATGTTCACTGTCAAGGGGTCACCATATTCTTAGGGTCTGCTGAAACGGAACACAGTTCTGCACATGTCCTCTGATATTGAAAATGCCCTTCCTCTCTCCTGATCCATGCTCTGCTTACACCAGCAACAGTCTCTCCATCCTGGTGTATCCCCAGCTACCCCATTAAGATAGCACATAAGCAATGGTGTGCTTCTGGAGTGGAATGAATAACCATATTGTTAACCCCAAGTTTTGCTTAAAGTGAGCTCAAAATCTGGCACTAAAATGGGCAAGAGTCTTGCAGTCAGGCAAGTGAGCTGGGAAGGTTTTATTCTATAAGTGATCTTCCAGTAACAGCCTTTCTTCCATCCTGGTTTAGTTCTATGATGCTCCAGAAGCATATGAAGAAATGTTGAAATGCCTGAATATTGTGTTTACATCCATGTTTTCAATGGAATGTGTGCTGAAGATCATTGCCTTTGGTGTCCTGGTATGTGCCTTCCTTGTTTACTTTCAACTGTTTCCTCTCTACATGAAACGCTTGTATTTCGTGATGCGCATTTAAAAACAAACAAAAAAAGCCTGTGTTGAAAAAAAAAAAAAAATAACCCCTGGATCCCTCTATCCCCTTGTGTTTTCATTTGGCAGAATTATTTCCGAGATGCCTGGAATGTCTTTGATTTTGTAACAGTGTTGGGAAGTATTACTGATATTTTAGTAACGGAGATTGCGGTAAGTACAGTTTGCTCAGTTTGCTTCATTTACCAACAAAGCTGTACCCTGTCAAGACACTGCACCTTTTCCCTACCAGCCTTATTCCCCAGAGCTACCTCTGGGACTCACCATGTGATGGTGTCCTTGGGTGACCTGGCAGCCTGTTTCCATTAGCTCTGCTCATTCTGTGGCAATGACCACAGCTGTCTGCCCCAAAGACTTCCATGCAAAAAGCTGTGATGAGAATGACAGTGTTAATGACTCTGCCAGGAAACAACCTCTCTTTCTTGTTCAGCAAACAACTCTTAACCCCAAGCCGTTTTTGCCTATTAATGGAAAAATCCTGTTGAATTTAATAGAGGGAAAAGAGCAGAAGGATTGTGTTGAGGACTGCTGTTTTAGAGTGTGAGGTGCTTTGCAGGGCACACGCACATGCATGTCCCTTGGGTTCCTACCCAGTCTTGGTCACGGGGCAGAGTGAGGGCAGTAGGAGAAGCGAGAAAGGGAGAGGGCATGGGAATATAGAAACAGCCAGAAACTCATCAATCTGCACAGTCTGGATTAGGGCACCATGGTGCATTTATGTTATGTGCACAAAAACTTTGTGGGGCAATTACTAAAACAAAAAACTTTACCATAGGATTTGTTGGCCAGCCCTACAATGACTGCTGTCTCCCTGCTAATGAGTCCTGCAGATTACATGAAGTGTACAAACTTGCCATTAAATTCTAGAGGATTTTTCCATAAGGGCAGCAAATGTCTGACTCAAGCCTTGACAGCCTGATATTATCCAGTTTATAAATTGCTCCTTTCCCAATGCATGTTTTAGCTGATGATGCTGTATGTGTATGTGATGAATTTGAACTTTATCATAATTTTTTTTCTCAGTCCCTGAGATTTGCTTACAGATCTGTTTTGTGTGTGCTTAGAACTGTGCTCCCCAGACTTCTTTACAGGACATTCAGCTGGTGGTGAAGACTGTATTAATGTTTCTAACAAATATGTTATTGCCTAACCTCCTTGGTACAAAAAAGCACACAAAACCCCAAAGTTTTACTCCCCCCACACATGGCATTCATTTAACAGTTGGTGAATTCTCTTTCGTAGACTTTGGATTACCTTTTGTTTTCAATGCACAGCTTGGAGCCAGGGTGAAGTTGCTCAGATCAAACACAGGGTCTGACTACCACTTCTCTGAGTGCTTAGGAGATTTATTGCACTGTGGAAGGTACTGGGTTCTTGCCTCCACTCCCTCTGTCAATGGGACATGCTTTCTTGCCAGACTCAGCAACCCAAACTTTTGCCTTGGTTTGAAAATTTGTGAAAACCTTTGCAAGTCAGCCACAAACAGAGACTGACACTTCTCTTCCACCCCTCCTTTGGCTACTTTTTCCGGGAGGAAGCACCACAGCCAACTCGCACGTGGTAAGGGAGCCTGTGGTCTCTCCAAGATGGGCATCTTCTCATTCAGGAAGGCGTCTCCTTTGCAGCATCAAGCCCACACACTTCTTATTAAAATCCTGCTTTGGACAGCTGTTTTGCAGGCGGAGAGCAGCCATCAGTGTTGCCTGTTCCCTGCTCGGCAGGTAGCAGTCCCCGCTCAGTTAACAGGCCACTGCCTCCAGCTCCCACAGGGGTGGTCCAGCCTCAGTGAGGGCATCTGGCACCTGGGGAATTGACTGCGGACTGATCAAGTTGGGCTGTGATACGTCAATGAATTTAAGACAAAGCCACAGCACATCTGGGTCTGTGTATGCAAGTCTCCAGCTTTTTGGAAACAGCAGCTGTCCCTTGGCACTGCTGGTGAACTATCAAGGGTAGGAGAGTTTTTGTAGGGAGAGGTTCACCACCCCTCTTCTGGTCTTTGGGCTGAAGAGCAAACGTGCTCCCACATACCCTTGTGTGAGTTGCCAGGCACTGATGCAATAACTTTGAGGGTGCTGGGAGTGATGACATCACCCTTCCCTGCTGCTGTAATTTCTCTGGTTTCCACCATCAAAGATAGCAGCACTTTGGGGATGCCTTTGAAGAGTAGTATGAATTACCTCTAAAACCAGTCAGTAAACTCCAAGCACCTATACACCTTTCCATTATTGTCCCAGGTTGTAATGAAGAGGCTTTTGATTTATGAGTAACTAGATCCATTAGGTCAAACCTTAGAGAGGGCTTCCTAATGCAGCTCAACAGCTTCCCCTGGAAGTGTGTCCAATATAAAGCTGCTCACAAACATGTCTTTAATATAAAAGCCCTCAGTACCACTTCAGCCCTTGACCTTTTGATCTTCTGTCTCAGTCCATAGTCCCGTTTGAGCTCCGCTCTCTCTAAATCTTCCCCTTCTGCAGCACTTCTGCATAGCCACCATGTCTCCTTTCCACCTGCTCTCCCTGCAGACAGAGTGCCCAGAGGCCCACCCCCAGCTTCTTGTTAGACTTGTTTTTCAGAACTTCTTTCCTCTGACCTCTTTCCAGCCCACGCCTTACTGCAGCACCATGCTCACCTGCCCTGGTGGCTGCTGTAGCCACCAGCACACCTGCCTTAAGCCACACACATCCACCTCGCGGCCTCAGACAGGGATGATGGGCTGAGGGTTCAAAGGCCTTGTGCACAGCTTGCTGAAGAGGCGTTAAGAGCTTAATTTGCTTAAAGATGACCATGATGCACAGGTCTCAAAATCACTGCTTAATTACATGAGTGGAAGTTTGCACTGGCGCCCCAAAGATTACATGTATAACAGAATTGTTAATAGCAGCAAATAATGGCAGGTTTCAGGACACCTTTCATGGAACAGTTAATCGTCCTTCATCCAGAGGCATGTGGTGGAGGTAGCCTTGTACCAGGATCTCCATTGCCACTACAAGCCTTCCTCTCCTTCCAGTCCTGAGAACAGTCTGTGGCACGTGGGGTGGAAAACAAGCAGAAGGAGCCAGTGCTCTGCTCTGGTCCCATTTTGTTGGCTCTGTGATAGGTTGCAGCACATGTTTTTCTGACCCACGGCCCATCAAGGGAAACCCGAGAGCTCTCAAAGCCGCTGGGAAACACCAGGCCTTTTGCTCCCTGGAAAGTGGTGCAATGCATATATATCCTGGAAGAGTTACACTTTAAACCATGTTTGTAATATATAACCTGCTGTTTTGTTAAACTGGAGTTGCACCTGAGTCACTTAAATACTTCTGGTACTTAGATCCAATTAAAAAAATTTAGAAAAGGGCTGAAAAGCCCGATGCAGTGATAGCAAGCATGCTGTTTGCAGACAGCAGGGACCAAGGTGAGGACCGGTGGCTGTCTGATTCACAGAGCACAGATCGGGCATATGGGCTTGTCTTTAATCCCACTGCCTCTGCCCAACCACTCTTTGCCCTTTATATTTCCAGGTAGAGTAGAGTAGAAACTAAGGCTCAGGATGAACATCCACTGCAGAAAGCGCCATAGCTAATCCTGCTAACTCCAACTTTCTGGCTCGGTATATGACCCAGGGTGCAGCAGCTCTCTGCACTGTGTTACAGAGCTGAGAGTAATCAAATGGAACAGATCTTTCCTCGTTATGACTCAGAGCTGTGTCCCCAACAGAGGATGCCCTCTTCTCCATTTGCCTTCCTCAGCTCTAGCCTCTCCTCGGCTGATGGGCAGCCGTGGGGACAGTTGGGTGGCAGCCCCCATTAGTCCTTCCCTGTGCATTCAGCCCTGTTATTACCTGCTATTACATGTGAGGGTTTCTCAGGATGAGAAGCCCAGGGACAGCCACATCATCTCAACAGTCAGTCTGCATCGGTCCCCGTAACACCCACTCATGAAGCCCTGCAGCTCCCTGTGGAGAGGGGATGGTGTCTGGGCATGACTTGGAGATCAGGCTCACACATAGTTGCAGGAGCACAACTTTTCTCTATGACTACATTTTCCAGCTGTAAGTGTTCTCCAAGGTAAATAAACCTGCTCACCTGGGCGGTCTCATCTTGAGAGACTCAGCTTCCACCAGCCTTGCTGCATCGGTATTTTTAACCTACTGAAAAGTAAAGATAAAAGGAAAAGTAAAGATAAAAGGAAAAAATATGTGTTGATTAATTAATTGCTTTATTTTAATTTTCTAGTCATGTCATATGTAATTTACTTTGTGAATGCAGTGGAATATATATATTTTTTTTATTTCCTTAGGCAAAAACACGTATGTCAGTTGTTTACCCTCTCTGTAATCGAGGTAAAATAGGTGGCGTTAAGGAGAAGGTGTCCTTGTGGACAGTCAGCCTCAGGAGTCTGAATGGGTGTATGGCAAACTGACATCTATTTCTATGCCTGGAAATACAAAAAACATACTGAGAAGTGTTTGTGAATTGTCTCCCAATTTGCATTGCAAAATGAAATGCAAATAACTACTGCACTGTCTGTGTTACCTTTAGGATCTCAGAATCTTTGGTTTGAAGCATTTTTTATTTATATAATTATCATAAAATAACACCCCCCAAAAGCCAAACAGTTTTTTTCCAGTGAAATTTTCAGAGTTTCCTTTTTTGCTTGTCCTGATTACTCATTTTCTCTTTTGTTTCCTGTTTTGTTCTTTATTTTCCTTATCTACCTGCTGAATCACGCCATCCAATCAACATACAATGCGAAAACCATGTCTCCGTCTGTATGTTGTGCACCTGCTGCTCAAAAAAAAATAAATTTGTAAATAATCTTGCAAATATCCATCCATGAAAACATCACATATAGGACACGGTTGGTTTCATTGAATTTAAACAATTATTTAAATTCTCTGCTTTTATTTTCTCTCGTTTTTCTTTAATTTAATTCGTTTTGATGAGATTTCCGATTGCACTGGTGAAAAAGCCTCACTGCAGCGTGCCTCAAAACTGGCTTCTGTTCTGCATCTTCTTCCCCTTGGCTAATTGGTGACGTGAGGCAAATGCAGTTACCAATAGCCTGTTCTCTGCTGTTTGTTACACCTGACAATGATAAAGGGGAGACTGACACTTGCTTTATTTTGGTGGAAAATTGGATGAGAATAGGAGGGAAGGGTGATTCTGGATGACCTGGAGTAGAGAAGATTGGCTGGCTGGGAAACCCTTCATGTTGAAAGTGGTGGTGCCAAATTCAGTTCTCAGAAACTGGTTTTGTTTTCTTTTATGAGGAGACGCATTGAACTTTCTGCAGAGGGAAGCAGTGCATTTAAGAGGATTGCCTTACACCTATTTTAAGCCCATGGTTTATGCTCTATTGTAAGGCAAAACAAAAATTACTGAAGTGATTACACACTTGCTTCCCTCAAATCAAAAGAAAAGTCATAGGAAAGCGTGATTTTTATTCCACTTTGAAATTTTTTTGTGATACCAGAATATAGAGGCATTTTGCCACCACAGTGGGCAAGGAGTCCCTGGATACAAGAGCAAACATCTCAAGTAAAATGCATAAGCCAGGTTATGAACAGGGCTGAAAAGTACTGGGAACCAGATCCCACTGGGAATTTAGTGCCTGATTTCAAAGATGCCTTTGGAAATACAGGCCTGTGTCTTTGAAAATCATAAATTAAGCAAAAGAGAATAACTAAATAAAAACACAAACAAAAAACCCCCATATATTCTTCCAATTCTTAATTATCTTGGCTATGGCTAGTAACACAGATGAGACCATAAGCTCATCAAAAATACTTGTTTGGCCACCTGACAACAGCTCTTGGATGTTAACATCTGGACTTTCTGTTGCACAGTTGCTGTTAAGAGACAAATCAGAGCGAATCTTCATACCAGGCTGCAAATAAACCCCCTGCATGCTTCATGGAGGGTCACAGGAGGGGATTTCCTGCTAGGAAGCAGCAAAGAGAAAACCAGCGATGTACATGTTAAAAGTTTGCCTAGTGCAATGTGAGAAGGGAATCCTGTGCGTGTGCTGCGGCGGCTGGAAGCCTTACAGATGTGTGGCAGCTGTGAGGATCTCTGGAGACTTCGCCTTCTGCACCCCCGGCCCAGGCAGCACGGATAAGTGCTCTGGCATCAGCTACACACGTGAAAATATACTGAAAAAGAATCAGCTTATCTCTGTTTGGCCCAGTTTTGGTCCTGTTGCTGTCCATGTTGCAGGTTAAAGATTTGAATGCTCATCCTGCAGTTTGTTAGGACTGCAGTCTCTCTGGTCATATATTCAGGTCCAGGCTCCTTCCATCACTCGGTGTCCAAGGCATCCAAGTTAGACCTTTGGAGCACCAAGTTGTCCTCCAGAGCTGCCTTCTTCCTTCCGCTGCTGATGATGGGAGCCTGCAGTCACTACGGAGAAGCACCAAAGTTGAAAGATAGTAGAGAACAAGCGAGATCTGGGCATCACACGCATAAAATCATTTTTCCAGGGTTCCTGGCTCAGGATGAAAGGACGTTATATGATATGCCTGTAATGGCAGAGTCCCCAAGGCACAGACAAGTGTGGCAAAAATCTTCAGTCTCTTAAAATCAACAAGAGTTTTTCCCAAGCTTCAGAGGAAGCCAAGACCCTATGAAAGATTCAGGAACTACTCTTCAGTACTGGCAATGCCACAGACGTTTAAATGGGAACACCACCATTTCCTCAACAGTAGTTCCTTACCAGAACAGGTTAATTCTTGTTGATGCCAGGTGAAGAGAACTGCCAATGCTTCCTGAGTGATCCTGTTCTTGGCTTGATTGGATTCCTCTTCCCACAGCATTTTGGGTGAGCCCTTCATTTTGAAAACAGAAATCTGAAGTTTCAAGTCCAGGAGGTGGTTGTGTTCTGCAACTGGGCTGCAGGAAGAAGCAGGGATGAACAGCTTGACTTCTGCCAAATTTACTGCTTTATGGCAGCATAATGCAACCTCCTTCACTTAATCCTGCAGGCCACATCCAACCATGGCATAAAATATTTCCACTATAATCCAAAATATTCCTCATATTCCCACTGCAGATTTAAAAACCTGAAACACTAAATCCACTGAGCTGGTGCTTTGCTACTGGTGTACAGAATGGAACTCATTCTGCATCCCTGCAGGCAGTGGGCACGGCTCCTGCGCTGGGGAGGAAACCACTCTGCTGCTGAAGATGTTGGAGGAACAGATCCATGCAATGGCTGTACACCCTATTCTTCATGTCTTTTCTATTTGTCAGTATGGAAAACACTGTAAAAAGGGGTAAAAGAGCAGGCTGCCCATGGCGGGACAGCAGTCAAGGACAGTTCTTTATCTGTGATGTCTTCCTCTTTCCTTCCTGCTTTGCACTTTGCTTCAGGGATGCATCCCTCGGCTGAGCTTCAGTCACGCTCCTCTTGTGGGAAGTGGTGGCTGTGCCCAGACCCCCCGGGACCTGGAGGTGACTGGGTGCCTTCAGTACCAGGGCTCCCTCTTTTAGAAAACTAGTGACAGGCTAGGGGGAAGCATTTCTCAAACACAATTTGCTAGTCCTCAGGTGAATCATAAAATCACAAAGTTATGGTGCCTCTTGTGAGGACCTGTCAGCCTTTAGCATCTGTGCAACAGAAAAGGAAACAAAAACCTGGAAAGAAAGACCTTGATAACCAAGAAGATGATCATATGTTTGTCATGTTAACAGAGGTGGCTAAGTGGGAGGAGGATTGATGAAAAATACTGTTACACACAAGAAATATCGCAACGTGGAGTTTCCCCTTTAACTGCATGCAATTCTAATACCTGCCTGGACAGCTGAGGTGTTGAAGGACAGGTTTTCTATGCGGTGTGCTGAGGGTTACACACGTGGAGCCCTTCCATCCATCACAAGCGTGTGTAATTTTGCCTCCCTACAAACAGCGCAGAGAACGGTCCTTCGAATGGTCTGCAAATGTTGGTGACGGGATTTTCCTGGGTTGTGAGTGATTCCCCGCAGCGCTGAGGCTTTTGCTGTGCTTTAGGAAGTGGCAGTGCATGAGTCAAATGGAGGGTTTGGGGCTGGGGAAAAGGAAAGTAGTTATGTACTGTTTGTCCCTCCAAATGCCAGGGAGCAGGGGGTTATAGACATAACTGCACAGTTTGAGCCCCCTGTTTCATACTGCATGTACACAGACTATCCTGTATGAAGTCTAGACCAAAGCAGATGTTAAGCATCATGTCAGCTGTAATTATGAGATTATAGCAAAATTCTGAGCAAAGCAGTAATGTGGGAGGAGGGAGGTAAGGCAGGGTCATATGCAGAG